>NC_084950.1:5742264-6106449 GCF_949316205.1 Platichthys flesus | reverse complement strand
CCTACGGAACCGGGTTACCGCCCCCCCCCCCCTACACTCCTCCTCCTCCTCCCCCTCCTGTTCTCAGCATTTGTGTGTGATCAGGCTCAGTAGATTTCCCCAGAATCTTGAGACATTTATCAAGAGGAAGAAGCTGGAAATTTCCATTTTTATCACAATTTAGTCCGCTACCTTAAATTAATTTTAGTTTTTAGCTGTCCAACCAGTTGCTTTTATCCCAAAAGAGTGTTTCGCCACAAAAAACATAATCAGAAATCATATCTATACGAGTGCAGATACATTAAAAAGCCGGTTGCTGATGCATTTCAGTCCTCGATTCTCTTTGGCTCTCCACTTATCAACCTGCTCAGGTGTGATTCCTCAAACTACAGAGTCTCCATATTCATGAGCAGAATGTGTTAATAGAGATGAAAGGTCGTTTAACCTTTACAATGCCATAATTAGACTATGACCTGACTCTTGACTTGGGCCGTTTGCCCTCGGACTGCTAAACAGTGGGAGCTAGAATCATTACAGGCAACTTCTCTACTTTTAGAAAATGAGCCACACGAACGTCCTATTAACGTCAATCACACTCGTCTCCTTCGAGCCGTGTGATCGACTCGTTGACATCCACAGGTCACTTGAGTTCAGTGTCTGATAAGTGACGCCTGTTGGAACCAAATACCATTCGAATGAATTGTGACTAGATTGGATGTGAAAGGTTTTCAGTCTTTATTTGCCCGTAGCTTTGTGATCACAGCGTGTCAATGCTGCTTATGTTAATGAAGACGTTTAAGGCAACATTAATTCAAAAGACTTGATAGGAAAAGAAAAAACCTCTCAGAGTCTAAAATTCAAAATTAGTGCTGCAGGTTGCAGGCGATTAAAGGGGAAACTACTCTGCTGCCGTGTGTGTGTAATCTACAGCATGTGTTGTGTTTGGCTAAAAATTAAATTACCTACTTTGCATTATGGCTTTTAAGTTGATTTTAAGAGTTTTCCTCCTTATGCCTTAAAGGAAATGATCACTAAAGGCTTGAGAAACTTGCATGGTGTGAGGATTTGTTTATAAATTATAAAAAAGTCTTGGGTCGTCTGGTTTGTTCCTTGTATCTAACACTGGAAATTTTGCCTGAGCTTCTAATCTGTGGAAAGTGCTCGAGGTACGTTCTCTTGTTTTTGGGTGTGTGAGCAGGATTTTGTTCCTTTATTACAGTTTTATTTTTTTGGGGCCGGTGGCTTTTCTTCTCCTTTGTGTTGGGAGCCTTGAGCAGTAGCTTGGTGGTGGAGGAACAGGTTGAAATAGTGGAGAGAGAGAGAGAGAGAGAGAAAGAAAGAAAAACATCCATTGTAGGATATGTTTAGAAACTCACCTGTGCTTTTGTAAATCCCTCCTTTGTCTCCCCTCCCCTCACCAGTCTGAGCAGCTCTCTTCCATCTCTGCCTCTCTCTCTCTTTCTCTCTCTCTGTCCCTTGTCTGTTAATTAGCGAGAGCCAGCCCCCGAGACCACAGCCATGCAATTTATGTGTGTACGATGTTTTTCCTTTTCGTTTTGCAAGAGCCTCCTGTTCCCCAGCTAAGTATGTCACGCTGCATTGGGGTTTTTGCCTCTCGGTGTCTCATTGAAAACTGCTTGGCTCCACCTGCTGCAGTCAGATAAATGAACGTATGCTCATGCCCCCCCGGCAGCAGACCTCTCTCTAAGCATGCCACATAGACGTCTCTCCTCTGCATACGGTGCAGTGGCACTGCAGAGGGGGGGGGGGCGGCCGCTCCGTGCTCTGACTGACTCGTGCTGATTACGAGAAGCTGCAGTGCATGAAGCCCGGAGCGCAGACCACGCGTGTCCCCGAGGCAGACTTAATAGAGGAGGGCGAACTGCGCTATTGGTCTCGATGACAAGTCATCCCATGACCACGTGAACGTGTAATTAAATATGTAAAAGAAGCGGAATGAGTCTTTTTTTCTTTGCCCCTCATTTCCTGAAGCCGCTCGGCATGAATTGCATCCAAAGGGATTTAACTTCTGCTTGTGCATCGATGTGTGGGCCGGGGGGGAGGGAGAATCTTTATCGGTCCTTGGGTTCACTTCTCTGTAATGACTTGGATTTTGATTGGTGTGTGTTTTTTTTTTTTTTACTACTTACCCACTGGATAAAACCTAATAGGACGAGGGAGTTGCTCCCAACGAGCAGCTATTTCTGACACAATGTCCAAACTGGGTAACACAAACCCTTCTACTTTGCAACAAGAGGTATTGTTTGTGCGTGTGCTTGTGTGTGCGTGTGTGTGTTTGCGCACTAAACACAGATGAATAACTGAGTAACTCCACGCCGTCTCCTGCGCGACATCTTTTATGTATGTCGCGCCACTGACCACGTCAGTGTCGAGTCCATTCCTCCACCTCACCACCTGCTCAGCGAGGACATCCTGGCTTGGCTCTCATCACACTGCCTGTGTCGGTCCTTGTCTGGGTGACATCAGTGTCAGTGTCTCCCAGCTCTGTTTCCTCACCCCCGCTCTGTGCCTCCCTCTCTTCCTCCAGGCATGGGCAAGAAGGACGATCCCAAACTAATGCAGGAGTGGTTCAAGCTGGTGCAGGAGAAAAACGCCCTCGTCCGCTATGAGTCCGAACTCATGATATTGTAAGTACACCCGGCTTCGTAACCCTTAAAGAAGATATTATGCTTTTTGTTTTAAGTTTTTCTTTTACAACAGTGTTACCATCATACTGCTACTAGATGATTAACTGCCATTGCTGCATCTATCATTAGTAGTTGCCCAGTTATTGTAGCTTATTCTCATATTGCAGCTGAGTTTAGTTTTGAGGTTGATGTAACCTGGTGTTGAGTTGTCACTAAAGTTTTCTGGAATCATCTTATTCTGGAGAGTAAAGTTTATGAAGAGCAGATAAACAACCAGCATTTAAATCTCTGGAGCCCTGGATCCGGCCACAACCACAAACCTGCCAATGCAATACATGGACAATGATATAATAATTTAATATGAAGGTAATAAAACCAGATTCAATTATTAATTAAATGTTAATATCATCTAAAACAGAGTCCGCTCGTGATGCAAGAATACTGATTTAGTGCTATCTTATTTTATGATGAGTATCAACATTATATCATAGGTTCAAAAAGGTTGTAGACCCTCGTAAAGTCGTGGTCATTTCACAACATGATGAAATAATATGAGGTCACGTTTGCAACCCATTTAGAAGCTCCTTTTATAACCTCATGACAGGTTATTAAGTAACTCATTTGAAAGCTTCAGATAAATTTCATCGAAATGTCATCGAAACAAATGGTTGCACAGATAAATGAAGACAAAGGCCATGAATATAAATGTTGAAGGCCGTAATTGATCAGGGAGACAAACTCATCTTGTCCAAACTTTGTTTCTGTCCCCAAGTGCCAGAGAGCTGGAGCTGGAGGATCGACAGAGCCGACTGCAGCAAGAACTCAGGGAGCGGATGGCTGTGGAAGGTAAACACAAGAATGATGATTCGATTCAAGGCCTTGTTTGCATGTAGCCTGATGGGCCCATCGCCTGGCTAGTTTGACTTGGCTGGTCTCTGGTTAATGGGCTTGTTGACTGATCAGGGCACACTGGGCCTTTTGGGAGGCAACAGAGGCTGAGCTAGTGCTGCAGTGCATGGTATAAGACATAAATCCATATTAACAGCTTTTAAAGCTATCCTCTACCACAGGTCTGACTGTCCCGACTGTATTAATACAAGTTTATTCTGCTTCTGATCTGTTCCCCCTTTAATGCCTCGTTTGTCTCGGTCTCTCTCAGACCACCTGAAGACAGAAAAGGAGCTCGCTCAGGAGAGGCAGATCCTGAACGAGATGCTGGAGGTGGTGGAGCAGCGCGACGCCCTGGTGGCCCTCCTGGAGGAGCAGAGGCTTCGGGAGAAAGAAGAAGACAAGGACCTGGAGTCTGTCATGCTCTCCAAGGGCTTCAACCTCAACTGGGCCTGAGGACAGTGGCATAACCCGCTCATCGGGGTTCGGGGAAAGAACGATTGGCGTTCTCAGCCTCGCACGCATCGTCTTTGATCACGTCTGCCTAAAATCAAGACACGGGCAGTTGGTGTCAAACTGTCACACCTGCAGCAGTGAATGTGTAAAGATTATACCCGACACAACACACAGGAACACTATGGCTGCCGCTGACATGAAGCATTCTGTCACGTTTACATATCCACCGCCCAGAGGCAGCCCCGGTTATTCACTCTGCAGTTTTTGCTTGCGCTCTCGCCCTCTGTAAGGGGGAGAGGCAAGTTCTTTTTCTCCACAACTTTATCATCACAGCCTTGAAGTGGATCCTCTCATGCGTAGAGGGGGGGGGTGCTTTGGGAGAATGTTTAAAGACTTGTTTCATTCTCGATTATCTAAAGGGAAGAGTGCAGTTTGGTCCTGCTGATGTTAAAGGAACTGTAAAGAGTTGTGTTTTCTGTGTACAGCCGTGTAGCGCAAGTCACGCCTTCAGCAGATGAAGGTGTTCTCAGCTCTCGCTGCAGACGCGCGTGTGTGTCTGTGTGTGTCTGTGTGCGTGTGTGTGTAAATGCTCAGTCTGACTGTCGGAAAGACCTCCTCTGCTGAAGCTGCCTTTCCATCCCGTGACAAACTGACTTCTGCTTCCTAATGAACCACAGACTCCATGTTTCTCTTTTCTTCAGCCCACAGCGTTTAGTGAGTCGACACAAAGAGCCAATTCAACATGGTCATGTTTTTATATATTTATGAATTTTGTGTTTGTTTTGCTTTTAACAGAAAAGGATTCTTTCTTTCTTTTTTTTAAATGTACATTAACAGGAGAGTGCCCAGAATTGCATTACCTTGCACTTGTGCACGACTCCCAGGCCCCCCCCGTCAGCCACTGCATGTCAGGAATGAAGGTTGTAGGAACATAGAGGAGCCTCACAACGTCTCTTATAGCTACACACACACAACACGGACTTGTAACATTCAAGCACGACATGTGCCTGGACTGTGACGGGCCTCTCTGTGAGAAGCCGTTCACTGTGCATCACACCGATCCGTTAACGTTTACAAACACTCATCCATGTTCGTCTTTGGGGGATTTTTTTATGTTTTCTGCTTTAGGCAAACTTAAAGATTCAACTTGTAAAGAAGAAAACTGTCTTCAGGTTGAAATGTGTTTCTCCCACGTGTTCTCACTGTGAGGTCGTCGTTCATGAATCTGATTTCACTTTTATTTAATGGGAGATTATTGTAGCTCACGTTACTCACTTTGTGCCACAGGACTGTCTCTGTTGTTTGAATCTGCAACATCAACACAACAGCAGCGTACACACACACACACACACCCACACAGACACACCCACACCCACTAGACAACACTTGGATCACTATATTGCAGTGTTAATCCTTTACCCTTGAACAAGATGCCTTTTCTTTTTTTTTTCCTTATCATTCTCTATATTTAATTTATGTTTTATTATTTTCAGAGTTATTTTTGAGGTAGTCACATCGGTGCATCCCACTGGAACTCGAGATTTTTTTTGTTTTTTTAAACTTCTTTTCAGAAACTTTTATTACAGCAGCAGGACCCCGAGCAAAAAAATAAGAGGATTTGAAATGGGCCGCTGAAGAGATGCAGAGAGCTTTATGAGCGCCTGGCATCAGACAGGAGCATTATGGTTTATCTGGAGGGCAGTCAAACTAACAGCCTTGTCGACAACTGTAAAGAAATCCAGGTGGTCACTGTTTTACAGCACAGAAACACTAGAGGCTCTATTTATGACTGGCTATGAGCTGTAAATACAAAGTGTTACATAATTTTAAGGGTTTCTCTTGTTTAAGACGGTGTGTGACGAGTTTGAACTTGATTGTATTGATATTTATTAACATGTGTGCAAACTGTATAGTATGTAAAGAAAATGAATCCTAATTTTTAAAAAACTGTTCCGCAGACACACGACTCATAATGTAAATGCTTCATGTAGCTATAATGCATAGGGGTGTTGGATGTATGCTGAGAACGGCAATAAAACAATGCAGTTGTTCTTTTACTCGTTTGTCCACTTAAATTTATTATTAGACCTTTTCTATCCATCTATCTATATTTATCTATATCTCTATATACATGTATATCTATATCTCTCTCTATCCCTATTGTACACTGAATGGAGTATATGTACATATGCATGTACGTATGTATCATCAATGTATATAACTATCATACACCGAATGTAGTATATATACAAACATGCATGTATGTACAATCTATATATATATATAGGCGGTGGTCTAGTGGCAGAAACTTGGACTATGGGCAGAGAAGGTCTCTGGTTCGTCTCTGGTTCAACTCCACGGAGAGACAACAAAAGACGAACCTGGATTGATCTGTCCAAAAATCCAAGAGTCTCCCTACCCTGTCTAGTGCCCCTGAGCAAGGCACCTTACTCCCCCAACATCTGCTCCCCGAGTGCCGTACATGGTCGCTCACTGCTCTGTGTGTCCTGCACACAGATGGGTTAAATGCAGAGGTTGAATTTGCCTGCCATTGCATGGGTGTGTTGTGCATGTCTGTGCATGTGTTTGGTATGAATAAACATATCTTAATCTTAATCTTATATCTCTATCAACACAGATTTAAAAAATGCACATGCAATAAGTTTAATGTATGTACCACGTGTTTTGTGTATACATATATGAACATATTGCTTTACATGTGTATGCCTGACTACACATGAATGTGTGTTTATTATCCATGTGGGTGATTATATAAGTCGAGTGTCACGTGTGTCACCAGAAACACAAACAAACTGTTTTTATATTGGATCAATATTTGGTCCACGAGGTAAATCGCGGTCAGATTTACTGTGAAACTTCCATAAAGTCAACAACACTAGAAAACCCGCCTCGGGACAAAGAGAAGCCACCGTGAAATCTGTGACGCCACAAACTCTGAGAAGTGACGGCGCGAGGGAGGAAGCTTCACAAAACAAGAGACGCGAATAAAACCGCACCGACTCTTCACATTTCAAACACGCACATCACACTCTCAGGAAAAACGCAAACGTAGAAACACCTGAAAACCTCTACACCAGAAAACACGCAATGATTTAGACGCAGCCAGATACCCACCAGCCGTGTCTAGTTCATGCTCTTATTCTGAAAAACGGCTGTGCCTAAAGTTGACTTCCGTTGGAAAGCTGCTTGACACGTGCAGTTATTCCAGCTGTCTGGTAGAACTTCCTCCAGATGCTTGAGACGATCTTTCAGACATGATCGCGTCGAGCTTCAGGGACTGTGAGGTCAGTGTGTGTGTGTGTTCGATGCCCAGGTGTTCGTTGTGACCGGAAGTGCTTGTTGTCTGCAGGTTGCAATCGAGAAGGCGACAGGACGCGTTGAGGTCACCTGAAGACGAATTTGGGAGATTAGACCTAAAAACAAAATGGGGGGGGGTTAAACCTCAGAAAGTCATAAACAACACAGAATATTTGAGTGACAGTCTACCAGAGGTGTGTAGTTGTGTGTTTTTATTTGAACACTTTCAGGATTGAGTGATCACAACTTCACTCAGGAGGTAAGAAAGTGTTATTCTTTAGCCTGACGTTGTCAGACTCACAATTCTAGTCAGAATGTGCCCGACCAAAAATGTTGTGGGCGGGGCTAAGTTCGTCTGGCATCCAGGCTAGTTATTCTTCATCTTTAGGCTTCAAAAACAGGTTTACACATGTTCACGTGAGTGGACTAAAGAAATCTGTATTTAACAAACCAATTAAATAAAATAATGTAAAAAACTATAAATTAATATATACAATAGAGCTCGACAAATCCAAAACCCAACTTAACTTACCGTCTCTAATGTACTCTTGAGGTTTACTCTCTAATATACTCTCCTGTTCTCCCTGCAGAGAATACACAGTGTATTATTTCCCAGCTCCCCAGCCACTTACATAAGCATCTAAAGATTTTTAAACTGGATTAATGTCAGAGCACACCCGTCGCAAATATGAAAAACTTCTAAAAATATCCCAGAAAACCTCCCACCCGGGCAAGCCAATTGATTTAGGGTCAAAGATGAAGTATTAAATCCATCAATACCCATGCATCTGCACGAAAAATGACTTTGGAATATCTGTCCACTGTAGTGACCTCTACGGGTGAAAGGATTAATAAACACCTAACGTAGCACAGTTTTCACAGTAAGCCATCTAACTGCAAATATGGGGATTCTCCACCGTGATGAGACTATTATGTGTGAAATCCTAATGAAAGTTGTGTTCTTATGTGTGGTTTTGTGTGTGTGACAGGCCTGGAGGGCCGAGGGTCTTGAACTCTCCACCACCAGTAATGAGGCCTGCAAACTCTATGACGCCCTGCTCACACAGGTGAATACTCTCCTACACGCTGTCACTCTGCACCATGTTTCACTACGTCACAGTGAACTACATCCATCTTTGTCTCGTGGGGCTCCTAGTATGTGACCTGGAGGAACGATGAGACCCTGGGAGGATTTGAAGGATGCATGTCCGCCCTGCAGACGGCCGATCCTAACTTTGGTAAATATGCTGAGAAGCTCTTTCACAATAAACCTCGCAAGGACGCAGCACTTTAAAAGGCGATAACAACACATGTGCCAGAATCATTGGTTTTCGTCCCACAATGAGGAAATTTGCAATATTTCACCAGCAAGAGTCAAAAATATGCATCAGTTAGTAATAAGAAACAATACTTAAGTATAAGGAATATAGAAAATATAGGAGCTATAGACAAATCCACCAGTGCCATGATCCAGGTACAATGCTTTTCATTGTTACTTAATGGATCTGAGCTGTGAATGTCCCTCTTTTATATGTGATAGTTAACATCTGGGTAAAGGTCATCGGGTTCAAACCCAATTTAAATACATCCATACTACAAAAATGAAACGAACAAATGTGTTTCCTACTTCCCCTTTGTCATAGTCTTTGATAAAGAACAAAGCAAATGTCTTAACTTGTAGTCTGCAGTGGGTTTACAAAGTGATCCCCATTTTTATCAGGGGGGCACACGATGGGGATGAGACACACACACGGGCACAGCTTCAGCAGTGATATATATCTAAGCTCTGCTGTTCAAAAGGAAAAACTTTTACAAGTGCACGCAAAGTTTTTAAGTGTTTTATAGTGTTCTAGTGTGGCAGTGAGTGCATATGATGTTTCAAGTGTTTTAAATTACTGTCCACGAAGAAAAGAGCTGGTTGGATTTATCTCCCCTGCAGTAATGGGACATGTGATGAATACCGGGCTGGATCTGATGTCCACGGCGATCTCCCCCCGGCTGAACGAGCGCCTGGCGAGTGCCGTGACTCGCACGGTGGAGCTGGCCAGCAGCCAGGACATCACTCCCAGAGAGAAGCTCCATGTCAAGGCTATGGAGCTCTACTCACGTGGGTAAGAGTCAGAGGCTGGCTGTTGAAAAGTCAAAAGAGAGGGGAAGGATTTGTCATGTTAGCCCCAATATTTCATCTCAAGGTTGTTAATATGAGTTAAATTTCCTTTTTCTTCTAATGATAACAGAATGCACAAGTCCCCATTGTGTTTCTCATGTGCACAATGGTTCCTTTCAGATGGAGCAGTAGTTGTTGGATGATGGGAACATTCATACTGTGCAGTTCATCCTCAGGAATCTTAAGTCAAGTTATTGAAGTGTATGAAATCATGACTGTGAGTCAATGTGAATGAAAACTTGTAACAGAAAAACAAAAAATAAAATTGTAAATAAATCAAGAAAATTTCAAAATTGCCCAAAAAAGTATTATCTCACAAACAATTCGCATTTTCCTCAAAGTGTGATGGACTATACAAATATAATATTGAAAAAACACACTGAAAAATAAATAAATTTTGTATTGTATTCTAATGTTTTACAAATGTTTTAACTATCAAAGATTTATATTTCTTTCTGGCCAAAGTATGTAGATTCTTTGCTGCGCAACTCAAAATAGTATTCAACCGTTTGCTTGTGAAGTTTCTAGAACTTGACTGAAGATGACAACAGCAGACACACAAAAATCCAACAATTCAGTCCTGTTCAGCTCCAAAACCAAGTCACAAGGTCAAAGGGCGAGACACATATCAGGACTTATTTACAATGGAAGAACCTCTGGGTCTTTTTTTACTCGAGCCAACTGGAGAAACTGGGCATGCAGGGTCAAGGTCAGGAAGGTGATGGAGAACTCAGCTTCAGAAGAACCTGCCGAGAGGACGAGCATCCCAGCGTCACTCCACCAGTCAGGCCTGTATGACAGAGCCTATTGACGGGAGCCACTTTAAATAAAACCCACAGCAGCCCCCTCGGAGTTCACCAGACGGCAGTTAACAGACTCTGAGGCCTTGTTTATTGCTCACATTATCACACGTCCTGGGTGAGTCCATCAGAAGAGAGTTCACACCCGGCTTCTCACTTCCCTGCTCTCTAGATGTATATACATAAATATATAAGTAAACATATACATCATTGCGGTTTGTTGTTTTTAATAGTCGTATTGAATCAATATTCGGGCTCATCAGAGCGTTAGCTGTGTTCGTTATCATGCCAGAGGAAACTTCAGAAGACTGAAGACTGTGTTTAATCCATTCATCAAGCAGCTCTTTGTCTGTGTCCCCTGTCTGGGAGGCGATCACATGCCTCAGAGCCCCAGCAGTCATCTACACAGATTGTGACACAGTCTCACAAGTAATGTTTCTATTCTCTCTGCAGTGTCTTATTTGCATTTATGGAAATATTGAAGGCATTTTTGTTTCTTAATAAAGTCTTGCAGGACTCTTAATGTTTTGCAAGCGCCTCACATTCCCTCCACTCAGCAGAAAGTGCGATTCTCATTGAACATTCCTTCTGTGGTCCTTTCACGACGCGTCTCTAACTGTGACTTATGTTCCTTTCAGAGCTTTTCAGAAGGCCTGTGACGTATGGGAAGACATTCTGCTTGATCACCCCACTGATATGCTCGCCCTCAAGTTCGCCCAAGATGCATATTTCTACTGGGGAGCCAAGACCCGGATGAGAGACTCCGTGGCCAGGGTGCTGCCTCACTGGAAACCAAGCATTCCTTTGTCCAGGTACAGAAAGCAGCACTTTACCGTTAGACTTCAGCATTTTGGGGCAAAATCATATGAAAACTAGGTCTTTGAAACAAACATTGACTTCACATGTCATGTTTAAACAAATGAAATTTCAATTCCTCACTGGAAAGCAGGTAAGAATTGATTTATTAGAGAAGCATAGTGAGACATAACACTTTATATAATTCATAAACTGTGCATATAATCATAATGAGCTTTCAAATCTCATCACACCTGCTATAAACCACCTGCTTGGCACCAACCATCAAGTGGACATATTTAGCAAACAGCTAAAGAGCAAGAGCTTCACAGAGGAGATGTCAAATTTAAGTGCAATGACGTTTGATACTCAAAACCACAATATGTCTCCTCATTGATTAAAAACTATAAAATACATGATGAAGCACAATACGGGACGATATAGTAAAATGTAAACCTTCCTCTCACATTGCAGTCATTTGCTTGTTGATGGTGACACTCGAGGGTTAACGGCAAACTAATGATGGTGTTGACTTTATAAAATTCTAATTAGGGACACTTGCAGCCTGCCACACACACACAAACACACACACACACTCTTAATCCACTGTCACACTTTATTTATCATAACAATATCTATCAAATTATGTCTCATTCATTACAAACATGCAGAGATTCCCCCAGGGGATTAAGTTGAGTTGTAATAGATGATCATGTATTTAAGGAGTGTCAGTCAAAAATTAGAAGATGGATTATTATTATAATATGCTGATTTAGCACAGCACATCCTTTGTTAATGTGCCAGTTTAATACAAATTGTCAACAATAACTTTTATGACCTTTAATAAAATAAAATAAAATTCTATCTATATATAGACAGATAGATATTATTATATATGTGTGTTTGTTGCATTTATGACATTACAGAACGGCAATAAAGAAAATTGTTGACATTTTATTGCTATTTCTACCTGTTCCAACAATGGAAAACACCAAACTCTTAAGAAGAGAAGAAGAAAATACACTGGCATAGGCCTACTTTAAATACATTAAACACAGAACTGTGCAGGCCTGTTTTAAGTCGGCGGGTCCTGTGTGTCCGCTATCTGAGAGCAAACTCACACTCACACTCGTTAAGTTCAACCTTCATGAAAAATATGCGCGACATGCACAACACTACACAGGAAGCCGCTGCAGAGGGCTGAAGAGCCGCATGTGGCTCCAGAGCCGCGGGTTCCCGACCCCTGGTTTAGGTGAAAGAAAAGGCAGAACCCAAAGTGAGGGAACATGGGAGCCGAGATACCAGGTGGGTCAGGTGAGAAGTGATCCTGAGCATTGAAGACAGGTTAGTGTCAGGTGAGTCAGGTCATCAAGACAAACCCAAAGGGGACAAAAGAGGACGGGTTCAGGTGGCCTGTAAGCAGAGAGGTGGCGGTAGAACAGGTCTTTGTGAAGCTGAGTGACTGATTGAGGGCAGGTAGAGAGGAAGTGGTGGGAATGCAGATCAGAGGAAGTTCCGTTCAGGCAGGAGCTCACACTGACAGGTCAGAGCAATCAAACACAGAACAGATGATAACATGAGTGCAGACATACAGGCCGAACCAGAACCACAAACAAAAACCCAACACTAATAAATCCATCGTAAACGAGCAGGGTTTAAAGAGTTGTTTTGTCTCACCTCTCCTCTCAGTTATCTGAATGGACTGTATTCCTTCGGCCTCCTGGAAACTAACTTCTATGACCAGGCGGAGAAAGTGGCGATGGAGGTGAGACTCTCTCCTGTTGGTTCCGTGTTAAACTCTTTGTCTCTGATCGTCTCAGTTCGGTGGAGCGATAAGCAGCAGAGGAGCCAAACCCTCGGCAGCTCATGAATCCTCTCTGTTGAATGTGTGAATGTGTGATACCTACAAAGCAGCCGTGACACGAGGGTCACACAAATAACAATCAAGGAACATCTTAGACAAGAATGAAAGACTGGGAGTTAAGCGAGCCCAGTATTTCTGAAATGTCGTTTTACTTTGGTGCAACAAACACATCTCCTCTCTTCATCTGTGCTCTCTCTCCGGGGCAGGGCCTCCGCCTGACTCCAGACGACGCCTGGTCCGTCCACTCGGTCGCTCATGTTTATGAGATGAGGGCAGAAGTGGACAAAGGTCTGAAGTTCATGGAAAGTCGAGAGAAAGACTGGCAGGTACGAGTGATTAATCTTAACGATGAAGCACGTCCCAGTAACCCAGTCCCCTCAATCAAATTTACAAATTGAAATACAACATGCATTGTTTAATTCCAGGTCTCTGACGTCCTGGCCAGTCACAACTATTGGCATTGGGCTCTGTGCTTCATCGAGAAGGTAAAGTTGATAATGGGTTTTCTCAGTCAAGCGAGTAGTCGGCGGTGGGAGTGTTTGTGGAACTTGTATTTACGATATCCTTTCCCCTCGGGGAATTTGAAGTCTGCAGTTGATTATATCGGGAGATTAATTTGTGTTTGCATCCGCGCTACGTGATCTGTAACCCCGGCTTGTCTCTCAGGTGTGAAGTCTTTTAAATTCCTCCCTCTCACCTCCTCTTCCTCCTCTTCCTCCTCTTCCTCCTCCACAGGGGCAGTACGAAGCCGCGCTGCAGATCTTCGACTCTCAGGTCAGTTTGTGTCGAAGGGTTTTGCATCAAAAAACCTTGATGGTACACTCTGCAGGTTTTTTTTTCTTATTCTTCCCATGCATGTACCAATACACAGGGGATCTGCACTAAAAGCAATGTGTTTTTCCGGTTAACCTAGAGGGCAAGTGTGAACAAATGGAAGTCAAAACACACACACCGGCCATTTCAGTGTCAACCGACGAAGAGGAGGATGGTTTTATATTCGCTCTAAAAATACTCGAGCCGACGTGAGAGTGAAGCTCTTTGATGTCCTGCAACCGAATACAAGAACATTTCATAATGTTACTCAGGGCCGACACGAGTCTTACGTAAAGTTAGATGATATTCATGAATGTTTCACAGCTCACGTCGGGGGAATCCAGCAGAAACATGGAGATGCCCCTGTTTCTTTTTTTCCTCTGAAGACGTCGTTGTGTGGGAGGCAGATGTTTGTTACGTCCTTCAGTGTTCAAGGTGAACAGTGAACATGTGTGTGTTTCTCTCAGATTTTCAGACGCTGTAAAGCCTCAGGATCCATGTTGGACATTGTGGACGCCTGTTCACTGCTCAGCCGACTGGAAATGGAAGGTGAGCTGCTTTAATAACATAGGAAATCACAATCAGGCTTAATCCTTGTGTAGCACTTTACATACAAGGATAATAATCATAATAATGTATTTATAAAGCCCTTTGACAGCAGATAGTTTAAAAAAAAAGTAAGTATAAGAGAAATAACAATGTGACAAGGAGGCCAGACGCCCACGCTTAGATGGTTAGTGTTCAAATAAAATGAATAAATAAAGACCTGTGTCACATGAAAACTTGAACACGTGAAAGCAGTAATATGACAATTAAAACAGTAAATAAAACTAGTAAAATAAAAATTGAGAAGATAACAATAAAAACATGACAGCAAGTCTATAAAAATGGGTTTAAAGAGGTGATTTGATGGAAGCCACTGATCCTGCGAGCCTTATCTCCTCCAAAGCCTTGATGGCAAAAGCACCTTTTAGTTTCCAGCCTCCACTTTGGAACATGCAAGCAGGGATCGACCTGAGGATCTAAGGCTGCGTGCAGGAACATCAGGGTTCTGTGATGTGGCTTGGGGCCCGGCGTGCTTTCAAAGTGATCAGTAAAATCTTAAAATCAATTCTAAAACGGAGAGGGAGCCAATGGAGAGAAGCAGAACCAGTGAGAAGAAGCTGAGCTGCTGCGTTCTGGACTAGCTGGAGGCGGGAGAGAGACTTTTGGCTGAAGCCAGAGAGGAGCGAGTTACAGTGGTCCAGTGTAGAGAAGACTGGTTTGTGTAGGAAGTCTGGTTGTGAAAGTACGGCTTTGATTTTTGAAGATGACTCTGACACAAACGATGTAACACAAAGCACTTTACAGAATAAAAGCAATAAAAACAAGTCCCCTCATCCAATCCGGGCACATGGCGAGACGATATTAACAGGAACTGAGGACAGGCTATCAAGAGGTCTCATCAATTTGATATGAGGAAACATCAAAGGCAGGTAGAGACAGATAAACTGGAGTAGACATAATAATGAAATACTGAAAGAGATGTGAAAAGATAAAATAACAAAGATGAAACTGGACTCAGAAGAGCTCGTTCATCCGTCGAGTCCGAACTGTCGTCTTTATTTAACACCCTATCTCACGATGTTAAAGAAAGTTTTAACAATTCTCCATCCGCCCCCTGATCCGTATTCACACCCAAAATGTAACGGCCTCTTCTCTGACCCCCATGTTCTCCAGGATCTTTGTGTCCATCTGTCCCACACATGGTGTCCTGGACCCCACTGATCAGAGTTTGTTCAAAATCGTAGGAAATGAAGCGTGTCACTGCTGTGAGATGCAAAAAACGTTATTAAGACGCTAATTGGCTCGGCAAAAAATAGCGCAAACATTTGTTAACTTGTTGTTAATGGGCTGAAGGGCGACTGCAACATCTGCTTCTGAGATGATTTAAAATGGTGTGAAAGTGAAACTGCGGAGGTGAGATAACCCCATTCATCACAGCTCATTAATCTGAAGCCCAGGTGCTGTGTCAGACATTCTTTATTCCGTTTAATTTGGAGCCTTTATGCTGCCTACCAGCCCGATTTGACGTCTCTGTTTCGGTGCATGTTTCAGGCGTGTGCGTGAAGGACCGCTATCGAGAGCTGCTCCAGATCACGCAGCCTCACACCGACGACCACGTGACCCTGTTCAACGACCTCCACTTCATGATGGCGTCGCTGGGAGCCAAAGAGAGCGGCACATCCCAGCGTCTGCTGGAGGGCCTCCAGGAACTGGCTAAGTAAGTCGTTGTCGTCCCCCCCCCACCCCCGGCTGCACACCTCGATGCTGCTTCCAGCCTTACGTAAGAGCCCGACCAGGCGTTATGTAAAGCAGAAACCAGGCTGAAGCGTGGGACGGCGAGACAGCGAGCCGACGCAGCCAGAGAGACAACCCGGAGCTGAGGCCCATCTCGGAGGCCGGGGGTCTTCCCTCCGCAGCAGATGTTGTGTGCGAGCAGCTGCAGCCTCTGTGGAGCTGTGTGGTCATAATATGTTCTGGCATCCCGGCCTGTGCTCTTAG
The DNA here is from genome assembly GCF_949316205.1 of Platichthys flesus. NCBI lineage: Eukaryota > Metazoa > Chordata > Actinopteri > Pleuronectiformes > Pleuronectidae > Platichthys > Platichthys flesus. The sequence continues at coordinate 6,090,177 of NC_084950.1, read as the reverse complement.
TTCTGTCTCGCTCAGAAAAGCCACAGAAAAGCTGCAGTTTGAAACCAGTGCTTTAAATTCTCATGTTTTTCCACTGTTACATCATGTAACCCATGTCACTGGAGTTGTGGGGGGGGGGGGGGTGAGGCACTCTATTCCTAATTAAGACACCAACTGCTACCCCCCCCCCCCCCCCCCCCAACCAGGCAAGACGCAGACAGGTTGAAGCTTTGCAGTTATTTAATCCCATCATTCACATATACTGTGTCACTTGTATTGCCTTGGCCAGGAGGGATTGCACAGTTTTACATAATCCATATTTCTGACCTCGTGTTTTTACACTCAGTGGCAGCATCTCTCGGGATTAGCTAATCCCAGAGAAACCTCACGACTGGATGAAGTGTCTCGTAGTGAAGTGAATTCCTGCCTTTCACTGTTCGCTGCGGTAATACTCTGATACCCGCAGTGTGTACAAATACACCAACCTGGAGCGATCAAATACATTTAATGGATTTTTATATTTAAATATGGAAATGTAAATTTTTTTATGAGTTGAAATAACAGAAGGGAAAATGAAGAGGAGTTTAAATAAAACCTTAAGATTGTGAGAGTCATTATTGTTTAGATTCTCTATGAATAATTCAAATCTCTAACTTTAATTTCAGGAACCAAATGCATATTTTCTATGCAACTGATGTTTCCATTAATAAAGATAATATTTTAAACGTAGTATTTTGAGGAATATTAACTAAAACCTGTTACAAATCAACATCAGAGACACAAAACTGTGTCTTTTTCAGTTTAACAGGGTATTTACTACAACAGCACCAGTAAATGAACACAGATGCGGGTCAGCACGTGCTGCTGAGTAAGATATTACATCTTCCTTGTTTTTATGTGTATCGCATGTTTGGAGGACATTTCTGGGACTGTGTTTGTTAATCCTGCAAAAAACGAAGAGATCAGGGATTTAAGGGGATGTGAAACATGGATGTGGGGGATTTATGGTAAAATCCTCTAACTTCAAACTGGACTTTATTCTGCTGGGGGCCATTAAAAATTAGATAGTCAAGCAGGAGGCCGCTCCAGGAAACAAGATAAAGTGAAAATAGAGCAGGTTGTTGAATTGCTGCTCCTCCGTCTCGTCTGTCTTGTGTTGCTCCGGTAGAGTTACTTTAAAATCCAGTGTTTTTTAGTTTCCATCCGCTTCTCTCGCTCTGTGACCAGGCTTCCGTCTCTCACTCACCTTGGGTGTCTTCATTTCTGAGATATGAGATCTCAGTAGCAGCTTCCTTAGACTCAGTGGTCAGTCGGCAGTGAATACATCAAATACCTACTGCACTTTTTTATCTGTGCTTCCTTTCATCCATTTTACCGGCATATTTCTTGCATGGTATCTTAGTAAATTAGCAAAACACTAATTTGAAGGGATTCATCCTCCTCAGTTAAGATGCACACCCTTGTGAAAGTAAAGTGCACGAAGAAGTTCATACCAGAAAGTATTTTTATTCTGTGGATCACAGATTTATTCCTCCACGACTGTACAACCCATAAAGCATTGTGCCTTGAGAGCTAGTTTCTAAACCTTCCAACCCACGATACGTCTCTTTTTCTCTTCTAACCATTCATTTTCTTTGCAGGGAGCCAGGGGACAATCAGCAGCACCAGCTGGCGGGATCACTGGGTGTACCCATGTGTCAGGCGCTGATGGAGTACGACCAGGGCAACTACGGTGGAGCGGTGGAGCTCCTGCACCCGCTCCGCTACAGAGCCGTAGAGATCGGTGGCAGTGACGCGCAGGTGAGCTCCGCAGAAATGTGGTCAACTCGTCAAACTCAACTCCAGCTCTGTGATGCACCACTTGCAAGCTCTCAGCCTTGAGGCTTTATTTAGTTTGAAAAGGATCAATCACGTTGTTTTGTGTTTGTTTTCTGGAGTAAAACCCAAATCCCTGTTGAAGTGAAAAGAGGCCAGAGGTGAAGAACACTCTCCGTAAGAGCCGAAGCCTTCCAGCCTCTGAACATGTTCCATAGTGAGAGAATGTGTTGCACAGTGCACCAGTGTATGAATAATGAATCCGTGTGATGGATGCTGATGGATTTTTATGTCCTTTGTGTTCATAAGACCGTCCCCCAAGGTGCAACAGTTTACAGTACAACACTAAACAGAAAAACACAAAAGGAAAGAAAGACTATACACACAGTGCAGCGCTGGGGGGGAAACGTCTTTACTAATGGCTTTGTCCACTGTTGTTTTCAGAGGGACATCTTCAATCAACTGCTCATTCATGCAGCAATGAAGTCAGAGGATAAGCACCACCAGAAACTGGGAAGGTAATGCACAGCTGGGACTTCAGTCCAAACATAGGTTTACTTCACTGTTTCCCCATTTGCGTTTCCATATGGGAGAGAATAGAAAGTCCTTCCAGTGGGTTTCATGGCGATGCTGCACAGCTGCTGCCCACTCCTGTTGTCCTCCTCCTCCGCTGTCGCCTCCATGTACAACACTATCTGTCTATGCTCCCATTAAGTAACCGACATCGCCCGTCTGTAGCCCATGTTGCACTTCCATTATTGATCAGTTTAGCCTCTCAGCGTGTACTCTCTCTGAATCTGTGTCCGCCTTGTGTTCTGCTGAATCCCTCCAGATGTCTCCTAGTGGAGCGTGATGCCGTGAGGCCGAACTCCCCCCTGACGGGTCGCCTGATGCAGCGGGCCCTGGCGCTCCACGTCTAGCAGGACCGCGAGGAGCCCAGAGCGGCTGCTCCCATACGAGGAACATCAAAGTAACATCAGCAGACTCAGAATCTCATGTGCCCGTGTTTGGTTCGAGGGGACTTTAGTACCAGCTGTTGTCAAGATGGCTGAATTCTTCACAGTTTCCAATGTAGAGCATCTTTTAGATTACCCCCCCTATTAAGCTTTGTTAATGACGAGTGTAAACTTAATCATGTGCAACATCCTTTTTTTAATTCTTTTACCGGAACTGGCTTCTCTAATCTGTGCAGATGTCTGTGACTATGTTCCTCTAATATGTATTAATGACACATTCAATTGAAATGCTTTTCATGTCAACAACAAAACAAATCTATAAATAAACACTTTGCATGTGAGGGTGTAACAGAATAAAGTGCATCACAAGTTCAAGAAAAAGAAATGTACTCAAAACCATTGCAGATTCACTGTAGCAATAAATAAAAAATAAAAAAGTCAGTCCTTGTGTGAGTTGTCTTCTTCCCTCGTCCTCCCTCTTCCTCCCTCTTCCTCTCCCTCTTCCTCCCTCGTCTTCCCTCGGCGTCGGGCCGCTCTCACAACACTGAGGTAATCTCATCTTGGATCTGAGAGATCAGGATCTGGGACAGCACGATCCCTGCAATCTAGAGGACAGCAGCTGCCAATTTAGATCACAGAGCAGACTCCTGGTAACTCTACATCCTGTGCAGAGCGTCTCAAAGTGCTGCACTGCTCTGTCTGCACTGGGGACAACACGTTGATGTGAAATGAGATAAACATGTTTGCGTACAGAGGCTCGATGGGATTTCATTGCCTTGCTCAATTACCAGGCTCCTAACCCTGATAACACTTTGTATAGCGCTGCTCATAAAGTGTTTTTTGTCGCTGCGACAACACACATTTGGTGGCAAACGCGCCTTTTAACTGAGCTGTTCAATAATTAAGCGTCTGATTTAAACACGTCTTGTTCTGCAGACAAATCAAGTGATGGTGTTTAGCGAGGATGTGCCAGACGAAAGAAAAAAGGGGACAACTTCATCATCGGCGGATTTACTGCAGCATCAAAGCAAACAGGAATACTAATGCAATTGTTTTGACAGGACTCATGGGTAATTCACGTGCCCCCCCCCCTCGGCAGATTCATCAGGGACCCAATCAGGCCGATATGAGCACGAGACAGATCGAGCTGAAGAACCCACTGACAGAGCTGCTGTGACAGTACCTGAATCGTTCAGATAGGAAAGCGGACTAATTATTTAGAGACGGCCCTTGATAAGCGCTAAGGTGATTTCATGGCCAATCTAACACATTGACTTGAGTTATTAGCGTCGCTTCATGCTTCGGGAATTTGAGGTTTGCTCAGTAGATGGAGGTTGAATCTTCAGTTTCCTTCCTTTTCCTCTGGCACGTAAATCTCACATCCTCACGCACGCAGGTCAAAACCTCACCTGCACATTAACCTGCACTTTCGATTCCAGGGCGGGGCAATAAATGAATAATGTGCAGTTAAAATTTCATCGGCCCATTGTGCCCAGTTATTGCCGTCTGTGTGTAACTCTATATTTTTGAATTAGTTATATTCCAGTGGCCTCACATTAACCTGAACAACCTGTTGGTTTCTCTAAGGAAAGTTTTTTTTTTATTCAGTGTTTTATTCATGTTGACTGCTACACGCACAATCTGGTTACGCCTCCAGTTGATGCTTCTGTAGACGTGTGTGTGTGTCTATCTATCATTGTGAGGACGTTTTGGCTGGTCCTCACCAAGTCAATTGGCTGTTTGAGGGTTAAGACTTCGATTTTAGGGTTAGGGTTAAATTTAGGTGTTAGTTGTGATGGTTAAAGGTTCAGTGTGTAGAATTTAGTGACATCTAGTGGTTAAGTTGCATGTTGCAGCTCAATAATTCTCACATCACCCTCCACTTCCAAACATGAAAGAGCAACTGTTCAGTTGTCATTAAAACTCAAAGGTGTTTAGTTTGTCCAGTCTGGGCTACTGTAAAAAAAAACATGGCTGCCTCCACAGAGAGGCCCCACTCCCGATGGTAATAAAAGTATTTAAATATAAAGGCTCATTCTAGATTAGAGAAAACATCAAATTGTACAATTTAGATCAAACACACTAGTGAAAATATCACAAGGATGATTTTATATTAAATTTCTAATAATAGATCCTGTTCACCTAGACACACTGGACCTTCATTATGTGAGTGTGAGAGACATGCATGTGTCTCTGTGTGTGTGTTTGTTGACTTGTTACTACACAACTTGCATGAACAAGTGGCTGCACCTGTGCCAGTTACCTGCGGCAGTGCCAGTCCCAGAGCGAGCGCCCCCACCAGCAACAGATGAGACTCGATCCACGTCACCGCCCCGTCCGCACAGCCCACCGGGTAGATCGACTCGTTTGCCTCCAGGTAGGTTTGGGTTTGAACCCCGAAACCGCACATGGTGTTAATCACGGCCTGTGGGACAGAGCGACAGAGCGACAGAGAGAGAGAGAGAGAGAGAAGGTGACAGATTGCCTTGATTGCACCGACCTGAAGCACTTTAATAGGAAGCTGTCACCAGCTGCTGTCTCACATCTCCTGCATTATTTCACATTGACAGAGATATTAACTTTGTGACAGCCGAGGGAGAGTTCAGTGGAAGCCTCGCCAACTGCAGAGACTTGGAATTCAAGAGACGGAAAAAAGAGAGAGACGACATAACTGCATCAGTTTGATGTGACAGGGAAGATGTGACTGTCCCTGAGGTAGCCGCTGCAGTAGCAGGCTCCGAACAGCAGGTCGCAGCACTGCTTCAGCTCCAATTATGATTAATTAATCGATACCCCCCTCCCCCTGCACACCCCCCCCCCCCCCAAAGTCATGTAGCAGAAAGCTGCTTTGATATATTTTCCGTGTAGCATGATGTATAATCAATATTAGTGTGATGGATCTGCATGGAGTCTTTAGTCTTCCATCTTTACACTGGAAGGAAGTGTCAGCGGTGACTTGCCGCGCTGAGGGTGAGAGTCAGGGCATTTCTTTGTGTGGGGGGGAATCTGCAAACCCATGATTACACGATTACACTGAGAACACTATTAACCTGCTGTTTGTGTTAGAATGCGACCTTTCATTTCATTATTTTGTTACATGCATGTGCAGACGGATGCGTTTGTGTGTTGATTCCAGGTACACAAATACATAAAACATTCATGAAGGAGGAATTGAATTTGGAAGCAGGCAAAGTCACCGCTGACAATTCTGCTGCAAAGGTTTGTGGTGTTACTGTAGGCTGCAGGTCAGATAGCATGTTAACACTCTGCATAGTGTGAATGGGTTGACTGCATTCGAGTCAGCTTGGGAACTCTCTCGCTCTTTGCCGATGCAGATACTGCAGCCGGATTTGGTTTAGATTGAAGTCCGCCTCCGGGAGCTGTGTCTGTGTCAATAAGAATCTTGCAAAGCAGTGTTTCAACCACAGGAACTTTCCCCAGGAACTAGGAACCAGTGTCTAAATTGAGTTCCAGGGGTAAAAGGCCTTCGCTTGGGGGCAGTACTTCACGTAAGCTCAGGAACCTTTTGGTTTGGGGCTGTTTCATTACATTAAAGTCGTTTTCAGACACGACCTCCCGGAGGATGTGCTGAGATTCGGCTCCAGACTTTCTCTGGAGTTTGCCTTTCACACATGAACAGCGCAGCAGGAGGATCTCTGCTCAGACGGGAATTAGGGCATCGGGTAGCGGAGCAGGCAGAAGCAGAACGTCAAGGTTTAATTCCGCTGCAGAGATCACGTGTTGGTGTTTACAGCACATCAACACCGGCGTAAGCCCCTATCACCAAAAACCTGCTGTGAATCCTGCAGAGGATATCCTGCTGGGTTCTCATTTTGGCTTCTCCAGACTTTCTCTAGGGGGGGGGCACCAGAGAACATCTGCAGAGTACAGTGCATGTCTGAAATGAGCTTTAATCTATTAGTTCCGGTATCTTGATTAGACTGTTAACAGTGACTCTGTGGTGGAAACGCAGCAACGTTCAGTTCACTGAATAAAGTTCCTGCGACTAAAAGTTTCTGCTGCTCTCGGTTGAAACGCAGTTTAACAACTATTTGTTCCATACTGGTTCGTAAGTGTCAGACCAGTTACCCACACATCCAACAGCCTGATACCAGCATCAGTTTGTACCTGCAGGTGTAGACATGTGGATGAAGCCTCCAGGCAAAGAAATTACTGTCTGGTACGACGGATACATGGATTCACACAGGTGAGGTGTCAAAACAACCAAATATGTGACTGTTAATCCAGACGTTAACTTAAATAAAGACAGAAACTGAAATAAACTTGAGCCGGATAATCACAATTGACTTTGCCAGTTCCTGTTACTCATTCTGGCTGACAACTGAGTTCATGCTTCGCCGATATCTGGTGGGAGGGTGTATTTTTGTTTCAGTTTGGCCTCATCGATCAGCAGCGAGCGATGTATCTGTCTGGCCGATCTCATTTCCAGTCGACCTGGGAGCAGCAGTAGTGGTTGTGAAGAGCAGTCGTCGGTTTTCACATTCATCAAAGCAAACGTATTGATCGAGGAGACGCTGTGAAGCCGACTCACACAAGCGGGCGCAGCTCTGTGATCTGGTCCACCGTGGCTGCTGGAGCTGTTGCTCCTGTTCCCATTATTCATGAAGCCGGGTTGCTAGCCAGCTGTGTAGGAAGATGATGTCCCCAGCCCTAAACCAGTTTGATTGTTTTCTCTAACTGGGAGTCAAACACTAAGGTATCATATCTATTCAGAATTTATTTTCTTGCATGCAGGTGACGCACATCTACATATCTACATTCGTAGTTCTCAGATAGTTATTATTGATTTAGAGGTTCAGTGTGAGATTTAGTGAAACCTAGTGGTGAAGTATTGTGTTGCAACTGAGTCTCCTCACCTCACCCTCCTCTTATAAACATTAAAGAGAACCTGTGGTAGCTTCAGTTGTTTGTCCAGTTTAGACGATTGTAAAAGAAACATGGCGGCCTCCGTACAGATGACCCGCTCCTGATATAAATATAAAGTAATTAAATATAAAGGGGCCATTCTAGGGTAAAGAAAACAACAATTCATACAATTTAGATGAAACACACTAATGAAAACATCTTCTGCCAATAGATTCCTTTCACCTGAATCTTGTACTGGCTGAACCCACTTAAAGATGTTCTGCATAAATAACACACCGTGTCCTTGCTGACTGATTCATCTACAGGTTTTTGCACCGAGCACTTTTAATTTGCTGCTTCACATTACTCAGCAACCTTCGTCCATTGCTACAGCATGCAGCTTATTGGCATTCAGTCGAACACCATCATTCTCTGAAGTTCTGACTTAACAGAAGTCATTAAAACTTAAAGAAAACCCTCAAAACCCTTTTGAAAGCTCACATTCACCAAATCTAACACGTATTCATTCAGCGAATTTTGTCTCACGTCCCATTCTCACACTAACTAAGGACACTTGGGCCTTCCAACTGGATGACAGCCCGCTGAACCTTTGGAGTCTTCTGTACACTTTGCATTATTTTACATGAACACAACACTTCACCACGGAGGTTATGCTTTAGCCCCTGTCTGCTTCTCTGTTCTTTTGTCACCAAGATTAAGCAAAAACTGCTGAATGGATTTCTGTGAAATTTCATGGAATAATGGGACACGGGCCCGGAAAGAACCCAACAAATTGTGTTGGTACAATTAAGACAATTGTTTTCATTGTTTTAAATATTGCAAAGGGATTTTTGACATTTTCCCAAGGAATACTTGTGTGTACTTATGTGCAGCTTGATTGAATTTAAGGGGATTGTTAGGTCTTGGGGGTGTTGTTCACTTTACTGATGCCAGTCTGTTGTGAGTTTGTAAAAAGTACGCACCTCTCCGGGAACAGGAGTGCAGCACGAGTAAGGTACAGAGCAGCGCTCGGTGCTGGGGTTCGTGTGGGTGCAGTTGAAGTACAGGTTCCAAGACCAGTCTGTGTAGTTGTTCCACCCACAACACTTGAACTGTGTAAAGGGAAGAGAAGAAGAGAGAGAGAGAGAGAGAGAGAGGGAGATAGAGAAAGAGGAGAATACAGCAGAGGTGTATATTTAGAAACATGCTCTTGCACTGGACTGTGTTCTGCCAGTCTGGTCTTCTCACATGGGAAAACTCAAGTGCACCTGTGCATCCATATGTTAGAGGAGAATCTCATGAACAGTCTCACAGACACATGAAGCACATGTTTAAATGCTGCGTCTCATTTGGGAAACCATCACCGAGGCCGAGATAACAAATACAAGACGTTCACCTCCTGTGGTCACTGGTGGCGGTTTGTCGGTTGAGTGCACAGACGTATTTAATGCTCCACAGCCTGTGATTCATATGAAGACTTATGTTGTGTGGTTAGCTACATGCGCACATACAGGCACATTCATTAAAGCGTGGGATTGGCCGGAGCACCTCTTTCTGGATGTAATCCATCAGGTTCTGCAGATCCAGGTCATCCCTGTAGTGCACGATGGCTTTCTTCACAAACTTTCCCAAAGCATCCCGAGTCTAGAAGAGAGAATACAGAATATTAAAGGGGTGTTCTGCCTTTTTCCTCTAGTGTGTTATATTTTTTTTTTTGTGTATGTTGAAGTTCTACAAAGTTTGATACTAAAGTAAAGTAAATACACTGTTCCTGAAGCTGCTAAAATACTTTGCCCGATGGGGCCCCACATTTGCATAATGGACGCCTAATGGGCCAGTTTGGCATGCCAGGTGAAATGAGGAGGAGGCCAACATTTCCTGCACAAGCTGGAAGCCGTATCACAAGATAATGGGCCAACTTTGCTGTAAACTCTTTATTTTGAGTTTCTGTCTACTCAAAATAAAGAGTTTCAGACAGAGGCTGAAAAGAGGAGCTGCAGCAGGGGACACTCTGAGGGCAGTGACATGTTTTCTGAACAATAAAGCATGTAAACGTTCAAAATAGAAAATATGAACCTGAATATAAAATATCTTCTTTAAATCTGCCACTTTTGTTTAAATTATTCACTAAAGTGTCCAGTTGAAAGACTTATTTCTATAACCAGGAAACTGTAAAAACATGTCAGGTCCAGTTAATTGGGATTTTTCCATTGGAGAATTGCTTCCATTGAGGGTTCGGCGTAAAGTCCTCTGGTTCATGTCTCAGGAGCATAATGTGGGATTTATCTAAACTAGACGGCCGAGGAGCAGGAACTCCTGTAGCAGTGCGTCGGCTGCAGCGGTGCAGAATAACAATGATGATTAAAGCAGCCATGCCTCCGAGATCAATGCAGGCGATGCATAGCAAACACAGAGCACATGTTCAGCTTCTACACTTCTTCAGCCGTGGCAGATGATTGCGTGAACTTCCCCATTTGTTATTATAATTGAGTAATTTTCATTAACTTGACTTGAGCTGAATAAATAAAACCTTGATGAAATATAAATGAAATACATGGATTTGATCGAACAATGTGTAATGTGTAATTTTCAGACTTTATGGTTAATTCAGATATTCAAACTGTGCTGCTTGTGTTTGCTCTCATTGTTTGTTGTAATTACTTCCAGAGTTTTATGAGGCCCCTGCTTTGTTAATATTTATATATTCTATTCTCACATACAGTATAAATAAAGTTTTTTAAAAGGTATTCGATGCAAATCTCCCTCTTTTAAAAACAAGAGGGGCCACGCTTCCCCCGACTTGAGTTCAGATGTAATGTATGCTAATGGAGGCGCTGTATGCTAATCAGCTGCTGAACTTTAAAATTTCATTAAGCCTGAAATGAACTTGTGTTAGTGCTTTGCTGAAGGCTCTCGGCATTGTTCGTATTAAAGGCTGCCGTAAAACAGGTTATGTTGATAAAAAAAAACGTGAGCTGTATCAAAATAGCCCAAAATCCGTATCCCCAAAGTCGTTTTACTAAATTTTTGTTAGGATTTTTACGGCTTCCCCCCCCCGGTCCCCTCCCTCTGTTTCGGTAGGCCCTCCGAGCCCATCGTCACACCTCCCCATGTCATTAGCGGCAAAGTCTCCTTCAAGGGATCTGTTGAAATGGAACATTTGGTTCCACTTTGAAGTGCCGGAGCATTTGAATCATTTAGCAGGGAAGGATGCTGGGAGGGTTGTTAAACTGCTCTGTTTAGCAGCAGGCAGTCCGGGCGCCGACAGGGAACACTGGGGAGACGGGCGGTAGTGTCAGACGTCAGACACCAAGCCACCACGCATCGGTGTCAGGGAATGCCGCCGCCACTGGCTGTTGTGTTTCCTATTCCCCACGGAGCCTTAATGCGATGTGACTGTAAAGATAAGTGGATGTTGAAAGTGATTGGGCGGGGTGGGGGGGCTTTCTCGTCCCTGTAGCCTCTCGATGAGACACCTAGGGGTCACATATGGGGCTCAGATGTGGTACCCAAGTGGCAACAGTAGGATTTATATTTTTTCTTTATAGATACGTTGAAGAAAATAATTTGTCACCCAAAATGATGTTTATTCTTCTTCCTCCATAGTTCAATTAAATTATACTGTTTATACGCAAGAAATCAACATAATTTACCATATTTTGGCAACAGGAAATGATGGAGTGCAGGCTCCTGTCAACAGCAGTGTTTATAATGTCTGCTGGAAATGAAGCTTCATGAAAATCCAAAACAGACGTCTTTCTAAATATTTACTGTTGGGGTTTTATTTTCTGCACATTTCAGTCGGTGTGTCTCTGAACCACCTGAAGGATTGTGATTGTGGCACTAACTCACCATATTCTCGGATGTGCTTAGAACTGTGATGCAGTGCTTTATGCAAATGGTAATAAATAAAATAAACTGCTTTGTTTTAATTTGTCATTAACGAAATAAGTTTGTCAGTTTTATTACAGCTTGGTCCTTAGCTAATACTCGATATTTGAGATTTTAGGTTTGCATTTAAATTGCTTTGTTTGGTTGATTAATGAAATAAACTTAAAAAATAAGTTTGTTCCGTACTCACAAAATAATATAATTATATTACTTAAAAAATGTCTCATCAACCGATGGTTTGTGTTTCTTGTGCAGTGTTAATATTACAAAAGGGAATAACCCCACGTTGTATTGAGCCCAAATTGAGCATTTCCTAGTGGAATCAGTTAAAGTCAGTGTATTGTAGAGAAGTAAATTGGAGGCTCTCTCTTTTCTTTCTGTCTTTAACAATGAAAGAACTAATACAGTACTTTTTAAGTGTTTATAGACAAACACACACACACTGATCTTTGCTGTCGAACTCCTGTGTGTCTGTGTGTGTGTGTTTGAGCGTTGTGTATCTGTGAATACAGTTTGGCTTAGATATTGACATAACATTCCCCCTGTGTGCTCAAAGCACAGACGTTATACAAAGATGGACGACATGACAGCTCCCAAAAGTGAAGCCAAATCATCTTGATATTGTGACATCATAGGCCCTAAACCCTGCCTCCCCATGTTAACAGATGGGACATGAACCAAACTGAAAAGCAAAAGTACAGGTCGAATAATCTTTTTCAGGTTGTATTTCAAACTGCTATTTCTGCGACTGTTCATATTTCCAGTAAGTTTGGCTTGAATTAGTTATATGATGTTATAAAATCAAGTTAAAACATGATGGCAACACCCGCATTCAGAATATTTTGGCTTTACTTGTGTTCAGCCGGTAGACGTGGAGACAAGTCGTCTATTTTTATGTCGAGTTTACGGCTAATTGTGTCCATCTGTGGATTCGAATGTATCTGTTCCCTCTTTGGTTTTATAGACCGCAGTTTAGAAATGTACAGAATGTCCGAAAGCTGGGAAAGAACACACCAAATCAATGGAGCTGATGGGAGAGTCATTCAGGCTCGATGCTGGTGTAAAGAGAACTAGAGATGGAATGTGACCTTATACTGACTTTTAGTGATACAGAAAATCTAAGATGGAGCACAGACGGTGAGGAGGCAGATACCTGATCAGAGTAGAAGAAGCCCATAATGGCTATGCCCAGCTGGGTGAGGAAGACCAGAGTCAGGCTGAAGGAGAACTACAGACAGAGGGGACACACATATGAAAAAACACAGTGTGACTGAAACACAACTGACTGTGTGAGATGTGCGACTTGGCTCTGGATTAGATGTGATTTAAGCTTCCACATCGGAAGCACAACACAGCCCCAGTGTTAGTGAGGTGTCTGCTTTTGTCTATTACTGTCTTGAGGAGGCGAATGTTCTCTCGCAGGGCTCCGATGCAGCCACAGAAAGTAATGAAGAACATGACCACCCCCACCACAATTAGGATGACAGCTGGGTCGATCAGGAACGTGTCCCGCACCGTGTCTGGCAGAAAGACAGGAACATAACAGCCTCTGTTTACTCGTCTGTCCTCCTCTGTTCCCGCTTTCACTTCCTAACCCCTCCCGGTACTGTTTTCATAAAACTGCATCGTCCCCTCTATCAACACTAGGCCACTTCCATTGCTTTTAATATTCAATGATCTGTTGCTGATCATACAGGACACATGGGCATAATCAGTGGGATGAGCCCATTTCATTATTTTTGTTGTATATTACTAGATCAAATATGAACACAATGAAGAAAAGATTGAGAAAATATAGTTGTAATAAAGGAGAATAAACAATTCCTCTAGAGTCTCTCATGTTGAAGAAGTGTGTCACATGTCTACCTGTAGCTTTCTGGACTTTAGCGTAGACCCCGATTGCAACAATCAACAATGAGAAAACCTGGGAAAGAGAGAGAAGTTATTATTTCAAAGAGACTTGGAGTTGTAGCACATAGAGCAGGTAACTTGTGCCTCGGCGCTGGTGGCACAGATCCCCCCTATCTGTCTTGTCAGTCAGGTTCATTCATGTGAACATTAGTGTTTATCTGGGGTCAAAGGTGACTGGGGTCAAAGATGACGTGGGTAACAGGTTGAAGGTCAAATCTCATTTTTCTCTAATGAATGCCATATCTGAGTAAAACATCCATTTTCAAAGGTCTTAATTAACTTGGACTCAAAGATGACCTGAATAGAATTTGGAGGTCAAGGTCATCTCATAAAACCCCTGTTTGCCTTGTGAACATGAGATTTATGGATTAACTGATTAAGATTTGTGTGCCCTCAACAAAAGATGTTTTCAGCCTCTGAAGCAAGAAATCCCAAGTTTGCCTTTGGGAAATTTCTTCAGGTTTTGACCAGCTTTCACATGTGAACTTGATTGGACTGTTTTCGATTTCGGCCATCAGAGGTCACGGTCACTTATTATGAGTTGGAAATAAAATGTTTTAGACTGAAACTCTGGCAAATCACTGCAGGGTAGTAAATCTAGTTTCTCTTCCCAGTGGCCAACTTTTTGCTCATGGTGGGTATTGTCATATTATAATTTCTCGACCTTACTTTGTAAAGCACTTTGAGATATTGTATATTGGTACTTGGGGATATACAAATAAAATGTAACTGAACTATTCCACGGACTGGTGTCAAACTTCTCAGCCAACTCTCAATAAGTTATTAATGTGTTTTTCTTCTTTTGGTTGGTTCTTTACTTCGCTGCTGGAAAACTTGTTGCGTTGAAGTTGTGTAGCTTGCCAGTGTGTTGGCTCTTTGTGCCTGAACAGACTTTCTTTGTGCCGTCAGCCGGGACAGGTTTGATCAGATCAACAAATGTCGAGTCTTTCCTCAGGTGTCGGATATGCAGAGCAGCTGTAGCCATGGCAATCGCATCAGTTTATGTGTTTATGATAAACAGACAGACAGATGGACGTCAGCAGAGGAGAATGTAACTAAAACATATGGATTGTAATCATATGAAATTGGATGGTAAAGCTCCAGAATTCAAAACTTTCTTTGTGCCTCATATAAGCGTCATCTGTGTGAATGTGACCTTGGTTTGAAAATCCAGATTACTTTCCTCTCAAGCTTCACTGAGCAGTGTTTAGTGTTTTTACAAATGTAGGTGGACGGGAGATAATTGGTTGTTTTCTTCAGTGTGTGTGTTCACCATCAGTGACAGTGATGTGTGTGTGTGTGTTTATGTGTAATTGTATCTTTGTCAGGACCCTTTAAGCATAGACGCTATACAGAGTGAGGACATTTTTCTCTATCACTCTATCAATGACCTGTTTGAGGGGTTGAGATTTGATTTTAGTGTTAGTGTCAATGAGTGTCCTCACTTCACGTGTGTGTGTGTGAGTGAGTGTGTGTGTGTGTGTGTGTGTGTGTGTGTGTGTGTGTGTGTGTGTTTGTGTGAGAGAGGAGTTCAGTGTGTTGATGTTTCTGAGACCTGCTCTGTTGGCAAAATAAAGAAGAAGCTCCAATTTTGTTAAAAAATATGAAACAGAATTCAAGAGTCTTCCTCAGAGACACACAGGAACAGAGAGCCCTGTGTGTGTGCGTGTGTGTGCATGTGTGTGTGTCTGTGTGTGTATGTGCGTGTGTTTGTGTGTGTGTTCTGTTACTAATGACAGTCCTTGAGGATGTGATGAAGAGCTGTTGAGGATGTTGACTTCACCTGAGCAGAAGCTGCACACTACAGCAGCAAAGAGGCTGAGAAATAGGTGGAATTAGAGCTTCCTGTTCATTGCATTGTCAACACTCATTTCCCTCCTTAGCTTGATTGGTTTTCTCACCTTGAATAACAATCTGCCTGGCTTGGCTTTCATTTTCAGCCTTGAGATTCACAGACAATCTCATGATTACTAATTGTGTGTCGGTGTGTGTGTGTGTGTGTGTGTGTGTGTGTCTGTGTGTGTGCGTCTGTATATATACAAAATGCATTTTGTTCGGTATAAACATAGATTTGTTTTGTTTCTGTCTGCATCATGTCTCTGGGGAAATAAGGATTCATGGTGCAATCATTTGCTATGAAAGAGGAGTAATGTCTTTCACGTCTAACCCCATCTTTGTCTCTTTCTTGTTCTTGAGCAGCAAATTGTTGCTTTGAAATTGTTGTGTCTCACTTCTTAAAACATCTCTGAAATGAATAATCTGTGTTGACAAGACAATAGTTGTGAAAAGACATAGATGGCTCCACGTTGTGTTTGGAACTGCACTGGTACGAGTTTGTTGGAAATGCAGAAAGAGATGTTGTCTTGTTGTGTTTGCACCAGCAGCTCCATTTGTCACTTTGCTACTTATGTGTGAATATGTGTGGGCAACACACACACACACAGGCACAGACACACACGCACGCACACACACACACACACACACACACACACACACACACACACACACACACACACACACACACACACACACACACACACACACACACACACACACACACACACACACACACACACACACACACACACACACACACACACACTTGTTTGTAATTCTATCTTAATGAGGACACTAATCAGCATTATGCTTTTTGGATGGGTAGCTCTTACCCTACCTTTCCAAACTAAATATAAACCATAACCTAACCTACACCTAACTCCATCCCTAATCCTAAAACCAAGTCTTGATTCCCAAACAGTGACAAAGTGGGGACCGGCCAAAAGGTCCTCACTCTCCACAAAAGGTCCTCACTCCGTAGGTTGAAGACTAATACTGGTCCTCACAAAGATAGCTGTACAAGAGCACAGACACACACACATGCACGCACGCACAGACACACACAGTGGATGTATTCCAGCTCTGTTTTCAGGCTTTTCAAAGGGATGAATCAGGCTTCTCCTGGTGGATTGTGTGCGGAGGTGAAAGCCAGCTGAACTGAGCTGTGGGGACAAAGGCCTGAAGGATTAGGGCTGCAGTGTTCACTTCTGAGCCTGTGTGAAAAAAACATAAAAATAGGAGAAAAGCAAGCAAAGCAAAAGTGAACACAAGTCGAGGGTTTGTGCGACTGCAGTTAAATTCTGATCAGTCACAGGGTTTGTCGGATGAACGGGGAAATGATGGAGACGTATGACCCCGTGTTGCGCTACAGATGTGATCTGTGTCCTTAAAGTCGTAATGTGGTCGGAAAGCGAGAGAGGCAGAGCTGTGTGTGTGTGTGTCTGTGTGTGTGTGTGTGTGTGTGTGTGTGTGTGTGTGTGTGTGTGTCTCTGAGATAGAGGGACTACCGTTTTCCCTCAACTAACTGTTGAGGGAAAACGAGCCTGATGGATGGTTTTCATGGCTGCATCAAAGTGTCTCTCAAACCTTTATATCCCTCTCTCTAACAGTCCCAGTTGAGTCCCGGCCTCTTTGTTGCACATCCATCAGTGGACCTTGTTTGACTTGAGCCCTTGTGCCCTGCAGACATCTGTGTATGTCTCTCGTGGCCCCCCCTCTCCGTCACATGACACCCTGCCCCACCTGTCATGTTCCTGAAGCAGTCGCTGGAAATCCATTTTTTTTTTAACGTTATTTATCACCACTGTTATGTAACAGTGAATATTCTGGAGACAATGAAACTGTCTGAGTTGAGGATGGTTTGGTAATATAATATAATTTATGCATTACGTTGAGCCTTGAATGGCAGTTATTAAAACTTGAATTTTAGATATGCATTTCAATAATTTATACATGCATTTTTTTTCAGTGTTAAACCAATCATTTATTAGTTATAGCTAAGTTTTTAAATAATTCATGCACGATTAAACATTTATTTATTCACCTATTTTGCGATCAAACCCCAATTTTTATCGTTTCATATTAGGAGCTGCTTTTTTCACCAGTTAGGATTCGTCTCGATCTTTCCACACGACCCCGAACAGCAGCAGAAATAATCCCTGCTGTACAAATACCTCACGTTGGGAATCTTCTACTGTTGATACAACGCTTTCAATAGCAGCTTCCCAGTAACATGACTTGACAGAACATATATGGAAACATTCACAGCGACAGACACACCCCAGCAGGGCTGCACAGTCACCGGCTGTTTTTTCTGTTTTCCTGTGAGTCAGAAGCCGACTGAACGCACCACTCACCATTTGCTGCGGTGATGCATGTGCAGTCAGAGTCCATATATAACTGGAGTAGATTTAAAATAGGCAGCAGCAGGGAGGCCGGCTGCCCCTGCTGCTTGCTGCTCCAGATACTCGCTGAAATACTTTCCCTTATCCTAAATGTACAAGCTACTTTTTCTGTCTAGCAAAGCTGACTTTTGGTCATTTGAATGCTCAGGAATATGAAGACGACTCGGTTTCGAGCTCAGTGTTTGTCACTAGTGGCTTCCCGGTGGTCGTGCAACTCTCTTACTCACCCAAAACAGGAAGCTGAAGAAGAAGAGGAAATATCTGATCCAGGGGTTGACGAAGGAGAACGTCTCAGCTCGGTTTAGATTCAGTTTCCTGTCCATTTTTTCCCCCGTTTTTAGGGTCTGGTGCGTAGATCTGGTTTTACTTTACAGATTGCGGCCCCACCCCTCAGATTCCCCACTGTCACGTGGTTCTGTGTGGTGGGGGTCGATTACAGGCGGTATGAAGCTGGCTAAATAAGGGGGGGGGCACAGGGATGTGACAGGGCCTGGCCATGCTCGTAGGACCCAGAAGTGTCTATGCAGGCCTGGGGGTCAGATTACACAAAATATCTCCGGCTGACTGCAGCTGAATGGCCTTCGAGCCCTGCTGTATTGTCAGGCTGCCGCTGGTCAGTAGACCTGTCGCTCCCTGTTACCTCAAACCTCCTGGGTCCTCTGTCATCAACCTAACTCTACACTGCCCCCTTGTTCTAACGTCAGGATGCACTGCTTCTGAAAGGCGATTAGTTTACTCCGATAATTGCATCTTCAAAGAGAGATGCTCTCCTGCAAAGAACGAGGCAGAAGGACTGTGGACAGAGGCCGGACGGAGGAATCTTTGAGGGGACGAACATCTAATGTGGTTACCTGAGGCCAGACAGCATCTTCTGCAATGTCTCCGTCTGTGCAGGAGCTCGAACGAATCAAGAAGCGAATCACGTCAAGCCACCTCTCCGGTTAATGAGATTTAGACGTAAGAGCCTCAGTGAAAATTCACTTGGAAAGGGCTCATCTGTCAGAGTGACCACGGGGTTTATCCGAGGGTGGACGGGGCGACAGACGAAAAGAAAAATCACAGGAGCGTCAAGTTAATGTAAATTTGTGAAGAAGCTTCAGAGTTCAAACAAGCCGCTCGTGGAAATGTAGTCAAATGTAGTCTGAACTGTCCTTGGCACTGGGAGCTCTGTATGTGAATACTTAATCACAGGCGTTCTCCTTGTTCGCTCGTTACATCGATGGGTCTCCTGTGGAGTCACGGAAGGACACAAGTCCCCTCAGGTACATCTCTGCTTTGCCAGAGGTACACAATGACTTAATGAGATTTATCCGTCTTCTTTTATAACATGTAAAGCAAGTGTCCCCTGTCCGCTTCCTGTCCGGCCGTCATTTTGTTTTAGCTTATCTTTTATTTAGAGGTATAACTATAATTTAATTAACGTGCATGTGTTTGGTCTGTGGGAGGAAGACGTACCTGCAGAAAACCAACCCAGATTCAAAATGAGAAACTTCGTACTGTTAGCTGAATGTTAATCACTTTTCCGTCATGTACATGAAGCTACTTGCAGCTTGTTGACTGTAGAAAAGTGCTAACAAGGGAAACTGAAGTGTGGAAAAGTTAGGATTCTATAGGACGAATATAATGTCACATATTCCCAAAACGCTCAGCTTGTCCAATTTCCCCAAAAAGGTCAAACTACTCCTTTGAAAATCCCACACCTCTTCCATTTAATCCCAAAGAACAAGAACAGACTTAACTTTGATTGCATTTGTAAAAAAAACGAAAGCTTCCCTCAATCCACGATATTGAAACGAGTCCGGCTGCGTGGGGGAAAAAAATGTGAAATACTTCGAGAACAACCAGGAAGAAGAATCTTATTCACGGTTGATTCTGTTCACTTTATTTCAATACATGTCACTCATACAAAATAATCTATACAAAGGCTAAAATAGGTCATATTTTTTGCATAGAAGGAACAGTGATGTCAAACAGAATAGAAGAAGCCAGGATGGAATGGCACAATAAACTCCAGTCACTGTCACATGTGGGCCTGTGCTTACAGTCGGGTTCGAAAGGGGGAGAACGCTCCACAACAAAAATATATACTCTGCTGCTCACCGCTCGGAGGAAGAGGAAGAGTCGATGGTTCCCACTTTCATCATCTTCCTTTTGTTCTTTCCCCCCCAAAAAAAATAAATCCTGTGTGTGTGCAACTGGCTGACTCCCATTAGCTCATCTCAGCGTCTATTGGACAACAGTCCCTCAGGTTTTGTTACTGAAGGAAAGAGGCTATTTTTAGACGCTCTCTTTAACTGAAAACACGAGATCTGCGGTGACACAGCTTCACTTTGCTCTTCATGCCAAGTCCTGTCTGTCTCCTCACCCCCCCCCCCCCCACACACAAAAAAGCAGCATCACACACATCGTTTAAAATGCTGCCTCTAGTTGACATGACATGAGCATCAGGAAGATGGAGCCATTAAACACGATAACAAGGCAATGAGTGTTCGGTATCGGGGGACTTTTTGTGACACTCTTTCCTTTATTTGAAAAATTGTTTGATTTGGAGTAAAGAGATACCCCCCCCCCCCCTCGGTATACTGTAGATATATCAGAGTGCTTTTCACATGTAGCAGAAAAAAAACTCCACAGGACAAAGATCGGCAGGTTTCAGATAGAGCTACCCGGCAAAACACAACATCAAACACACCATTTCTAGAGCGTACACTTCCACTGCTCAGCTATTCAGTTTCAGCACGGGGGGGATTAGGAGGAGATTACAGAAATAATAAATTGAAGGTGGTAAATAAAAAATAGAAAAACTGTCTCTATGTCTCAAGATTCTTCACAGCAGACAAACCCAAATTCCCTGCGTGTGCATTCTTCCTTCACCATCTCTGTGCCTCCGTGGATGAGAGGGAATACGATGTACTCCTTTTCAAAGTAAAAGAAACATGAGGAAACACGTGTCCTACAGCAAAATGCAAAATGTAGTCAAATAAACTATGTCAATCAGCACAGACGAAAAACACAAAATGTACATACTTTACACTGCTCCTGTAGTTGAAGAGGGGAAAACAAGAGGCAGAAAAAAAAAACCCTATCGAACGTGAGAAGATGAATAACATACATGTGGAGGTTATGTCTGTATACGTGTGTGTTAGGCATGTTAACGGCAGTACAACTGTGTCGTAAATGTGAGTAGGTTGTAAAAAATGAGCATATTTACATGTGGAGCTGAACGTGGCAGCACCTTTATGCCGTTGTGTCGTTTGCTCCGTGCTGTGGTGTCGGATAATAGTTCATGCTCTAGAAATACACAATGGGCAGTTTTCAAAAGACACACTGCGAGCGGTGGCAGCACGTCCGACTTTAATTAAACCGGATCTTAACGCAGAGAAGCACGGTGACAAGCGTGCAGCTCGTCTTTTGTGAGCTGCGCCGGGGTTTGATAAATGCCAAATTTTCTCCATCTCTATCAATTCTGACTTAATTGCTGAAAAACCGCCGGTAGCAGTGTTGAGACAGAAAGGCGTTTTTTGCACCTTGTAGAGGAACATCGCAGAGACTAATCCGCTCGGAAACAAAACGCTTAATGGTGTCATCTTCTCACAATGTGCAACAGTGAGCCTCTGTCATGAGTAGAAACCAAAAGAGAAAAGAGAAACAGGCAGTTAAACATCCTACGACAAGAAAAAACATCTCATATAAAAACAAACAGCGACAGCAAATGTACAAACAAAAATAAACAAAAATGAAACAGCGTTAAAACGGCATTCATCCCTCCTTTCTTCTTCTAAAATAAAACACGAATGTCAGAATGTCACCACAGTCAGATCAGTGGAGGACGAGGAGCAGCCCCGCGTCTCTGAAGTGTGACGTCAGGTTGTCGGGAGACAGACGTCGGGGTCGTTTTGTGTTGCTTGACATCTGCGTTTACACACTTTTGCACCTGACGCGAGATGAAACGACACAACAAATTGTTCATCCGGTGTTTTCTCTCTCAACTTCCAGCCTGCAGTGGGGATTGTATCACCGTGTGATTCTCAGGACTGTTAGCACCGTCACCTCTTTCCCGAGCACAGCATCTACAGTGCTGCCAGATACTGAGTATGTGGAGGCAGCCGAGCAGAGGGGGGGGGGGGGGGCGATGTGACCACTCGGGCCTGTGCTGTACATCAGCAGCTGTCATGTCCCCCCCCCCCCCACCACCACCACCACCTCTGGACACAACGAGAGGAGTCGAAACCATATGGGAGCCGGCAGTGAATCACAGCCGGAAGGGTCGCTGCACATCACGGCTCAAATGTGTTGCTTCCTGATGCATGAACCCCCCCCACACACACACACACACACACACACACTCTCCACGCCACAATGTCTCTCTGATTCATTTATCAAAAAATAATACATAGGACAAAAAACCCTAGCTGGGACTGATCTCAGGGGACAATCAAAGGCAAACAGATTCCTTTCCTTCCCGCGCCGAGTCGTCTGTTCACTCGTGAGCCGGCCACACACCGTGTCCGAGTCTCAAGGCTTCAACCAAAACAACAACACACTCGCCTCAACGGTTTCCCCTGGATAACAACTTAGGAACGCGGCCACTTCTGGTTCCAATGATTTCTCTGCAAACAAATGATCCTTTGCTGTCAAAAGGTCAACATGGGTATTTTATTGATTTGCTGAGGATGCTTCATTTACCCCTGTCTGTTTCGTTTTGTTTTTTTTTCCTGGTCAGCAGAGTTTTACAACTTCAAGGATAGTGTTGGGAGGTTTGTGCCATTCTATGTTTTTCCTAGTTTCGGCATTTCTCCAAAGAAGTCCGTAGGTGCAGAAGAAGAAACCATCGGAAGGATAAAGAGAAGGTTTAAGAAAACAGTCCAAATTCCTCCCCTTTATATTGTATAGTTTCCTGAGTCAATTTATAGATTAAGCAATTAACCTCATGAAACACTTCACCTCTAGATGTCTGAAATCTCAGTTTACTTCTCACTGCTGATTATACACCCCCCCCGGCTGTTATATAGGGTGAAGTGTTCCCGTGAAAGAGGGGGGGGGGGGGGGGGGGGGGGGGTTGGAAGCAGCCGTTTCAGGCGTGTATGAGATTGATGCCGTTGCTCAGGCTGTTAGAACAACCGTCTACACCTTCATCCCTGTCGTCAGCTCGGAGTTTAGGGAGCGTCACGTGACTGGGGGCGACGCCGCGGCTCGAGCGTCAAACTGACCTGGAGTCCAGTCGCTCAGAGTAATTGGAAACACCTGTGCAGGTCTTAAGACCCCCCCCCAAAAACATCATATTTCTCCGACAGACGTGAAGTATGTTCGCTGCCGCCCGCACCTGCCGCGGCATCTGTGCGGGCTGAAAATGACGTTGTTGCGTGGAGAGAGAGGCGTCGCGGCCGATCGAGCACACAGGAAGTGGCTCAAAGGAACGCTGGGTCATAATGAATATCGAAACGAGGCAAACGTGGCTGCTCAGGCGGATTATCAGAACGGAACGAGAGCACGACCACAAACAGGAAACAGAGTGGGACTATTATCGGAAAACCTGGTTGGAGATGATCAGAGGCCCTTTCCAGTTCGACTCGTCGTGTCTGATGTAGCTATGTCTGGACACACGTGGTTATTAGCGATGTTTCGTTAACCCGCCTGCTCGTCTGACTCCCCGCTTGCCTTTCGCCCAATCGGACGCCCTCTTCTTCTTCCTCACTCTGGAGAGTTCAAAGTTATCACAACACAGTGTTGATCAAACTTGAATTTACCTTTTAACAATGAGCTCGTCCTCCACGACACCGCTTCTCGCGCACACACACACACACACACAACTTTTGAAGCCCGGGGCCGCCCCCCCACCCCCCCCGGGCATTTTTCCTTCAAGTCGCCACACCGGAGCATTTCCAGTGTTAAGGAGGAAGGCTGCTGCACAGACCTCCTGCAGCGAGTTGGCGGTAAACAGACTTAAACAGAAGCGTCCTACAGGGCATGATGCCAGACCTATCCGTCTCAGCTTTGATGTGCCCCCCCCCCCCTCTCTGTTTGCAGCCATAAAAGGAAGATTACAAAAAGAAAGAGAAGAAGTTGGAAACTGCGCGATGAGCAGGAATGTGAGCAGAGATATTGTGCAAGTGTTTTGGAGCAACAAGGACGGCGGCTTGTTGGTTTGTGACACGTGGGAAGGAAATTGGGATTGTGGAAATTTATAAAATATGGGAGCCGACAGCTGGAGAGAGACAGAAGCGAGGAGGCCAGAGTGAGTGGATGAGATATCAGGAATATATAGAAGAGAGAGCCGCCCCCCCCGCTGACACCCGGTCGATGGCAGCAGCGAGACAACATGTCAGCTCTGCTTCTGCCCCTCGTGCCCTCGACTCTATAGATTTATACGCTGGGATTTCTTTTCCATTCTTTCCCTTTCTGCCGCTCAGACATTGTGATAAAAACACAGCCACAGAGCGCACACACAGACGAGTCAGCCTGTGTTCTCAAAGTGGGAACTTCATCACCCAGATGTCTCCACTCGGCAGTCCTGGCGGAGCCCTAATAAACAGCCATTTTACATCATTTGCATTGTCTCGCAGGGAATGGGAACAATGCTGCTGTGTGGCAGCTGTGTGTGTCTGTGTGTGTGTGTGTGTGTTTCAGAGCTCGATTTGTGCGTCACAATTTATCATTCAGAGGATTATTGCAGAATCGCCCGTGAAATGAATCCTCACACTTACACTGTGTTCCTCCATCACTCTCTCTTTACCTGAGTCTCCACAGCCAAATGAAAAAAAATATGAAATTATGAATCATGGATTACATTAGACATCATCCCGACATATCTGTGCCCCTCTGCAGCAACGTCACTTCAAATCCCACCACACACACACACACAAACACACAAACACACACACACACACTGCATGTCTGAGCGCACATTGCACTGATCTGTTCCACACTTACATTCCACAGGAGCATCGATGACACACTTACAGGAAAACAAAAGAGAAAAGCGTTTTGAACATTTAGACAACAAAGTTAAATCAGTGAAGTAGAAAACTAGCATGCCATGTTGGAACTTTTTCTCATTTACAAATGAAAAGGGGGAGAGGACTTGACTTCAGTCGACGAGGGGGGGGTGGGCGAAGTGGAGGGCATCGACAGTTTCAAATGTTCGCTCTGCTCGGGGGAGGACAGGGGCATTAGTCAAGTCTTCATTGTCTCAGAGTCTTTTTGTTCCTTCCAGCAAATTGTTAGTCCGAGCGAAAAGAGAGAAAATACTGGAGAGGAGTGACGGCCAATGGGATTCTCTTCCTTGCCAAAAGTAGGTGTCCCTTCTCTTCTCTTCCAGTTGTGTTACTCTTTGGCAAAATGAATGGTGAGAGGAGAGAGCGGGGGGGAGACACAGCTGGAATCTGTACAGAAGGACTGGGAAGTGGTGGTGGGGGGGGTGTTGCTCTAAAGAGGTTATTAAGTGAATGAGGGAAGCAGGGGAGAGGGGGGCCGTTTAAATCAGAGTCATATCCCATCAGGCAGTGGGGCTCCTCTCCGTTGGGTGTCAGCGCCCCCGGAGGCTAAGCGTCGTACTTCTTCCCCGTTCGGTGGATGTGGTGGAACAGTGTCATGGAGAACGCCATGCCCAGCAGCTGTGGAGGGAAGGAGAGGGGGACATAGTGAGTGTGTGTTGACATGTGTAGTGTGTATGATGTATGTTTCTGTGTGTCACACATGTGTGCGTTGCGCGTCTCTTTGTGATCTTTTTGATGTCGACGCCTTGGGGCTAGTTTGCGTTTTGATGCACAATAATTCCTGTGGCGGAGCACAAACACACTTCCGCTGTGTGTGTCTGTGTGCGTGTGTGTTTTTTTTTTTTTTCTCAGATGGCCTTCAAACGCGAGCTGTGGAATCTTTGTGATGTGAAAATGTGTGTACGCCGTGCACAAGCATTAAGTCAATGAAGCAAACGGGAGATGCCACTGAATCAAAGTCGCCAGCTATCTCTTTGAAGTTTCCATTACCCCTGATACATCAAACACAGTCACAAGGCTGATCCTAAAACCATTATCTGGCAAAGTTTGGACGGCAGGGGAACGGCGCAGCGCGGTGCGGGGCTTAATCTGAGAGGAAAAGGCGACGTGGACTTCCTGGAAGCCACAGAGTCACTCTCTTCCTTTAGTTTCAGTCTCCACGCACTTCATACCAGCCCCTCAGAGGAAAATACCACATTAAGCTGCCGTCCATCACAACACAAAATGGTAAACATTCAGATAAAAGTAATAAAAAAAACATGCTTTTCAAAAACCAGCCCAATTATTCACCTGTGGCTCGCCTGAGCCGCACAGGAAGTTTCAGACTGTCTCCTCCACTCAGCGTGAAGCGTGACAGCTTCTCCTGCAGGACTCCTCAGAGCTCAATCATCCGTCCCCCCCCCCACCGCCCAGGACTATAAAAAACACTGCTGGGATTTCCGAAGTTATACATATAGGCTCTTACCGATGTCTGTCATTCATATAAGCTGCGGACATAAATCATTCATAAGCCAGCTTCATCCGTGCAGCTGGATATTATGCAACACTGAGGAGATGTGGGGCGTCTGCTCTTCATGATGCTCCTCGCCGCCCTGTCCCCTCACCCCCGCTTTGAGTCGGCTAACCTGACAGATCGAGGTCTGCTCCTCCAGGCTGCCACCCCCTCACCTGGATCAGCTGAGTGTGTGGGTGGCTGTGTGTGTGTGTGTGTGTGTGTGTGTGTGGGGGGGGGGGGTGTATTTGCATGGGAGATAAAGATAATTAAAATTAAAGCGGTGTGGCCATGTTTAATTCTGCACTAGGTCTCTAGACATAAATAAGAAACATCAGTGTTCTGCATGTGGATAACGTTTTCATCTTTGTGTTCTTGTACTTAAATCTTTGTGTCGACCATTTGGAGTGAAGACTTTACTGAGTGAGGACATTTTGGCCGGTCCTCACTGTTCTTAGGGTTAAGACATACTATTAGGGCCAGGGTGAAAGTAAGGGTTAGATTAGGTAAGTGTTATGTTCAGGTTAGGCTTAGAATTAAGTTTATATTAAGGGTTAGGGGGAAATTTAGGGTTAGATGAGGGCTCTGATTAGATAAAGTTGAGGGTTAAGTCTAGGTTTGAGATAGAATTAAGCTTTATATTAGGCTTAGATTCAGGTTAGGTCTTGGTTAGGGTTTGAATAAGGATTACAAATAGGTTATAAGTAGGGTAAGAGTTAGAATTGGGTTTGAGCGTCCTCACTAAGACAGTACAAGAAAGTAAAAGTTTACGTGTGTGTGTGTGCACGTGGGTGTGAACTCGTACCTTTATCTCTGATGGTTACAGTTAAGAACCTGAGAAACGCATTATGCCAATGAGCTTCCGCACAAAAATAGAAGTACACGGTTGTGTGTGTGTGTGATGTGTGATCAGACAGATAGAATAATAACACATGTGAGCACAAAAGAGGAATGTGTGATCTCGTCATACATATTAATCTAAAGTACACTGATGACTTTCCCTGAGCGTGGCTGTGAACGTTAACAAGCTCCATCTTCCCCTCAGGACAGAGGAAATGTGGAGGATCTTATAAAAACCCGAGAGCTTTCATGTGGAGGGCACTTCTCTCCGATTAACAAACTGAGGTCATGCATGTCAAGCAGGGAGGGGATGTTAAAAGCATGAAAAGCTCAAAAGTAAGTAGTGGAGGTGAGAGAGAAATATTATGAAGTGACTGGAATGTAAGAATAATACCTTCAGGGTTTAAAGGACAGTGCAGGGGTGGAAGTTAAACTCCACAGCAGATGTGTCTCTTAATTTAGAAGAAGCTGGAGGAGAGAGATTTGAGCGCTGGGAGGTGAAGTGTGGTCGCAAATGTTAAGATTTAATAGAGAGTCGTGGACAGTATGGATAGAGCAGAACTCATGAAGATTATCTCAAGGCAGCGCAGAGCAAAGGAAAGACAGTCGTCCCTCCATGCATCTATACGTCCATCAGGGCGGGGATGTAGGAGGCTCTAACTTCTGTTGTGCGAGAGGAAGGGTATTGGGGGCAGGCTGCCACTCCAGGGGCGGCACGTTCTGCACAAGCAATCGTTCCAATACATAAATTCCCAGGCTGGCTATTTCAAAATCTGGATCCCCGGGCCCTTGTTGACCGACTGCTGCCCACCCACCGAGGCTACCGCATAAAAGGAATGTCTGCCCAGGCTGAACTGGTTTCAACTCGGGGGAGAAATTCTCACAGGTCAGAATCTGAGTTCACAAAAACACTATTAACAATTTGTACATATGCACACGCAGCAGGAGCCCATGTTGCAAACCTTTGTCCATAGACTTCGTTCACATGCTGTGACGAGCAAATAAACCCTAACCCTGCAATAACAGGGCAGAGGAAAAGGTTTGTGCAAACCTAAGGAAAATAATGAAATAGAATAAAAACACTTGGTTCGCTGTGAAGACTGAGGAAGAAAAACCACTGTAAAGAACGTGTGAGAGAGAGACACCGACTAACACAGGTATACACCAAGAGTCTAGGACCAAGAGAGAACCGGTGCAACCAGAGGAATATCTATCACCGGTCTCTAATCTGTGACTCCATCCCACCTTTACATTCACTCTATCGGCTCTCGATCTGCTAATGGCTCCTTATACACGACTGCAGCCTGCTTGGAACAAAGCCGGGTGGCTTTGATTCTCCCAGACAGGATCAGGGTTCAGAAGAATGCGACTTAAATATTTAAAGATGTGTAGGTTCCCTGAACGCCCAGCAGAGCACAGGCCTCATAAGTTTCTAAGCAGGCGACGGTGGCACAGAGGCCATTTGATGCACGTTTTTTGTTTTAAATGTCTTATTTTCTGCCAGACACACAGACACAAAACAATAAATAATGGAAGGGACTACAAATGGGAGAGAGGCTCAGAGAAATGGAGAAAGAAAGAACAATTTATCACCGCGCCTCTCACCTGCAGCACCAAGATGACCATGCCTATAGTTCCCAGCAGGTGCTTGTTTTCATCCAGCCATTCCTCCACTTTCTCGAAGCAGCCCTGAAATGAAAGAAAGCAAAAAAAATAAATAAATGAGCTTGATACACTGCTGCTGCTAAGAAAAGATGCATTTCCAGCACGGTATGGAAGAATCGTGCCACACAGCTGCTCCGAGCCCGACTGGTCACCTGGAAAAACCCAACCGTCCACTTCGCGCTCTCCCAGGACACGTCAGCTTCACGCTCGGATGAATGAACGACCAGGTGAGGTATTAAACCGAGTGAATTACCCACGAGCGAGGACTTTCATATGCAGGCTTATGGGCCATATGGACGTGTGTGCACTCTATCCTAAGTGTATTCCCACCTACAGCGGGTTCGTGGGGAGGTCACCCGCTGGCAGGATGAGGGGTGACGGACCTAATGGTGGATTCAGCTGCCGAGTGGCGCCTGGTCTTTGGTGTGGCTTGCTTGTACGTCTTAACTCTGCTGTACAGTGTGTGGCCGTCTCCTCTGGGCAGGATTACACACACACACACACACACACACACACATAGTGACACACACACACTCAAACTCTTTTAGTGGTGCATTTCTCCCAGTGGGCCAGTTCAATGTCGGCCTATTCTCATTTTGGCAAATTATATTACAGCTTTTAATCCTCTACTTTGGACCTGCTAACAAAGTGCACGCCAGACCAACAGATTAGACTTGTAATTGGGGGAGATTGGTGAGTATTGTACTGCGAGGTTTTTTTTTGAAAAATAACTGTTGATTCATGCATAATGGAAAAAAGATCCAGCGTGATCAGAATGCAGCAGGAAGAGGAACACTGTGAAAGCTGCTCTAACCACCCACAGAGGCTGAAAGCTGCTACCCAGCAGATGGACCCACGATTAAAGATGTACAAGAGTTCTGATTTTGGAATTTCCCCCGAGGTTCCTGCACTGATGGCGTAGAGAACTTGAAAAAACCTTGTACACTCAAACACGACTTTAAACATGACATGAAACAAGAGGAGCATATGGATTTGGATAATGATCTCAATAGCGTCATAATGTGACCCCGGCTACATTGAGGGAGAAACCCCACAAATCCCACATGGGAGCAAGACGTATAATGTCTACAAGCGAGGCAGCCTGGTCGTTTGTGGTCAGTTTTACCCTCTGAGCTGGTGGTCCTTTCATTTCTGTAGAAGTTGTAGAGATGTTTTTTTAAGCGAGCGTGTGGTCATCGCAGGGATTTCATGGCTGCAGTCGTCCTGCGTCTTCACCCGGGATCATTTAGCATCTCTCTCTCTCTCTCTCTCTGTCTGTTGGACATTCTGTCTCTTTTGTTCTCATTTAATTAACTCTCCAAAGAACAGAAACACTTCAAACGGGAGCTTTTCTGTCCTGAGAGGCCCCGTTCACCCAGCGGGGCCTTCACCTGGCAGTCGACGTGCACTCACCCTGTTCCAGAACATGTTGGTGGAGTTCTGTCCACAGTTCTGGTAATGCTCCTGACAGCAGCGGTCAGGAACCACCTTCTCCTGCAGGGCCTCGTGCCAGTCGGTGTACGCTATCACACCGCAGCACTTCCACTGTCCGGGCGGAAAACAGACACAAGTTTAGTTCATGCTTTAATGTCTCAATGATTCTAATCAGTCATGTGCTTTATAAGGCTCCAATAATGGAAGAAAAATGCTCTTCAACGGCCGGTTTTGACTTTTAATGTTGCATTAATGCCACAGGTACGAGCCAGGAAACACATTAGCAAGAATATTTTAGTAAATCACTGCATTTATGCATGAACCCCTGAGTTGTTATATCACACTCATGCTAATGTGCCTCATATGTGTCACATGTGGTGTAATGCACAGCGGGGGGTACCTCTGCCTGGATGATGTTCCAGGCGTTCCGCAGGCCTATGTTGTTGTCTGAGTTGTAGAGAGCGAGGCCGTCCTTCAGGTCCTGCTTTGCGTTCTCACTCACCTGAGCAGGAGAAAGAGAACAGCAGCCATCGGTTAGAGACCTCGGGTCAGAGTCTTTATATCTGAGACGGCAGCTGAAGCTTACTGGGCGCATTAACACCACTTTGATTTTCCCAAAGCGCTGATGTCTTTTCACACAGATTTGTAGATGACGGTGACACGGGGGGGGGGGGGGGGGGGGGGGGGGGGGGGGGGTGTTCATTATTCTTAGAGGGTTGTTTGTTTGATTCCTGTTTCTGTTTCCGCCTCATCCAAAAAATACACAACCTCTGCTACACTGACTCAGGACTTTTGTGTGGCAGAGGAGCTGCAACATGCCCTTCAGCAGAGCTAACAAATCACTTTCCTCCTGACTGAACCCCAACAATGTGCTCAGCGCCGGGCCCCGTCTGATGGAGATTAATATCTCTTTGGATGCGTTGAGATTCAGAATCAGCAGCTCCAGTTCTGCTGCCGCCGCCTGCAGGGATTTGCAAACTGCCAACGTTGATTGAGGGGCGCGTTAGATGCCGGCTAATTATTGCTGGGAAAAAAAAGACACGTACCGATAGAACCGTGTCTGCGCAGCATCACAGTCGATATCACACACAACAAATAGAACACAAATGTTTTCTGAGTTTGAGCTTAAGGGCTCAGACTGTGCACTGGAATAAGAAAAATACAAAAAAAAGAATCTGCAAGCACACACAAAAGAAGAGAAGAGGCATCATGTCGGTCACTGTCTGACACAGCGTGGTGCTTCAGCTCCTCTCAGCTGTCTTTCCTCAGGGGGGACGAGAGCACTGCAAGGTTTTCTAGAAGCTGCACAGTGAATCCCTCAGTGTATAAAAACAACAGAGAACTCCTGGTCAATACCACTCGACTGAGTAAATTGAACATTTGCTCATTAGAGTGTTCCAGGTTTACTTGAGTAATTACTTGTGTACTCTGCACTGTATATGAGAGACAGAGCTTCCTTTGACGGTACAGAAAATGTAATTAAACTTTTAATTCAATGCTTCACAAACGATCTCTTTCCTGAACAGAGTAATTAATGTTTCCTTGGAAATAAAGTGCTTTATTAATCATGCAGCGCCCATTTGAAACGTCCTCTAGAACCTTTTGGAAACAAGATTAGTGCAGTTTCTTCTTCTCTCCCGCGATGTTGCTTTGCTGATGCAGAGGAGCGGCTCCGTGCACCGCGAGCTCCGGGCGCCGCCGTATCTGTCCTTGTGCAGGGAAATGAGATGAAGAGCAGCAGCATCATCAATCTCTGCCTCGTACTTTGTTTTTTTATCCTCGATCTCCTCTCTCTCTCTGTCTTTATGTGGAGCTGCTCGCTCATTACTGACTCCTCCAGCGCTGGAGGAGTCGGTAATGACTCCGGCACAGTCGCTGGGGAGCAGCCGCCCTCCCACCACCGACACCACCACTGCGATAAAAATCATCCTCTGACTCGCCAGTAAGTCTCCGCCCGGCGCGGGTTTCATGTGTGGAAGTCTTTGTAACGGCCTGAAATGAAACTTAATGATCCAGATTTACTGCTAACGAGAGGCAGACAAATGACTTCAGAACAAACAGGGATTTGATCTCGCAGCACTCTGACCCATTTTCTCTGTGCCTGCGAAGACGGAGCAGATACAAACACAACCCTTTAGTGCATTAGCCTATTTTCTCACTGATATGGAAAACGAGAGGTCTTGACAGAAAATCACGATTCTGCTCCTGGAAATTGTTTACGGACATCACGCTTTAATAACAGCTAGTTACATTTTATAGGAGACGATTGAAATGATCTGCTGGCTTACCTGCCTGTCACTAATCGACCTGCCTGCCTGCGAACTGCCCGTGAAAAACACGGCTGAGGCAGAGACGACCGTGAGAAGTTAGCGAGCCGGTCACAGAAAGTCGGCTTCTGACAATCATCGCTCCTGGGCCCCACTAGGTGCATGTGCAACTACCATTGACCAATGGATTTCCATGACTTTTCAATAACTTTAAACCAAATTTCCACAGCCGAACATTTTGTGAAATCTCGGTGTATACGCGAAAAAGTGACAAAATGTAGTATTTAAACTAACAATTAGAATTCCAAGGCATACAGTATACCTTAAATGACACAAACCCAAGTATGCCTGCTTATGTTCTGAGCGTATTTCTTTAAAAGCACATGAATTATTTAAAACTCAGCTTAACGACATGAAGATATGAATATAACAAATTTCCACGACTTTTCCAAAACTTTTGGGAGATTATTTTTTTCCATGACTTTTCCAGGCCCCACATTTAAAAATTCCATGACTTTTCCAGGTTTTCCATGACCGTACGAACCCTGATGTTTCCTCGAATACAAGTCCGGTTATGTACTTAACCAAATGCCAGGAAAATACATAAAAGGATTCAGTCAACGGAAATGCTAAAGTACTTTTACTTTGATACGGATACAGGAATGGTTTCAAATATTTATGTAAGTGACATATCCGACAGATATAGACTTTGAAACTGCGGTGAAGGATCATTTTCACTGGCTATTCACTGGGAACTGTATTCGTTAAGAATTGTAACCGATAAGGTCAAAATGAAAAGCAAGAAGTTCCGCTGCAAACACATCCACTGTGCGTTCATGTGTTTTGGGGGCGGAGCTTCGATTGAGGGGCCAATGGGAAGTTTTGTGATCAATCGTTTCTAAGATTACCAACCGGAGCTTTAAGTTGTCTTCTGTCGCCTCTGGGCTTCACATGCAATTCCTCACGTTGACAAAAGCCCTGAGGCACAGCTCATGCCTGCCATTACATAAATAAGCCGGCACTTTCCACTGGGCCGAGGAAGTCTGCACTCAGCAAATACGGGACAGCACATTCATCACAGAAACATCTAAAAAAGGGTTGAGCGCTGCCAGCTGGAGGAACGCGAGTCGCCACACTGTCCCCGAGAAATAAAGAAAAGGGAGAAGTGCAGATTGCGTGGTGACAGGGAGGAGGGAGAACTCGGCTTTCTCTCCAAACTCCAAAGCGTTTGTGTTCTCAGTGAGCACGACAGCAGGAAACAGAGGATGCCTGGTGGATCGTCTGATTAACACCTGTCACCTGGAGACACCGTAATTCAACACAGCCAGTCAGGGCTGAAATTACCAAATGATGAGGTATCACTGCTATTTCAACTGGTTTTATTCTCGAACAAGACTATTTTTCAACTTTACCAAAGTTTTCTTTCCGAGCATGTTTCTGTGCCGGCAGAGGAAATAAACTGGGGAATAAAGCTGTACTCTCTGTTCTGGGATCAGAGTGACGTGATAGTAATAACAGTAATTCCAGCGCAAGCACTCCTGACGTACGCTGTCAGAATCGGGCCCCAGATCTGGAGATGCTGGCTACACTGGGACCTGTCACCGTGCAGACAGGAAACCACTCTGCTTACTGGTCCCACGGGCACTTAACCACAATTGAGCTTCACTTTGCAAAGAAATCTGAAAGATCTTATTTTTGAGTCTGTGTTTTCTTGTGCAATATTAAGCACAAACCATGATTTTCTTCTTCAGGCAGCAAAGGTCACATCTGTGCCACATAAATGAAGAATTCTCCCACAGGAGCTCTAGGATGTTTTGGGATGAGCAGTGTCTCAGTCGGCTGTTTGATGAAGAGAGATGCTAACTTACCATGGGAAAGCATTGTCTACCACAGTAGGTGGCCTGACGGGCGTGTGGATGAGCAATTAGTTTATTGTGTGTGGAGTTTTATTCATTTTTAACCCAACTGCTAGTTATCACTTTGAGCAATTACAATCTTCAAACAATGTCTGTGTTTGATTCTAAACGAGTCCCAGTCTCTGAAGTCCAATTTCATTAAGAGAAATAAAAAAACACAGATTATGCAGGTGGTTCAGCAAAAGCAAGTTAACACAACCCATCTGTTATATAACACAAATGGAACATACACAGTGTTAAAGATAACTGAAAACAGTTTATAAACTTTCTGACACATCTGTGAACATCAAGTGGAGACGTTGACGTTTCTCTAACTTTTACAAAAACGTCCCAACTTCCACCTGCTGTTAGTTTTCTTTCAAATGGTCACTTGGGAGTCTTGAGCACCCCCTGTAGGCTGGCTGGAGCACAGGTCATGAATCCCACCTCCTCCATGTAAGTGGATGGGACATGGACCAAATTCAAATAATCCAAGTAAAATAAAATGTTCTCAAATATGTTGTTTTTTTTGTCACTTCAGGTAGATCTTACCACGCTGATTGTTCATTTAGTTTTTTATTAGTTATTTGATGCTATAAAGAAAGGGGGTGATTGTCCATCTTCATATACAGTCTATGTTTGTGGTAAATGAAGATAAGATGTGAACACTGACATGTCAATAATCATCTCTTAAAAGGGGACATAATATGCTTTTGGTGATTTAATATCTTTTATATGATTTTTAAGATGTCCCAGTT
The DNA here is from genome assembly GCF_949316205.1 of Platichthys flesus. Classification (NCBI taxonomy): domain Eukaryota; kingdom Metazoa; phylum Chordata; class Actinopteri; order Pleuronectiformes; family Pleuronectidae; genus Platichthys; species Platichthys flesus. The sequence goes on along the minus strand of NC_084950.1, from coordinate 6,055,172 downwards.
TGCTACCGTTCCACAGCTTGTGATAAAACATCAAAATGCTCACTGTAAGACAACAGTCTGTCCGATCTGAAGATTCTGTTCCCAGAGGGTTTCATTTTGACTTTCCCAACACTCGGTCCACAGGGACCACGTTGGATCCAGTTCCAGAGAAAGACTTCAGGCTACAGGCACAACACCAACAGCGACATCAGGGTCTGGAGGAAAATGATTCTACTGTTGTTGAGGTGGCATCAATCCAGTGTTTATCATTTGCATTTTTTGGAACTTGAAACAGCAGCACAATTATGATTTTTCCACTGAGGCTCTGAGCGGATGTGGAAGACTGGAAACACGACTTGGAGTTGTGCGTTTTATGTCCTCCTATGATGTTTTGAACAGTTGTACAATCCAGACTGAGACATGATGTAATTCACTGTTTCTTTTGAAAGAAATAAAGCAAGTTGTCTTTTCAGTGTTGTCAGATCACAGAGGCTTATCTGCTCTCAGCCGGGAGGGTGTTCCCCTCATCACAAAACAGTCCGGCTGCACAGTCTTCATATGAAAGATCTCAGGTCAACGCTGATTCTTCCATTTTTTAACATGGCATGTTACATTCGCTCCATTACGTCTCTTTCATTAGTGCTTTGTTGCCTCATCTTCTCCGACATAATAATCATTGGTTCGCACGCTGTCAGGGCTTTAATCATCTAATCCTTTGTGTCTCATGGCCCGGAGGACGGAAGCTGACACTGTTCTGCTGTCGCCCTCGCTGCACAGCTCTGGACAACCCTGTTTGCTATCCGCCCTGAAAGAGCAATAAATGATGTGGGGAGGAACAGCACCGGAGCCAGAGGTCCCCAAAAGCACATCATTAAACAAGATACTTAATTCCCTGCGTCGCTCTGCACCAGCCGGCGCCGGGAAGCCTGAGGCCCGGGCACTTCAACAGAGCGATGGAGAGACCCCCCACCGCTGCGCTGTAATTGGTCTTGGTAGATAAAGCGTGACTGTGGGGATTAAACCAACAGCAACTACACATACAACACAACATAAATATGATTTCGCCTCACATCCTCACTTTGCTCGTGTGTTACGTGACTGCAGCTGTTTGCCGACAGGAGAACGTGGAGTCTGAAAACTGCAGGAACATTTCTGGAAAGATTCAGGCAAGATGACCATTCTTGAATCTCGATGACATCCTCGTCTTTTAGTATTTGACATCTCTGTGTCTGTCTCATGTAAGACACTTTGATGTCAGCGCCCGCTTTAAAAATTTTTTTCAATTTTTTAAAGCGGGCAGGAAAAGTTACAGAAACTGTCTGGACCATGTGACTGTGACTCCGTGCAGGTGTGAAAGCAGCTGGAGTATCATCACGTCTTCAGTTCTTTTCCCTGCTCACACCAAACAGGGACACTTATCACATTCGCCACCTTCTGCTGCACTCGTTACACTATTTTTATCTCTTCGTCTCACTTTTAACACCTTGCCTCACTAACACGTTTCTTCCCCGACCACGATATCTCACCTGCCTGTTTCTCTCACCTGTATCCACCTGCCCCCCCCCCCCCCCCCCCCCCCTTCCCCCTCCAGGCTCGGCTTCCACATTCCGGGGCTAATCAACTTTTCTGCCGCGCCCGGCTCGGCGTGCCGGGGTCGACGGCGGCACAATGAGGTCACGCCGTTAAAGACGAATGGCTGTCATCTGGTTTGTGGGGCGGCCATCTGCTGCAGTCAGCTGGTCGCTAAATGCGGGGGCCGGCATTTGTTATACCACGGCCTCTACCTGGTATTTAATCAGCGCGCGTAACACCGCCGGGCTGCGGAGGCAAGGAGGGGATACCCATGAATCAGCAGGGTGACGAAAGCTGTGGAAAAATGTGTTCCTACAATATATTATATGCCTGTATAAAATAATAAAATATAACTCCTTCCCTACGTCTCATCCCAGTTGGCAAAAGCGTCACTCATGACTTATAGATGATCTATTTGAGAGACTAAAGTATCTGTTTTGCAGGCCTCTGTTGATGCACATTTTAAAAGCCGCCAACTGCTGTACGTCTTCCAGACTTGTTAATAAATGCCTTGTGATTAGGAGATCAAATAGGGGAAGGGTATTAGCGATTCCTCTGATCACGGGCTGTAACAGAGGACGAGCCGAGCCTCACACAGCATACCAGATCTCACTGGAGAGACGCAGGAGGAGAAGGGGAAGAGAGGAAAACAGAAAGTGATATCCGAAAGGCCCCGTGCGATGGACACTGGATGTCCTTCATCTAATTCTGAGGTTTTTGTAAAACATATAAAGCTGTCTGTGTAAGAATCTCCTCAATTCATGCCTCAGTCTAAAAATACCACCTCTAATTACTTGTAATTTGCTGCAATAGCCTTTTACTTCCAATGAGATTTGAGAGCCAATAAAGGGGAAAGTATTCGGCGGTGATTTGCATTATCGTGGCTCCATATCCCATTAAAGTCTGAGCCAGGATAAACACACAGTGATTTAGTGGGATGAGACAAACACGACATACTGTGGCCATTCACGAGAACTGGGAAGAAAAAGTCAGTCTGCCCACCAAACTAATTTAAAGTTATTTGAAATCCTCACAGTCCGAAAATCGAAATCCTTTCCATTTTCACAGGTGACGGGAAGGAGTTGCTGGAAAGTAAAGATGCTCTCTCTTTAAAATCCACTGGAGGAAGCTGCATAAGATGTCTTTTTTTATTTTCTCAAAGTTAAGCCGGTAATATTTGGGCGATAAAGCAACAGACATATTTACTCCCGGCTGGCGGTGCCTGCGAGACCTGATCCAAATCTGAGAGTGGATCGGCTGCTAAATGAATTCCTTTATCTGACTAAGTTACTGAGCAATAACCCCAGAACCACGAGGGAGAATTAGCCGCCGTCCCGAAGGCCGAGGCGACATGGCGACTCTCAATTTATAAATAGACGGATCTATCAGCGCCGTGTCCTTGAGAACAGACAGAAGACTTCATTACTTGTCCCGGCCAAGACATTTGTCATCTTCAGGATGAAACATTTGCGATGGGACTTGATTGAGTGCTTAGAAGAACTTGCCAGTCGGTAATCCCCAGATCTCCATACATCGTCAGCTGTTGCAGCCCTAGACGTGCACCTGACTGGGGGTCATGGGAAGTGAGCTTGAGACCAATTACCAGCAGCCAACTGGTGGAGATGGGGCTGCTTTTGGGGGCCTAACCTATGACTCCAGGGTGAAGGGTAGAATTCAAAATCAACCTCCCACTGGAGAGATAGCTAAATATATAAAAGACTCAACACCCCCCCCCCCGGAATATATGTTTATCGAGCTAACACCTTTTTATTGCTTTGTGCAGTTGTGCGAGCGTTTGTGTGACAAGCTTTAACTTTCCGAGGCTGAGAGCAATAATTGCCTCTCGGGTCTTGAGGCTGTGTGAACACACTCACACAAAAGTTAACGGGAACGACACTTCGACAATCAGACATGGCGTGAAAGAAAAAACGAAAATGAACTTACCTTATCTGAGTACACAAAGAACAGGATGAGCAATATCAGCTCTGCCAGGAGAATTATCAGCAGGACAATGAAGAACTGTCAGAGAGAGAGAGAGAGAGGGAGAGAGAGAGAGAGGGAGGCTTGTTTTAACAGTGGCCCTGGCAGTGGAGTTAATCCAGCTTGTCAGGCCGATTAGAACATGTTGAATATAAATCTGAGTGAACTGGGTCTCTGTTGAAGTGGTTTGTGTCCCTGGGTGCTACAGGGTGTCAGCAACAATCATTACACAAGTGTAGATTACTTACATGTCACATTTACTACAATGCACTGTGTGAACGTGTGTGGTGGTACATTCTTTCTACAGCTGCCTGCAGAAACTACAACATTCTGGGAAATGCACTTATTTGCCCTCTTGAGGGATGAGAGTTTAACCTCTAAATGCTTGACAGGTACGTTTTAAAGCGCCAGAGACATGCTAGCGGTTTCCCCCTGTTTCTAGTCTGTATGCTAAGCTAGGCTAGGCAGCTGCTGGCTCTATCTTCATATTTTTGTTGTGTAGATCATAGACTGTAAGATGTAAACTTCTTCCAACTATCCAGGATGGAGGCCAAAATATACAGACACCGACATCTAATGTTTTAATTATGTATAATGTGTGATAAGAATACATTTGAAATGATAGAAACCATCTTTGCATGCTTAAAAAAAAAAAAGATGTGCCCTTTGACCTTTTATAGTTGCGGAGGGAGGACAGGGTTATGACCTATAGCGCAACTAGCGCCACTAGGGGGCTTTTGAGGAGATTTGGCTTTGTCCCTCTTTATATACAGTATATAGAGCTGTATCCGAAATCACCCACTCATTCACTTGCCCCAACTATGCCAGGTTTTCTCCAAAGCGGTGAACCCACTATGAAGCGGACTATACAAGTGATTGGTAAGTGATTTCGGACACAGTGTTGGACAAGAGGCAACCTCCTTCTAGTCATTATGCTAAGCTAAGCTAATCAGATGCCAACTGTAGCTTCCTATTTACTGTAAAGGAGGGTCTGTACGGTAAACATCGATCTCAAATATCGATCCCACTCTCAGCAGCAAGAAAAGAAAGTGTACTTCCTAAAATGTTATAGAGTTAATCCCTGAAGGTTTGTACGTTTGGCAGCAGAGAACGCATCAACCCCTGATTTCCCAATAATAAAATTCAGTAGCAGACACTTTAAAAGTTTTCAGGAAAGAAAGGGAGTGCGAGAGAGAGAGAGAGAGAGAGAGAGAGAGAGAGAGAGAGAGAGAGAGAGAGAGAGAGAGAGATGAAATAGGAGGTGGATGTGACAGAGGGAGTAAAGAAAGAAATGCTGGCGTGTTGGTGATCGTGTGAGAAGGGGGGGAAGAGGCTTTAATACTCCCTCAGATTAATTTCCAACACAGCCATGCATCTCATCAGCTATTCCCCCCCCCCCCCTCTCCGCACAATATTTACCCAGCTCCTCTGCACAGCGTGGGAGGAGGCGCGCAAACCTAGATTTTAGAGGAACCCCATTAATTCCAAACTAATTTGGCGGGGAGGGGGGGGCTGCGTTCTCTGAGTGTGTCAGGGCCCAGATGAAATAGTTACTACAGTTTGTTGTTGGGTGAGGAGCTGGGTTGCCAGTTTAGCGTATTACTGGTGTGCCGCAGCGTCTGTTCTTCTCGATTGGCGGCGCTTCACTGGCTCCACATGTTCGCTTTGTGGGCGTAGGTGTTCTCTTCACACCTCCGAGGTTTCTTTTTCACTCGGATACTTTTGTGGATTCTCTCCGCACTTAAAAGAAAAGTAAATTGTCATCCGGAAAAAACAACTTTTGGCAGCGGATAGAGACGGAGAACTCGCCGCAGCGGAAGTCTATAGGTGTCGAATGTCTCTGATTCAGAGGGAGCTGTCCACAGAGCAGCTTCAGAGATAATGTGTCAAGGTAAACGCTCAGATCTGCTCGCTCCGGGAGATCTAAACCCACTCTGATCTTTCCACGTCCTGCACACAGCCTCTCCCCCCCCCCCCCCCCCCCCCCACCCAACACACATGGGAGGGTTCTGACGGACAGATTAAGGCAAGAAAGAGGAGCAGACACCAGCGCACTTATCAGAAAGACCGTGTCCAAACGTGAAATGAGACCACACAAGGATGCGGCAGGAGACTTAATGAGAAACATCACAACTTCAAGATTTTCCATTAAGTCTCTATCTCCTTTATTTATTCTAGTCGTCTTTCTCAGCCCCCCCCCCCTCCTCCTCCTCTTCCTCTCTCTGCTCCACAGCAGTCAGACAGGTGAAAGAAGCCAGCGCCGAACACTGAGCATTTGCCGGAGCTTTTGACTGATGCAAGAGCTTCAAGGGATTGAGCTGTTTGTGATGTTAAGTACCCAGAGCCCCAACTCCACATCTCATTTAAAGTTGCTGTACATGAAAGATGTTTTGCTTTTCTTTTTTTTTTCTTCGTTTTTTCCCTGCAGTGGATTCATGCAAAAAAAAAAAAAAAAAAACTCATTCCGCCGTGTGAACTTCTGTAATTAACTTGTGGATAAGATAAGACACTTGTGCAACTTTGGGCAAACAGTGCAATGTCGAGACAGAGAGGCCTTTGTAGTGAATTATGGAACAGTCTCCATTATTGAGCGAGGAAACATGGAGTGTCTTTAGTGTGCTGTGTACACACAGTAATTAAACCACAGTGACACTAAGGGCCTCCTGACTGACAGCTCCGTCACTGGGCTGTGACTGAAGCCACGGAAATAGAGAAGAGAGAGGGAGAGAGAGAAAGAGAGAGAGAGAGAGAGAGAGACAGATAGAGAGAATCTCACCGCTCAGCTTTCATTTTCCTCTGCCAGCCCCTGAGGTTTGATATAATGCAGACTGAAATCCTTCTGTCTGACGTCTACCTACGCCGTGGTTCCGGCAGGGAAGACGAGTACAAATACACTGCTGTGTTTTCCACTGGCCTGTGACCAGCGTGTGGAGGTGTATATATATATATATATAAGAGAAGCTGTCACCTCCAGGCAGCTCCGTCAATATTTGCATGAGTGAAGTCTGGGCATGTGAGAAAAAGAAACATCCAAAGGAGGAGAGAAAGTTTGAGAGAGGAGTCGCGCTGTGTGCACTAACAGTTGTGTGTGTGTGTGTGTGTGTCTTGTTCAGAATGCGTAGGTATATGCAGATCCTAACTCACGCTCAGAAGCAGGCACTTGTTCTCCTTGATGGCGCCCAGGCAGCCGAGGAAGCCCGTCACCATGACGATGGCTCCGATGGCGATGACCATGTTGGCGGCGGACAGCGCCGGGAAGGACGGAGAGAAGGTGGCGAAGCTGCCCTGGGACACGGAGAGCCAGATGCCCACGCCCAGCAGCCCGCAGCCGCACAACTGCAAAGGGGGAAGAAAAACAGACAGGTGAGGAAAACACACAGAGACAGGGGACAGGTGGCCATCTTTTTTTTTTTTTTTTTAAACCTCTTTTTATTTCCTTTTATCAAATGCAGTCATGCAGTACATCACATCATTTTTAAATTGAAATTAGGTGCCAAGGGTATAAGTTTAAGCCTAGTGGGGTTAACCATAGATATATATATATAAAGGCTATGGCGGCCATCTTGCCACAGGCGGCTCGCCCACCCATAACATTGAGTTGGTAGTGGTACATGTACATTTTCAATAAAATAAAATAAAAATAATTCTTGATGTATATTTGTAAAGGGAAATCTTGTACCTATTTAGAACATTATTAATTTTTTTTTAGAAAATAACATAATTAGTATTCAATGTCATAACTACATCTCTGACGTTTATAAAAAAACAAACCGTTTACAAATCGGTTGAAAATTGAGCAAGTTATAGTTACTTAAAAAGTACGTACCACTACAACACGTTTAATGGGACGTTCGACTCCGTTGGCCGACACATCTAGCCTTTATATATATATCTATGGGGTTAACTGTCCATGGATGTCTTGGGCCTAAGCCATCAGGATCCAGGCATATCAGATTTTAGTTACACAGAAAGAGGATGGCCGGCAAATATCCACTGCTTAATTGGGAAAACAAAAAGAAAAATAAAGAAATATATCCATATATTCTGCTTATCATAGCAAATGGAAGTGTAGAGCAATGGCTTGCCAGTTGTTTATGAATGGTTTCCATCTATTTTAAACATCAGCATCAACGATTTGTGACGGCCGAGATCATTTTCTGCTCCCCCCCCCCCCCCCTCCGGCAGAGTTGGCTCTTAATGACAGACCTTTTTCCGAATGTGGCATTAATCCACAGAGTAAGGTTACCTCCCGAAAATAACTCAAATCCCCAAAAGTGCAACAGGCTCAATTTGCTTCTGGCTGCCGGGGGGGAATTAACCACGCAATCATCCATCACCAAACACAGCTGAAAAATACAAGCGGGTTCACACCAATTACAAGTGTGATAAGCCAATAACGGCTCAGAGAGATTAGAGCAAAAAATTGGAGTTGGGCTGCGCTGGGTTTTTCTCCCCCCCCCCACACACACCAGACGTTTGGAGCTGATTACGTTAAACCCAGAACAAACAGATGTAATTACTGCCGTCTCCCTCGAATGAAAAGTCTCCAAAACCACCTGCAGTTGACTTGAACTTGGCCTAGAGGGAGCAATTCCCTCACTCCTCCTCCCTGTCGCCGTGCCACACTGATGTGTGTGTGTGTGTGTGTGTGTGTGTGTGTGTGTGTGCGCGTGTGTGCGTTCTGCAAGGGGACTCACTATAATGCAATAAAGTGTTTACGGGCTGTGATTGGTGGAGGAGAGTGTCCCCGCTCGCTGATGTGTTGGTCCATCTATCAGAGATAAGAGCCATACCGCATGCCCACCGCTTGGTGAAATATAGGCTCGGAGCAAAGTGGTGACAGTTTTGGCTGCACCTAATAGAATGAAATACCAACGGCAATCTTGCCATTAAAAAGAAAAAGCTCCCAATGAGGTAAAATATGGGAAGGCGCGGTGGTAAATCATCACGCCGCTGCCCTTTCCTCCTATCTGCTCACACCGCTCCTTTCTTTAATGCTCATCTTCGCGCCGCTGCTCCGGAACAATTGCGTGGCAGTCAGAAATAATGTACTAAAAGGCTGCTGTGCAAGCAAACTAACACACACAGCCAGGCAAACAATCATAACCCATGTACAACGAAAGGCATCACCTGGAAGCTATCATGGATAAATCTCAACACAGTAAAAATAATAAATCCACCGAACACACCCATCGCCCATTTTCCCGTCATGAAAAGTGTTTCAGCTAAGAAATAACATGAGTGACTATTAAATACCAGCGAATGTGCTTAAATCCCATTTAAAGTCCACACGGCGTTGAGAAGAAGCTCTCGGTGAGGTCAGGTGATGATAAGCAAAGGGAAATGTTTCTTGGTTTCAAATGCGAGCCTCGTGTGGTGAAGAGAGAGACGCCACAGGTCTAATGAGACCGGTGAGACCTGTGGATGCACAAGCTGAAGTGTCAGATGAGTGCCGTCTCACTCCCATTAACCTGTGACCTTAGAGCGGCGAGGTCAGACCTCGAGTGGGATGAGCTCTGAGGAGGAGAGTGCCTCAGTGCAGCAGGAGAGCAGCAGCAGCACACCCAGGCCCATGAATGATACACGTGCTATCCTGAGGACTCAGACATGACTGGATGCAATTAAATGTGAGGACACGGAGGGAAAAGAATGAGGAGTGTGTGTAAATGACTCAGGAGAAGACTGAGGTGGCAACCAGATGTGACATCAGCCATTGGAAAGCGAATCCACAGCTTTTAAGCCCAGAGTTTGGCTTTTTGCTGACGCTTGTTTTTTTTTAGTTATTTCAACTTGTCAACACATTGCACTTTGTCTTCTGCTGCATGTAATGTATTATTTTGAAAACTGTATTATTACCTATTCTTATTAGGCTTATTTTCTCGGAGACTTCGTAGAAATCGTTGCCCTCTGCTGGTCATTTGCGAGAATACGGGTTTCGGGCACTTCCACATTGGCTTCACTTTCCAGACACGGAGTCTACATCCATTTTCACATCTGAGTCTAACAAAGCTTTAGTGATGCTGTCAAGGTCAGAGGTGAGCAGGGCCGTGAGCAGAACTAGCTTCAGACACTTGTTTAGTGTCATCTGGATGAAGTGAGGTTTCGTTGAGTTTCTCCCAAGAACAAGTCAAACGAGAGAGAGAGAGAAAGAGAGAGAGAGAGAGCGGTGCAGTGGCGCTCTAAACATTTTCAATCATTCACCGTCTAAATAATTCAGAAGCAACCGTACTTGTTGGCTCTTTATGCTTCCCTGATTGAAAACAGGGGGGATGAAAGCATCAATTGAAAACACTGGTAAAGGTCATGTCCTCATGCAGAGCGGCTAATATTGGGACTCACAGCTGACACTCCTCAGAAAGCCGGATTATATAGAGCGTGAGGAAGAGTTAAAGGAAGCAGGGGAGGACTAGTGAAATTAAGAGGCCTAGATAGATTTATAGTTGGCAAAGGGGACCAAGGGGGGGGGGGGGGGGGGGGGGGGGGGGGGCTGCACTTCATTGTGTTTAATGCCCAGTGAAGGCGGCTCCATCAAGTGTGTCGCTCTATCTTAAGGGACCGAGAATCCACCCAGCCCCCACTCAATCTGCTGGAGCGTGGTCTAATCTCTGTCCTGCATTACCACCACCACCACCACCACCACAACTAATACAACTAATACAACAATACCAGTGCAGCGTCACCAGGCCTCTGTATATGTGCCACAGGAAATACCTCCGAGGTAAGCTCTGACCTTGTTGCTTTATCTGACCTTTGCGTGTGTTGACTGAGTTTGACCCCACGTCCCCCCCCCCCCCCGCTGAGCTCCTTATCTGCTTTAGAATGTGAGACGGCCATGTTTTGATATCCCATCTGCGGGGAGGGATCAAGGATTCCACCAACACTGAGGAGGTTTGTAAACAGGCACGGAGATGGATTACTCCTCGGTCATTGAAGAAAAGAAAAAGGTCTGATATCGATATATAACAGATGATTTTCATATCTAAAATAAATTGGCAAATTAATCTTAATAAAGGCTTGATATTTGATTTAATTATGAGTAAACTGAACAAAAAGACGACAATCGATTGTATTTAAGCTGAATTATGAAAATGACCTAACAGTTCAATGCACATCGTTTTCTGCATTGTTTATCCTTTAAAGTTTTCATATGGGCAAACATTAATATGTCTCTAGGAGATGGTCAATGGATCCATCAGTCTTTCTCAAGATATTATTAAATTGATCGTAGTTGTGGACGCTGCAGGGTCATGATTAAGATTTGAGATGCAGCGATGAATTGGCTGTGATCTGTATTTTCTCGGGGCATGAAATCTGAAAGTAGCAGTTGATGGGATCGTGCTCTGACGCACTCGTGGTCTTAATGATGTCAAATCCATCATCGACACCACTTATCCTTTGAGGGTCGTGGGGGTGGGGGTGGGGGGGGGGGTGGGGGGGCTGCAGCATAGAGCAGCGCTGACAGCGACTAACGAAGTAAAAAGACCTCAGTGAAGCTCGGATTCGAACTGTGATGACTGCTCTCCACTGTTCCACCGCTCCATAACAACCTCACCACTGTTTACAGAAGACCGTCGGTGGCGTCTCCAGCTCAGGCACCTGACCCAGTGTGAGTCGGCACCAATTATCTGCACGGAGACAAACATCCAGCAGTGACGCTCGGGGCTATTTCTCCACCTTCTATCTCCTCTGGATCCTCGTCTGCGACTCTGCAGGACGCCGAGCAGAACAACAGCTTGGCAGGCGCACGATCAATTTCAGCGTTAACAAGTCTCTGCAGTCCTGATTTTTAAACAAGCATTTCAGTTTTATTTGCTGTAAAACACCAACAGGTTGTTGTTGCGTTGTGTTGTTGCCGTTCCGTCGTAATGCAAATGAGGCTTTCACTGCTATTTGCCACCTCGAAGGTTTCTTTCATACTTGAGGCTGATGGCGGCGTATCTCGCAGCCTCCATAATGAACAAGTCTTTGCGGTATTGGAATACAAAGCCGACTGCTCTTAGCTCTGAATTGAGTTCAGAAAGTTAAGTGCACTTCTGACAGCAGAAGGGGAGGAGGGGAGGGAGGGGGGGAGAGTAATTGTGCTTGATACAGAGATTTCATTTTTTTTTTTAAATCAATGAAAAAACGAGGGAGAGAGGGCTGAGAGAACATGTGACCTTTTCATGCATGCTGGGTAATATTTTGAGTGCGACTTCTTGGAAAAGGAAGAATGGAGTCCGGGGTCTAAATGTCAATCGTGAACGGAAGAGACAAAAAAGAGCTTGATGGAGAGAAAAGAAGAAGAGAGGTGATGAGAGAAGAGGAGAGAAGAGGAGGGGAGGGGACATTAACTTCTGGTGGAGGAAAGTGGACGACAGGAGTTGTGACTCTATCTACTGGGATGAATGGGAACCCCACTGGGCCCTGTAACAATCTCAGGGTGAAAGTAATTGCAATAATAGTGTGAAGCAACTGTGAATTCTCCCTCCCCGACAGGAAGGAGAGGTGAGGGGGGTTAAACATAGAGGTGTGTGAAGGAGGGATAGAGAGTGTTAGAGCCAGGAAGATTGGACACGCACGTGAGACGTGTGCAAGACCGAGAGAGATTGAACTCTGAGAGGAAGAGGAAGAAGAGAATTGAGGGTGACCCTTCGTCCGAGTGGGTGGCCCCGACTCAGAGAATCATCATTTGCTGCGGTAACTGTCTCAGTGACACCTGACACGGGAGCCAGCTTCAAACTCGAAAAGGTGTGTCTGTGTATGTGTGTGGTTAAATGTGTGTGTGTGTGTGTGTGTGTGTGTGTGTGTGTGTGTGTGTGGATGTTGAAGGAGGTCGACCTTTGCACAGTCGGAGGTCACGTCCTGTTGTAAAAAGAACGACAGCCTCGGTCAAATCACTGCTGCGCTCGGTGGCCGGGCTCATCACGAGGGCTCAGTGCTCCAGATAGAGAGAGTTTGTGAATTTTCAAAGTGAGTGAGTGTGTGTGTGTGTTTGTGTGTATGTGTGTGTGTGTGTTAACATGAACTTTCACATGTGAAAAAACGCAGCAGGAAGTTGTCTGGGTCAAACGCGTTCAGGGAAATGTTCATAACAAATCAGGTGAGGGGTGAAGTGGAGCCTGCAGCAGTCAGGACGTACAAGTCCCACTGAGACAGTCACACAGGGACACTGGAGGGAAGGGGGGCTGAGAGGACAGCACCCCTACTGGCAGGGGGTTGTAACTGCAAGGCAACAAATGAATAAGATGTACTTTAACCTCATTTTTAAAGTAAAGTTTACATACATATCTTTAATTGTAATGTCGGATATCTGTGGTAGAACTGGTTACAAAGAAGTGAATAAAAAAAGTTATAAAAAGTTATCACTGACAACCACTCTCTGAATTTTCTGGGGTTTTCCTGTTGTATTCTCACATGGGCTCATTCGGAAGATGTACAGACTTTTGTGGATGTTTGAAAGCAACAGCGTGTGTGTTTGTGTGTGTCTGTGTGTGTGTGTGTGTGTGACGTGCGCATTGAGAGAACGTGTTGGAGCCTCCTCAGTATACTCAGGGCTTCGCAGAATAAATGATTGGTTAAACAACGCGCCATCTTTTACAAATAATAATCTTTCTATCTGTTTTTGTTTAGGTAATTAGAAGCAGCAGAGCCAACCACAAGTCTGGAGAAGATGGCAGTTTGAGGTTGGACTTATGTTATCATTATATGATCGCCTCTGCCCTTTTACTGCAGCTCCATATTTCTTCTTATTGCCCCCCCCACACCCAAAATAAGACATTCTTTTTTTCCTTGCAGCACACAAACATTCTTCTGCCTTAGCCAGCATTGATTTTTCACTGAAAATGAAGACAGAGGATATTCACCTCGGTTGAAAGACGATTTTTCACTCCTCGTCATGTGATCCCACAAGCCTGTGATTCATGTTACCATATAAATACTAAACGGCCCGCCAAACCGTGAGAGGCAGGCAGAAACGCAACACAACAAACATAATAAAGAGACTGTAAACATCGAATAGGAGCGGCAATGCCTAAAAAGTAGAGACAGGCTATTTGTATTTTCTACCCGGTGAGTTGAAAAGGTTCTTCTTTGAGGCATGCTATGAAAGAGAAGAGAGTCATTTTAAAAAGTGGACTCTCTGGAGAGGCTGTTTGTGATCGGCCTGTCGGAGGAGGAAAAATGAGCTCTCTCAGTTTTTATCCTCCACGGTGGCCACACTTGAGCAAACAACACAAAAGCCCTGGTGACGCTAAACAACAACAGTGTATTAATTAAAAAATGTTCATAATTAACGAGACAAACATTTCTGTGTAGAAATATAAGCAAATATTCCTAATAGTATCCGGATGGATGGCAAAAAGCCTCATTGCACTGCACTGCTGTGGGCATTTTTTATCCCCTTCCTTCAAAAAAAAAATCGGTCCACACGACCTTCATCTTACAAAATATCTCAATTCAGACGAGACCAGAAAATGACTGCAAACACTTAAACGAGCACGTCAGGCCGATCCGTCGAGAACCAGGAAGCCTGTGAGAGCTGCTAATGTGCTGCAGTGATGCTAAATTTAACTGCAAACTTGCCAGACCTGGCAGTGCTAACCCAACACAGAGACACGTGTGTTCTTTGTTCTGGCTCATGCTCATTACACAAAAACAAAAGTGGGCTAAGCACAGAGAACGCTAGGATGTCTAAAATGTCAAAATATACAAAAAGGAGTTAACTTTGTGACTTAGAACTTGTTTTATGTGGACAAGGCGAAAGAAAGGGGAAGGCTGTGGCTCAGGGGGTAGAACGGGTCATCCAGCAATCAGAAGGTTGGTGGGTCCATTATGGGTAAAAAAAGCTGACCCCCAAATTGCCCCTACCCCTGGGATGTGTGGTCGTGAAGCTCTATATATAGAGGCACTGTGTGAATGAGACTGCTGGTGTAAAGTGATTGGGGCTGTGGGGACATGAATGCAGGACATGTCCCATAATGCAGCAATTGTGGTGTGAGAAAAATCTTGTGACACTTTCCTTCACTAAGATGTGGGCTCGACTTCTTCCTGAGACATTTTTCAGGCTTGGAGTTTTAAGTGGGATACCGACATTTTCTTGAGTTTAACATGAAATAAAATATTCCAATGAAAACAGATTCTTGCGGCATCGCAGCAACTTCAAAAAACTGCATTGATGATAAGAAACAGAGGAGCGTTGGTACTTATGGTAGAAAATGAATCCCTAACCGTTCCATTACGAGACCCATGTGTTTAACCGCCACTCCTTACACAATATTTATCCTGCGGATGTAGACAAGCTAAGCTGTAGGAAAATATACAGCTTTCCAGTAAAAACCCGCCCACCCGACTTCCGAGGGCCATCCCAGTCGCTCCCCAGTGGTTAGCGCACCGCCAATGCGAGTTGTATAACAAGTAAATTATTCACAGGGACTGCGATGGCGGCTGAGGGAAACAGGGCTTTCAGGCTCAGAATAAACACTGCATGAATTCAAAGGGCCGAGACAGATGTGGAGCGTAGGATTAAAAAGCTATATCTGCCTAGTTAAAGTTTCATTCACCCCGTGGAGTCCCGGCAGACTCTCACAATGCCGAAGATTACTTAGAAAGTCACACTGTGGACTGATAACACACTACGCTGCTTTCTGTGAACATATGGATATTAATTTGTGGACAAATCAGCTTTGATGTCGTCAGTTACACGTTTCTACACACGTGTCCGGGTGTCTCTCTCTGATGTGTTTCCACAGAGGGAGAGTTCCCACCATCCATCACAGGGTTTGTCAAGCGTCCAGAATGGGGCAATTCTGTGGTGGTTCTGGTTGGATGCCTCAGTCAAGCACCCTGGCCTCGGTTCAGAACAGGTTCTAACCTTCGTCTCCTGTGAATCGATCACAGGTGTCATCAGGAGGCTTCTCCATGAGACGTCTCCTGGTGACCACCGCTCTATATGCAAACTAGAATGGTAGACAGCTAGAGCACCAACCTCCGCCAAGCGCCAACAGTCCCCTTGTCAAACAACATTTGAGTTCACTAGATCTGGAATTTTTTTATGGATCTGCACAAAAAATTACACATTATCATAAAAATCCATCCCTGAAGTTTGCCTGGTTTTATTTTCTTCAAGATCAGTGAGTTATTCTCTGAGAAATCAACGGAAATGTTGACAAGCGCCTCACAATTCTGGAAAAGGAAGCGAAGGAGAAAGATCCACATCCACACCGATTTAACAAGATCTTCAATAACCAATAAAGTATCCTTCAGCAAGCTTCATGAAAATCCAGCTGATAGTTTTTGTGTTATTCTGCTAAACACCAGACAAATGGGGAGGAAAGCATAGCCTCCTTGGTTGAGGGTATAAACATGACGTGTGTGTGTGTGAGTGGGAGAGAGATGTCAATGTTGATATTGCAGTGATAGCCACGAATAAATAAATGTCTAGAAATACTCAGAAGAGTAAAAATATATCTGGTTGATTCATGCAACGTGGTCCAGGACACATTTGTCTCCCCACAGATAGAGGAATGTGAACCCATACATCCCAGACCAGCTCCCAGTATGATCTGAGTCAGCGGCTCTCGAGGATCTCCCATCTTGTAATCTGATCCCCCCCCAGACGGATGTGAACACCTGTCTGAACAGGGCTTCTGAAGAAGGGGCGCAGCACATCCCATTTAGGGGTCTTCACCGATGCACCTGTCAGTGACGCAGGGTCTCGGCCTCATCTCCCCCCCACTCCCCCCTGTCTCCCACTCCCAAGACGGGCGGATCGGCCTCTTCACCGTGAAGTGACTCAAAATCAATCGCGCCTGAAGGGATAAAAAACTCGACAAGCCTTTCGCTTCCATTGCTGTCCACGCTGACACATTCACACTCACACACCCTCGGAGAACCAGACACAGAAATAACGATGGCTAGGAACATGGCTGAGAAAGGAAAAAAACAAAACACGATTAGACACCCTTGACTAATTTTGCCATTAGATCGCCACCATCGAAACAAGACTCTTCAATCAGCCCAAGAACCCAAAGGCACTTCAATTATGCATCGAGAGCAAGTATGAGAGCACTGCAGGAAAGGGGGAAGTCATCCCGCGATTGGAGCCGAATGCCAGGCTTGCTATAGTCAGTCAGTCAGAGAGAGAGAGAGTGCGGGTGGAGGGAGAGGTGCAAATGGAAATGCGGCCCGGAAGCCGAGCCCCGGGTACAAAGCACAGAGCCAGAGACCAAAGCCCCGGTCCAAACCCAGGCAGCCAGTGCCACGGGGGAGAAAAGCTCCTTGACTTCCTCCTGCTTACGGACGTGACGCGGCTGCAGGGACGACAGCTGTCCCCGGTTTCCTTTTCCTCGTCAGCTCGGCCGGGCGATGCTTAGAAACCCGGGCGAGCTCGGCCCTTAAAAGACATGAAGGACGACACGCCGTCCCAGCGATGTTCTGACGAGGACAATGAGATATAAATACATCACCGGAGCGGAGGACAAAGGGAGACGTTTCCCTCACACGCTAATTAAATGTGAATCCTGCCGCTTGCTGGTGACATCAAACGGTGCTTGTGAAGATATCTCACGAGGCGTGTGTGCACAATAAAAAAAAGTGGACGTGTTAAGAAAAATAAATATCTATTTATGTGGAGGCAGTGGCTTTTTTTCTTTTTACGAGAGCATGCATCGCCCAAGGACACACACACACACACACACACACAAACACACACACATTTGGCCGGTATAAATATCTCACTCGGCTCTGCGAGGGCAGCCATGCCGAAAGTCCTGGGAGGCGGGCAGACGGTTGGACAGTCTCCCATTGAGGCGGACTACAGTCGCAGGGCTTAATGAGTGTGCTGGCTCAGCAGAGGTGGAGCACGGCCAGGGGGACTTGGGTAATAGACAGGTTGGATGGTCGACCCGTTCCCCTCACACGGCACCTGGAACAAAAGGGGTTTCAAGGAAAATGGGAACTCCCCAATGCACGATATTGGCAGCTACAGTGTGCAGTAAGTACAAGGCAGAGCCGGGAGTGTGGCGCTCAGCACATTTTCCTTTCCGCTCGTTTCACGCCTCTCGGTATCGAAGCGGGCCCGAGACTCCCTGTCACCGTGCGAGTCAACAGCTAAATGGTGGCGTGTTGGGGGCATCTGTCACAGCGAGGTCCCCCAGCAGAGCCGTCCATATGCCACAACACACACCCACTCTCCCCGCTCCTCTGCTAACAACATCAACAATCGCAGTATCATTTATTTTTTTGTCCTAATGGGCGCAGGGACTCTGCAGGAATGGAGCGAGGTGACCTTGGCGGGCTGCGTTGGCGCTCTCCACGAGAACAAAACATGTCGTTACAAATGAATTTCCAGTGTGGAACAGTTGCCGGCGTAGAATGAGGTGAAAAGCAGCCTTGGGATTTCTCCTCCTGGAAATGAGCAAAGCACTTGGGTGCATTATGGGTGCTTTGTTAGTGTTGTATCTACAGGGGCGGTTTGTCCTGTGCATGAGACAGACTGCCGGTGTGTGTACAGTTGTGTGTGTGTTAGGTGGTTTGTCATCTTGTTTTACTTGGTAAATGCACAGAGTGGGCGTGTGGCCTTGCTGCAGGGACGGTCTAAGCCCTGCGCCGGTGACTGAGGTCTGACCTGTTGCTGCTGCTGCTGGAACACGACATCCACTGGGAACACTGGTGCAGGCACATGGCCGACAGCATTTTACCTCGATGCGATAAAGGCTCAACCCCAGACTCATAATGAACCCGACGGGCTTCATTCGCTCACTCGCACACCGGCTGGAACCCAACCAGGAACACGAGGGGGTGAAGGTCTATTCACCGCTCACGCTCTGAGATGGCTTGCAGAGGAGTGGAACACATTTTGGGATAAATGAAAAGGAGTATAATTGTGAAACATCTGAGCATATGTGTATTCCTGGGAGCAGCGCCACTGTGAATGGAAGCGCTCTTGTTATGCAACGCGAGGCATTATGCATCCCTGGAGGGACGCAGGCAAGATGAACACACAAAATATGCACATCCGCTTAAGTGGAAACTTCAGCACCAGGTGGATGCCACATGCGAGGAAAGAGGCTATTCAGATTGAGAGACACATAATCAATAGTCACTCTGCATGTCAGACCACAAGGTAAATGTGAATTTTTCCCCCGCACAACGTGTTCTCTTTGCGTATTACTCATCAAACTTTTAAAGACGAGGGAGGATACTGCAGGGGGGAAGAGGTTTGCTAAGGTTATTACATCCTTTGCTATGAAGTGATAATCGCGGTATGGTGCACAACTCCTTCCCGGTCCCTGTCCCCCTCTCGTCCCCATTTCTGCTTCTCTTCATGCTGTGGGGGAGTATTTATTTTCCTACCCATTCTAACTCAAGCATGTTGCAGTACATCCTGATATCATTCATACTGCAGACCTGCTGTAATAAGGGCTCTGCCTCCTCCTTTACCCCCCCGGGTTCTCTCAATGTCACAGGGTCGCAGAGGCAGAGATCTCTGGAAGCTCCAGCCTGCTATGTGAATTCCGTGAGCTTCATTTTGGTGACAATAAACTCGGAGAGAATAAGACCTTGCTTTAACCAATGCAGCGAGCCAATCTGTATTCTTCGAGGTGCAGTGTTTCTCTCCGTCTGCATCTGCTCCTCATCCGGAGGCGAACAGGGGAGGGAGGGGGGGGGGCTTTCTGTTTCATCTTTGGCATGACAGCCACGATTCCCGAGTCTTGTCTAAAGGCCAGAAAACTCATCCATCATTATATATATAGAAAAAAGGTTAATTTAGACACTACTAGAAAAAAAAGCTATTGATGTAAGACCTGGCAGCTGTGGTGTAAACAAAAAGGAGATTCTTAAATACCTCGGCTTATTTCCGTCACTCCTAACTTTTAATTCCGTGCCACAAATAACGTTCCTCAGCCATATGGTGAAGCCCTGATCTGAGCTCTGTGTGGTTGTTGTTGCCGGAGCTATCTCCCTTAATACCTCTCATCTCCTGCAGGATCCGATTGCTTCTTTTCATTCATTCAAAAAACGGCTCAGGTGGGAAGACAGGCTCAGAATTAGACTGTATTGTGTCTCTGTGTGTGTGTGTGTGTGTGTGTGTGTGTCTGTGTGTGTGTGTCTTTATCTCCGACTCTCTGAGGATATGAAACTTTTCAGGGAGGGCTCCCCGAAGCAATGACCTTCCGTCAGCACTTGAGACTGCTGAAATCTAATGGACAGTCTCCACTCAGACCACAAACTACTGAGGCCTGACTGCAATATGACAACCCCCCCAACCACCACCACCACCACCACCATTGTGAAAGTTCTTGATAAATGCAACTTCCCCTTTTGGACTGGTGTAAAGGTCACGTATAAGTGGCCGGGTTTGATGGCACAGAAAAGCCTCCTTGACTGGCTCGGCCCGTTCTCCTCTATCTCGCCCCTGCACGGCTCATTGGAGGCGTCCTTACAGTTGACATGCTAATTAGCACAGGAGGGAAATGGAGTAAGTAACTGCTCTTTTTTCTGGTCGGCCGACCCCATCGCCGCCCCTCGTCTCAACGCGCCCCGGCCTGCACCTCGAGAGGTGGCGCTAAATAATAGCAGGGCATCAATCCCTGTAATAACGCCTACGATGCTATTGTGGAGGTAGCACTCGCTCTCGGGTCGGGGGGGAGAGAAAAGAGCGAGGCAGAATAGATGAGGCCTCGTTGGGCTGCTAATGTGTAATATGACTCCCTATCAGTGACCTCCACCGGGCAGTCATCAGCCCACATCAACGACCACAGCTCCACATCCTCTGCTCCGAGTAAATGCTGGGTCAGGAGTAAAAGCGCGGCGCATTAAAGACGCGAGGCCGGGAGCCTTCGATGGGGGCCGAGGGTGAAACAGTCAGAGTTTCTCTGTGTGTGGAAGCGACGCCGCACACTCGCCGTGTTTTTTGAGGGGACGCGGATAACGAGCGCGGATGACAGAGCGGCGCAGGAACATGTGGATCAATGTCGGCTCAGAGAACAGGACGAGAATAGATCAATGCTCATTAGATCTGCATTAGAGTCTGTCAGGAGGAAACAAATACTCCGCGCTCCGTGGACCTGCCTCGGGCTCGGCTCACCTTTCTGACATCATGTACTTGACGTTATTCCTCAAATGAGCATGTGAGAGACGGGGGGGGGGGGTTCTGTTTCATGCTGGAGCAACCTGAGAAGTCGTGGTCAGCTGGCGGGGTGAGTTCGGGTGTCAGTCGTTTCCGCCGCTTTAACGGCCGCACTCCCTCCCTCCCCTCCTCGCCATGTGCTAACACAGTAAAGCCACATACTGTCGCAAATTTAGCCCCCCCCCCCCCCCCCCCCCCACCCCCACAGCCGGGAAGTGGTTTATCTATGAATGGCTTTCGAATGCCCTGCAGCGTCATTCAATATGTGCATGGAAAGCATTACAGTCATTCATTTTAATGACAGATTACATCATGTCCTGATTTCTTTCTTTATTCTCTTTCCCCAGTTGCAACTTTCATTTCTGATATTTTACTGAATATTTCATGTTGTTTCACGACGACCTGTCTAAACCACATTAGATCAGGTGTCCGATGCATCCACTTCAAATGATTAAAGCCTCAAACCACTGAGCTCCTTTGATATTTTTTATTCAAGCCTCACATAGTTAAATACCAGCTAATAAAAAAGACCCTAAATCCACAGAATCATGGATTCATTCACTGCAGAGCGCATTGTTAAAATCAAGACATGGGAACATTCAAACTGAATTGCACGGCTTAATGCAGATACAAGGCCGTGGGCGTCCACGTGCTGATTGCACGGTATGTCTATTCCGCTTTCCAGTTGCCACCAGTGACCCGCCCAGTCATCACTCTAAGAATTCCAGGGTCTGCAGCGGAGGCCGGTCTGTCATCAGACACGAGTTCAAACACGAGGCTAACAGGGGGATTAGTTTCAGCCCGGGCATTGTGTGTAATTTCTGTACGTGATCGCCGCACCACCACGCCGGCTCCTCGCCTCAGCCACAGCATGAGTCACGCTGCGAGAGGGTGACATTTTGTCGAGGGCCATCAGATATGAATCACGCTAATCCCCGACAGAGCTTCACCATTTCCCTACTTCTGGCCGTCGGTGGAGCTGCGCACAAGCGTGGCCATGTTACCGAGAATAACTCCCATGAGCACAGATCCTCTTTAGAGGCACGACTACTCATAATCGAGGGCGGCGAAAAAAAAAGCTGGAGGCAGGGACACAGGAAGCCAGAAGTGGGGCTGAAGCCTTTTCAACATCGGAGTCATGAAATATGTAAGAGTCACAATGAAGTCCAAGTTCTCGTAATCCTCATTTTCTTTGCCAAATTCACTTTTTGGATTAGATGAGAAGAAACAAGTTGATTTTGTTTGCTCAGCCTCAGAGAGGGAGGCAGAGCGTCTTTCATGTGGGTAAACCCTCAGTGGCACTCAGGGGGATTTCACACGGGCGGACAAATCTCCAGCTGCAGCCCTTCTTCAAAAACACGATATCACAGTTTTTACACGGTGGGACACAAAAATCCCACCATCAGTTTCCCATCCGCTGCCTGTGCACGAGGGAGAAAGAGTTCCACAGCTACTAAACTAAGTTCAAAAGTGGAAGTTGCGTTTATCTTTTCTTGGGATTATCAGTGCAAGCGTTGAACAGACTGAACCTTGTTAGTTCAGGGGGCTGCAGGACAGAAGAAAAGCTTTATGTGCGAAGT
Organism: Platichthys flesus; assembly: GCF_949316205.1. Classification (NCBI taxonomy): domain Eukaryota; kingdom Metazoa; phylum Chordata; class Actinopteri; order Pleuronectiformes; family Pleuronectidae; genus Platichthys; species Platichthys flesus. The sequence goes on along the minus strand of NC_084950.1, from coordinate 6,032,954 downwards.
GTAACCAATGCATTTCTCCTGCTCTCTCAGGGTGAGGGTTCTTGTCGGAGAATCACAGGAGAGGTCAGATTCAGCTCTGACCTCACATGTAGAACCCAGGCTGTTAATCTTCAGATTCAATTTCTGATTATCCTTGTGTACATGCGGGTGAATACAATTTTCAAAAACTCCCGTTCGGTTTTGGCTGCTTGCGAGAATAGAGGTGTGAGTGTCTGTGTGTGTGTGTGTGTGTGTGTGTGTGTGTGTGTGTGTGTGTGTGTGTGTGTGTGTGTGACTATCAGCGCCCGTTTCATGTCACCCCCTGCTTGTTTTTGTTAACCGTGTCCCCGTGGGAACATGGTGGCCCCCCCAGCAGATTTAGAGACCTGTCAAGCACGCTCGGGTCCAGGTCGGTGTCGGGGGGGCTAAGCTGGGTCAGGTGCCCGGAAGGGAACATGACACAAGTAAGCAAGAAAAGAAAAAACCCTCCGTGTAATTTCCTGTCGGGCTGAGTTCGTCTCGTGCAGTGACACCCAGTCATTTAAATGAAAAGCAAACAGGGAGGATGAGAAGCTGCAGGCTGTGGGTTTTTTTAAGCGGGAGGTGACAGCTGATGGATTCATCATTTGTTGAGATCCTCCTCAGAACAGCAGTTATAAATAAATACCTGGAGTGCGGCCTGTGAGTTTCAAGGAGTCGGGAAAACTATGTCATCTTCTCTTTACAACTAAAGAAGGTGTTTGAGTTCTAAGAGCTGTGATACTGAACCCCGACAGGCCCAGGGTTTACATGGAGGTTGACTAGAAGGTATTCAGCGTTCATGCTGGAGGAGTCGGGGGCAGATTGACACTCACACAAGATTATTGGATGGTTCACAGGAAAATGAAAGTGTCTCGATCGACGCTGAGACTGAGTCCTGATTGGGACAAAAGCTTGACTCCAAATCTGCAGCTTAAGTATCCAAGGTATTTTGGCTTCATTTCTGGATAGTTGGAAGAAGTGGAGACCGGTCATCCATCTTTATAAACACGTCCATTAGAACAATTTATTTAAAAGATGAAAGAATAATTTGTGGTCGATCTACAATTCTGAGTATCGCCAAGAAAGGACACGAGCCCTTTGCCAGTGTCGCCAACCCAACGACCTCCCTTGCCTTTAGCTCAACATGCTGGGTCATTAAAAACCACAAGTCCCCGTGTGCCCCATATAATATAGTGAGGTCAGATGAAGTGCAACCAGGCACTGAACTAATTGAGGCGGTTATATATAGATAGCACTCATGCACTGGCAAGCTAACTGGTACATTGGATGTGAGCTGGGGCTCGGTCACGAGGCCCGGCTGTGATCTAGTGCAAGATCTGTCATCTATAATCAGCCGGTGGTGTAATGGAGCCCGGCCCTTTTCCATGACACAAACCAGAACAATGTGTCCCCCCCCCCCCCCCCCCAAATGGGTTGAGGAGGTGAAGTGAATCGCTTTGAGATAAATGGAGGATGATGCGACGTTACGGATGCACAAGAGGGGGGATCGCAGAGTTTAAGAGGCAGGGGGCCTTTTCAATATCTCAGGAAAAGCAAGTATCACACGCCAAGGCAGGAGAGAGATGGAGTGGGTTTGCAAACTCATATTTTTTAAGTTATTAACAGTCCCTTAAAGTGAATCAAGCTGCATTAAATTCCAAATACTCAAATATCAGTCTTTTTCATCAAGGTCTCCAGATTATTTCTTTAGAAATTCACAAAAATGTCCCAAAACACTGTTGACCTCCACCGCGGTTAAGCAGGTTCTTCTCTGACCCTTTCCACCAACTTTCAAACAGGCCGAGTTTATCTTGAAACGCAGATGAAAACATAGACGGACAAAAACAAGCGACTATCACAAGATGATGCTAATTGCTTCAGCACAGTGGCAAAAGACAGAGAGCTGTGAGAAAGGAAACTTTTGTGGATTGAAGTAACGGTGCATTTGATATGATTCAGCTTTAACTGCAGTTGACGTCTGCACAGTTTGTATATTGGCTTTTTTGGGAGGATAAAAACAGAACAGAACAGAGATTGCACAAAAAGGGGAAAATACCGGGGAAACGTCTCCACCGCTCAGACATGCACAGCAAGCAGGCTGTGTTCAAAGTGAAAAATGAAGCGGTGGATGTGGAACAAGAGGGAAACTCAGTCAGCGTTAAGATGCAGATACGTGTGAAAGAGAGAGTTCTGCACTTTTGATAAATGTAAAAACTCTTTTCTATCCTGACGTTCGCGTAGTGTGATGGGAAAAATAAATGTTTCAGCACAGATGGAATAAAGTACAGCGGGTATAGTGTCCACACATCTCTTCTCAGTCCTTCTCGACTGTTTTCATCATGAGGGGATTGTCTGATTGACGGACCTCCTCGTAATAAAAATGGAAGAGACGTTCATTAAGCCCGGGCGTCTGCTCACTTGTGAGTAAGTGCCGAGGAGAAATTGAATGCGTCTCGCAAATGAAAATGGAAACAGAAACAGGGAAATATCAGCAGGTCACCAATAAAGCGCCCAGACAGGCGGCGAAGTTTTATATTTCCTTCAGTCCGAGCAAAGGCCCAAAAAATAAAATAAATCAACCCGGGATGAAAACACAGCCTCCGTCTGTAACTCGAGTTAATAAGTCTGTTACATATTAACGACAGACATGCAAGCTTTAATGTGGAATAAAAAGGTAAATAAGGTAAATAAAACTAACCATCAGAGCTATAAGAAATGGAATGAGTGTGTGTTGTGTTGACATTTTGCAAACAGCGCAGGAGGAGGTCGAGCAGAGGTGCGTCCCTCTAAATGTCAGGGATGATTAATTGAATGAAGCTACATCTGTCATCCATGCTGCTCGGCTTAGGAAAACAGACTTTGAGTAGTAATCCCTGTTACCTGAGCACAAATAGGAGGGATTGAGGAAATGAAGACCTCTACGGGCAGCCGGCCAAAAGATTAAACCTGTCCCGGGATTTAAGAGCGGCCGACTGAGCGGACCTCACGACGAGGGGCTGACTCTAAATATCGACGCGTTTAACCTTTAATGAGTAGTTGCTGTTGATCCGGGAGGAGTTGAAGAGGGCACAGCAAGCTTAGGAAAGGTAAAATACGGGTCTTAACCTTTCTATTCCTTTAATTGAGATCTGGAGCAGATTGATCAGGAGCACGAGTCCCCTGAGGCCTCCTGTCCTGGACCGGGGGGGTTCAATAGTGATGCAACACGACCAAGCTCCTCAAAAAAAAACTTCACTGAAAATCCTGTCTTATGTGTCAGTGGACTGGGCTAGGGAAAAGGAAGCCTTTCATGTTGTGAAGGTTTCACAGGTGGATGATGGTTGGGGTTCAGGATGAAGAGTGAGGAGGAGGAGGAGGAGGAGGAGGAGGAGGAGGAGGAGGAGGAGAGTGAGATGGATTTACTTTGAAAGTCAAGGCCAGAGGGTTATCAGAGTTATCAGGGTCCCTTATGTTGGGTCCCTTCTAAAGAGCTTCTTGTTAAAACTTATATCCAACCAAACTTCCCCATCATCAAAAGAAAAACAATGATAGACAACTGATCTTTACACACGTCCTTTGTTGCACTTTGTTTTTTTAGGGGGGACATATTTCAAAATGTCACAGATCAAGCTATTTGAAGACACACAGCCAGCCTGTGTGGATTCTCCATAGAAATGGAAAAATACATGTCTCATCATTTCAGACATGAACTCTTGAAAATGTGCTCAAAATAGGCTTCAGGACATTTTGTTTGTGAAATATGGAGAATGCAGCAGGAGCCGACAACAGGAGAATGATGAAGTGTTGAGGTGATGGTGCGGCGTCCGGGTAGAAGCTGCGGGAGCCGGTGTTTTTGTTCGCAGCACTTTCAATCTCATCTTCTTTCAAAGTTGAAATCTGTGTCCTCTACTCTTACGGCTCAGCTTTTTCCATCTTGAGATATAATTTGTCCAGTTTCCCAGTGGTTGCTCTTTCAGAAAGGCCATCAGCCCGCTAGCTGTGAATTCTGCACAAATGTTCCTGCTCTATTCTTACCCTGACATGTCCTGCACATTTAACTAGGACCCTGTGTTCTAGAAAATGTCTTGAGCAGCCGACCTGGACATTAACGTCCTCACACGCAGTCTGAAGGCAGCTCTGAAGTTAAGGAGCAAAAACCTTTCTCTGGGGACAAGATGCTAATATTCACTTGCAGAGTCTGACAAACCCAATTTTCCAAAATTGGAAAGGAAAGCTCATTTTCTGCTGCTCTTGCTCCCTTCATCGGTAAAAACCCTCAAAAAAAGGAATTAAAAAGTCGCCCGAAGACTGCACGACTCCAGGAAAACGACCGACTTGACCCCGACGCAGAAATGATGGCCAATTAATTTGAGTGGCTCTGAATTCGTTTCCCCCAGGAATCCCAGGCTGCTTTCCCTTCTCCTAAGTCCTGGAATTAGTCCGGGAAATGGTAATAATCACTTCATTTTTGCCTCCTTGAAAGGTTAAGCTGCATCCCATGTGTCGCCTCGCGAGAGAGCAGCTTTTAAAACGGAGCCGGGCTTTCAAATGATCTGATTGTCTCTGCGGCCTTCATGTGGCCTATCCCACGTAATCCAGCATGAAGTCAACACAGGACAGAGGAGGCTTTTAAGATGGAGGCGATTATATCACATGAGATCTGGAGACTGCACGGCATCTGTTGACGGGAAACTGTTGAATGATCCGATGGTGGTTATTCATGCGTCCCTATCTCTGCTCATCTCTAAAGGACATGCCCTCAGACAGGATGCTGAATAAATAGGATCAGAATTCAAAGCTTTGGGTGTTTGTTTAAGGAAATTAAAATAAAGCAAAACCATAAAATGCATCGGAGGCTTAAGCCAAATGCTGCTTATTCATCGTTCATGGGTTTACGTCATGCACTGCCTCACTTGAGTTGTGGGAGAAGTTGTGCAAGGCCCTAACTTTTCATGTAGCCAGAGAAGGTTCCAGCCAATCAAATCCCGTTAATGTGGCAGCGGAGGAAGAGGCAGCTGGCGAACCTGCTGCGTTCATCTGCCTGGGAATGTTTATTTCCCTTGTTCTCCTCGTTAGCATCGCACTGACAGCTGACAGGGCACGTTACCATGAGGGACGGCCATGTTAGCTGTCCCGAACATGAAATACTGACGGGCAGATCCGCCATCGAGCACCAACAGAACATGTGTGGTGTTTTTTTACGGCCATAAAACTCAGTTGGTTGTGTGAGAAAAACACAAATGAGACGATCTGAACATGATCCTGAGTTTCTCCTGCCAGCCCACGGATAAAGACTCCAGATAAAGACCGAGTGGGCGGAGATGATCGAGGCGATTCACCAGCAGGAAGTGAGCGTAACGCTTCACACACACATAACTGAAAAGTAGAAGATGCAGAGGAATCCTATAAAGGTTTTTATTTTCTTTTTAAAGTCTCGTCAAGCCTTTATTAATACGATTAATAACATATTTAAAGACATTCCGCCACTCATCAACATCTGCAGAATGACAGATGTTCATCAATAATTCAAAAGGCACACGTCGGTCTACATCCATCCTGACTTAAACATGCTTTTATTGACTTCTTTCAAAGTGAGCGAGGCTTTAATATTAACTACCAGGGTTTCACCACAACTCAGCAGACAGTAAAGTTTAGCGTAGAGGAATGCGTTTGAAGCAAATAAAGAGCAGATCTGACTGAGCTCAAATTCCCCGCCGAGCCGCCCCCAACGAATCCTGCGAGGATTTGTCATCGTGTGCAAAGTTTAACCCCCCCGACACACGCACTCCACAGATCCATTAGAACACAGATTCCTGAGGCGCTACCACTGAGAGCAAAGGACTGTTAGCTCTAAGGTCTGTTTGGGCAGAGACACAGCGGAGGGAGAATAGAGACTTCATATTTCTTTTGAATGTTACTGCTTTGATGTAATCTCTCTCTCTCTCTCTCTCTCTCTCTCTCTTTTGTACTCCAGCCTATCTCCTTTTCGGTAGAATATTAGATAAAAAAAACATTGAAAGCTAATTTGCAAAAGCACGTCCTGAATGAAACGTGGGAGGGTGAGGAGGAAAACTAAGTGTGAAAACTAAAACTCTCTGTCCAAAGAGAGAAGCTTCACAATGGGAGTCATGTGGTGCAAGTGCTGAGGGCACAGGCCAGGGATTACACAGGGACGACTATATCACATGTGCAATTACTGAGGAACCTGAGCAGCATTGTGCCTGCTATCTGTGTGTGTGTGTGTGTGTGTGTGTGTGTGTGTGTGTGTGTGTGTGTGTGTGTGTGGCTTACACTAACTCTGGCACAGGGAAGATAATTTTGTGTCGGCCAGGTATGGAGAGAGCGCTCGGGGGGGAGAGAGCCCTGCCTGGAGCTGCCAGCTACTGAGCTCCTCTGGGTGCCGCCTTGTTTGTCATTGCCAGTCAATTTAGGCCATTTTTTTTATACAAGTGCCACTAGAAAGTGTAAACAACATCAAGCCGAGGACAAACTTTGAAAAACTGCGGCTGCTCAGAAGTTAAAAATGTCTCATGCTGCACCTGAACGGGGTCAAAAATACATAATGCCCAGGAAAGGAGTGAAAAACAGGTTTCGCTAAGCAGTCCCCTGGCCTGGAAAGGAAGCACTCGGGCGACAGGGGAGTGGATTTAATTGCGCGCTATAAATGTGGAGGATTAATTCTGTCGAGTTAGACCTCCGAGCGAGACCTGATATTTGCCCCGAGAGCAGAATTAGCATTATTGTCTGCACGCGGGGTCGTGTGTCACTCACTGGACGGACACCGGGCACATGACAGCCGATCTGCAGACTCTCATTACCCTTTGGGAACGGGTTAACTGCTCTGGCCTTTGCCGCGATGTCGAGCGCTGCAGAGAGCCGACCCACGTATTCAGCCGCAGAACAACAATGCACCCGGAGCCTGGTCAGAAATTAGCCTTTGAAAAGGCGACAGGTGCTCTAATATATGCGCGTGACCTTAAGGAGGCGTGCTCGGCAGTCAAATCACTGATCCGGCGTCAGAGCGGTGGTTGTTTTTATCCGTGTGACTCCTGTGGTCCGTCTGTGCTGCAGGTTAACTGGCTCTTTGCTCCACGCTGGATGTCGGGTGGCGGTGGCGGTGATGGAGGTTCAGCTTCTCCCGACACGAGCCTCGATCTATAAGGGGAAGCGGGAGGCCTCGTGATTGACGAGTTGCTCCACCTCATCCGTCAGACCTGGCACACAGAGGCCTGACACTGCCATATCCCTCCCATGTGGCTCGGGACTTGCTACAACCCTGAGCTATATTTGCTAGCTGACATTAATGCCTCACTCCCCCACCCCGACTATCTAAGCCTCTCTCTCTCTCTTCTTCCATGACGCTGCAAATCCACCGCTACCTAATCCTGTGCTACTTCATTACAGCTATGGTTCCCCACACTTTCACATTCTCCAGGTGTTATGCACATCACACACGCCTGCATGTGCGACTTGATATATGTACACAAGGGCATGTTAATTATATAAGCAAGGAGCAACAAGCCGCGGGTTTTATTTCCCACCGTAATTCATTTTCCTGCCGCGGAATAAATCACATGTTATGATACGCAGAAGATATAAAAATTGTTTTATTCTGGATGTGCCTCTTACTTTTTAGATCTTCTGTTATTTATGACGCAATTTATGTTGGAGATACTTTATCCTTATCCAGAGGTAATTAACCCGGCAACACAGACGTGAAGCAGCCACTGGGATCTTCATGGGGGGGGGGATATTGATGAAAAACTTAAAATTAAAGGGCGCAAATAAAATGTTCGGATGGAGGAAGAGAGAGAGAGAAGTTCGTATTAAGGAGGCACGGACGTTGTTTTATGGGAGTCGTTATTCGTCTGATGAGAGCTGTCTCGCCTGTTTACTCCCCCGTCCCATCTTCGTCTTCATTAGAGTGTACTTGGTTGTTGATCCATGCTGTAATTTTAATTAAAACTCATAAGGAAGCAAAGCCGAGAGAGAGAGAGAGAGAGAGAGAGAGAGAGAGAGAGAGAGAGAGAGAGAGAGAGAGAGAGAGAGAGAGAGAAGAGAGAGAGAGAGAGAGAGAGAGAGAGAGAGAGAGAGAGAGAGAGCGAGAGAGAGAGAGAGAGAGAGAGAGAGAGAGCAGCTCGACTGCTGGAATAATGTTTACTCACTGTTTTTCTATTAGAAATGGCTTCTTCAAAGTGGGTTGGGACGAATAAGAAAATAGGGAAAATGTAACGTTGCTCTTGATTTCAGGTCGGGACTGAAAATAAAGAAGCTGCTGTTCTCCTTGAACCTGCCATTAGATAAATACAAAAACATCATTGGAGTCTTATCTCACACCATCTGCAGCAGGAGCACCATGGATTCATGTGCCACGTTGTGATGGCTTCAATTCAAAAGTGCACAAAAGATGGCGGCGAATCACGGAGGGTGAGTTGAAACGTGACAGCGGAGCAAGCTGCGTTATGAACCGGACTGAGCAGCGGCGCTACCGGGTCTTAAGTGATGTTTTATGGATTGACATTAAGAAGCAGACAGCTGTAAACTCAGCTTAGGCGAACGCGCACACTTCTCATATTTAGTGAAAGCTCCGGCTAAGTGCAGCATGAGGGACGTTTCGGGGGCGTGCAACAGGAAAAAGGTCCACACCGGGGACCCTTGCATAATTCTCTTGCATAATTTCCCCCCATCTCAAATCCTCCTGCATCATCTTAATGTGGAGTAATTAATGAAGACAACTTTGCCCTGGCTAATTGAAAATCTGCAGAGTCAGTCTCCCCAATGGAAAGAGAGGGAGAGGGAGAGAGGGAGAGGGAGAGAGAGAGAGAGAGAGGGAGAAAGAGAGAGGGAGAGGGAGAGTTTTAAATGCATCTGTATCCTCAAGTGAACTCTGCTAAAAAGCCCTTGCAGTACACACACACACACACACACTAACGCGCACACACACACACACACACACATACACACACAGGCACACATATATAAGTGTACAAAAAGCTCCTTATGTATATTTGTCACCACCTGAACAATATATTCTCTAAAGGTTTTTCCAAATCCAATTTGAGATGGCATCTCCGGCCCGAGGCCGCCCGGGTGCCGGGGCTCGGCGCTGACACACGGACCGGCTGAGAGAAAAGGACGAGCAATTATGATTCAATGAGAAAAGATGAAGGCCTCGATAAAAATAAAGACTCTTCCTTCGGAGGCACCACGTGGGATAAATGGAATCCTTGCGCGGGTTCTTCCTACACATTCCCTCAGCTTCCTTTTCTCACCCTTCCCTTCTTCCCAACAGGCAGGTGAGCCAGCAACCACTGCTTCTCCGTATGGGATTCAGAATTTGGCTTACAATGCACTCTCTCAAATTAATAATGCATTTCTTTACATCAGTGCAGTGTCCGTTTTAAACCTGCCTGTTTGCAGTGGTGCGTTTGCTTTGCCTGAGGTAATCGATGCCCTGGCATGTAAAGACCGACTGAGTCTGCCGAACCCTGAACTGTAGAAACCTGTGGACGTCCCTGTGAACACGCTGTTATCATGATCATGGCGTCATGGCGGCTGTGGAAACCATTTACCATGATCGACCAGCCACAGTTACTACACAGCACAGAGTCTGTTTATTCAGAATGTGTTAATATGGATGGTGTCACGTGTCCAACTGCGACGCTGCACTTCCTCGGGGGCTGTTAACAACACACATGCAAAGTGTGAAGAAGACATGACGCAGGGTTCACAAGATGTGCCACACGGAGACCGTCTGGCAGATCAGTAAATAGTGTGTTCATTAAAATGAGACGAGGCCTTTAAGGTTTACGTATTTAGTTACGTGTCCAGCCCGAGTGTTTTCGGAGAGACGTCGTGTAATGGATTCTTTCCGCAGACGTCTTGAACAAACAGACACGTCATGAAAATTTAAAAAAGGCAATAAAAGAAAATGTTATTCAAGGGCAGGCGAGTAAATGCAATCGCGACTATCGCGCTGTCACCATAGTTGCATGAATCATCATTTCATCGCGACTTAAACAGTCATTACAGGAGTGAAACACTCCGTTTGAAATTGTAATGCACATTTCATTTTCCTCTTGATTGAGTCGGCCCATGGAGCGTTCCAGCCTCGGCACAGCACGCCAGGGACAGAGGATTGCATGGAAGGAAAATCAAAAAAAAAAAGAAAGGTCACACGTTGGAACCAGCCGAACATCTGTGGCCAGACGTGCAGTTAATTAACAAGAGGCTTGAAATGCTTCTGGTCACTGTTTGGAGGTCTCTTTGTGGGGAGGAAACTCTGCGGTGATGAATAAAAGATGCCGAGGCGCGTGCCTTATCAGGATTATGTGAGGACTGACTGCAGCCAAGTGAAGCTGGAGGAGCCGGCCCCTGTTCCATTGCCGCTTGTGTGCTGCAGAGGCAGCGTGCACATTAGGATTCTGCCGGATGACGGCTGGGTTGGGGTTCTGTAACGGTCCGCCTGTCTGCCTGCACGACCAAACACCGCCCAGACAGTGTGGCCCGATGAAGAGTCACCTGCTGTAAGAGCCACATCTCCTCTCTCTGCTGCTATAAGACAAGCCAGACTTCAAAACAGGACAAAGTGACATCTAAATTGGCACTTTTGGGTTGTTTCACAGAGCACGGCCCGCGCCTCTCATGTGTCTTTATCCTGCCGAGGCGGAGAGGTGTTAAGATTCGTATTCCTGATGTAGCAGAGCTGATATGTGAGTCTGTGCCAGGCTGGACTGAGGCTGAAGACGACGCAGGGCTGGTGAGGCAGAAGTAAAAAGAAGACAGAGAGAAGGAAAGGATGAAACGAGAAAAGAAATGATCTTAAAATACAAATAATTGGTTTGATGTCGAGGCGCCTGGGTTTGTTCGTGCGAGTTCTCCTCATCATTATTGTTCTGATTGTCTTTGGTTCTAATGAGATCCACTATAATCAGCAGCAAATCAGCTCCTCTGGGACACAGCAGGGAGAATTAAATGGTCGGACTAACCACGGAGGATGAAAATGAAAATTAGAGCTGACAAATCAACATGCGGCCGGCACCCCTGTTGTGCGTTTGGTAGACCTGATTAAAATGAAAGCACACAAACACCCTGGAGTCTAGTGCGACTAATCTGTGCATCTGACCCAAGCAGCCGCACGTGGTCCTCTCCTCGTTGTGAGACATTACTCTGCAGAGGACGAGGATAAGAACACTCCGACGGTGCGTGTCAGCGCGTCAAGACTCTCCTCTCTGTGGCGTCCTGATCACAGCTGTACAGTCGGGATAATTGGGTTGTAATTAAATGAGAACTCACTATAGGAGGTCATCGTGCTGAAGTCGGCGAATCGCCACTGGAAATAGGCTACAAGGAAAAAAAATAAAGTAGCTCTTCTGCATGATCGCCTATCGAGGGTAGTTCCGATAAAAACAGTAAAAATGTGCACATATGCATGCATGCACACACACACACACATGCATGCACACACACACACTGCCCCATTGTAAGTGGGCTGTTACGGGAACTCGCTTTGACACATCACTGCGTATGGTTTCCATATTCTGCCCAAAGGGAGACTCGCCAAGCTGCTCACTTCTGAAATATTAAGGCTGGAATCCATTGTACAGTGCTAATTCGAGAAAGTGCTGAAAAGGGACTAAGAAATGGAGGGGGGGGGGGGGGGTCCACTGTAATTTTCTTCCCCTTTCATCTGTGAACAGAAATTTCCATTTACATTATGATTTAAAGTGTTATAGCAACACAGGGTGGTTTTTATACCTTGAAATGATAACTGCTTCAAAAGACGTTTTAATGGTTTAGTTCTACTATAGGGAAAGCAGCAGGTCTTTCATTACCACAGCGCTGCAACAACGTGCCTTACGCCATATACGTCCCACACCACAAACTAGACCCTCAGCTAGTAGCTGGCAATATGAGACAAGTAGATCACCAGGAAGCAAGAAAGCCAAAAGAGATTGACTATGTGTGGGTAGTTTACACGCGGTCGAGACCTTAAAGAGCCCAAAGGATCCAGGACGGATCCCAACCTGGCGTCCTAAGTCTTCTCTTGAGCTGTTCTTCTAGTATAGAGTGAAACTGACATGACCCTATGTTTATCATCAGAATCAAGGGCAACATGGTTCTTTGGATTCTCTTCGGTTGCTAGTTTACTGGTTTCTTCTCCTTTAAGCTTGGGTTGGGGGGGGAGGCTACAGCCGCAACTCGTATTTAGGACACTACATTATGCATTCCACGTGCAGGGGGAGCCGAGCATGAATCTTGCATCGTGTCCCTTTAATAACAAATAAAACTGGACTCTGATATCTTAAATGCTTTGTCAATAGGAGAGAAAAAAACCACGCACACATTTGCATATTCCGGGCTGCAGAAAGTCTCAGTGTGAGTGTCAGCAAACAGACCGACCTCGTAAACAAACTGTGGGCAGCAGATCTAAAGCCTCTTTCATTTAAATTATACGATGCCACGTAATCTTTTTTCCTTGTGCTGCTGCCAGATCGGCCTCATCTCGACATTAGCAGGTCAATATTAATAACCTTAGACTGCTCCTGCGGAAAGAGGCCAGGCCGGGACAACAAAAAAACAAAAACACGGCCCGAAGAATAATCTATTAACCACAACTTGCTGATCTCACCTGCACCGACAGCGCACTCGCTTGCTATCCGCCTGCACGGTTATCAATAATTAACGATTGTGTCTCGGCCCCTTCCTCGTTATATTCCTCTGCAGGATAACTACCTCTGTACGGACGACGGGTGGCTGATCCCTGCCTGCAGTGCTCCGTTTTCCCACTTGAAACTTTAATCTCAATCCTATTATGTCATTTTTTGCTTGTCCTGGCTGTGAAGGAGTGATGAGGCTGCGGGAAAACGAGGAGCAGACGCCCGGTAGCTGATATCTCACTGTTTTTGTTTATTCACAGGGGGATGGGGGGGATGGGTGGGTGTATAAAAGGTTATTTATATTCTGGACAATGATAAGGTAAAGCCTTCTAACAGCCCTCTGCTCTCGGTGAGAGATAACCAGAGGCTGCGTGTGAAGAGCGTCCCTTCTAGTGCAAAAATGTTGGGCTGCCTGGGAAACTCGGTGATCTGTGAAGCTCGGCTCTCGAGGAGGATTGATCAATACCCTCCCCATCTTACTATTTTCCCTCTGAAGCTCAAAGAAATCACCACCGGTTGCACCGACACAGAGGAGGTGTGAAGAGAAGGCGGGCGGCGGTGGGCGGCGAAGGCGGTCAATTCAATTATCCTTATGTCAGAGCACATTTTCTATTCTCGACAGCCGGCTAAATCCCTCGCAGAAAAGGGGCTGCCTAATACTTTTGGATTGCTTTGAATATGGAACGAGTCTCAAATTGCACAGAATCATCTTTATCAAAACCTATTTTGTGTGATTTTTTCAACAATTTAGTTTTTTTGATATACTTTGAAGTGTCAGAAAATTGCCAGGCCCATAAGAAAAAGGGTTTGACAATGCAAATTTCTCTGGGGATTTAAAAAATCGGTAGGAGACATCATCTTTAGAATGTGTGTGCATCCACTTAGGAGCCTTTTCTGTCTGAGTCACTGAGCCTCGTGCAGGGCTGCGCTGTGTGATAACGCCGAGCGCTCGCGGAGCAGGGAGGGGGGAGGGGGGGGTGGGGGGGGGTATGTTAGCTAAAAGCACAGGATGACAGAGTCAGAGAGGAAGGAGTTCAGGTCGCTGACGTGACCCAGACTCTGGGTCCCTGTTAGGAAATGTCAGGGGCGCTTGGAAATCCGAGACGTGGACAAAGTTCACCGGTTTATTATCAGGAAGGAAAAACTAGAAATGGTCGAAGCCGAAGGACGCAGTGGAAATAAAAGGTCGTGTTTTAGGTTCCTCTTCAAAATAGCTGCTCACGAGCCGGAGTGTCGCTTCCTAACCTTTCAGGAAATGGGGCTTGAAGGGAAATCTTTATATTTCACATTATCAGTTAACATCAGACTGTAATTTCATTGTATAATACGGTTTTATTCGGGTGATAAAAGGCTCTTATTTACGTTTCCTCCTCTTGTGTTTTTTTTTTTATGTGTCTGTGCTTTTACTCCGATGATTCAGTTATTTCCCTGAACGCCCTCAGACACATTCTGGAGTAATGGGCGTGAACGTCAGACCTGTTAACTGGAACAGTGTTTATCAGACTGCACTGATGTTTACTCACTGGAGAGGGATTAACAGCTTTAAAAACTCTTTCACCAGATTTTTTTTTTCTTACCCCCCCAAAAAAAACAAGCCACTGAAATTATTTCTCACAGTTTGACACCACAGGAAGAAAAAAACTCCCATTTGGTTTTCACAGATCTAAACCGCGTGACAATTTAATTCGCGAGTGAGAACCAAAATAGTTTATTAGGCTAATTTTCTATTAGGCACTTACTCCGAGGTGAAGAGAGCTGAAGCTGTAGGTGTTAAAAGAAAAGGCTTAATCGCTCTATCTGCAAGAGTTTGATGAGGAAATTGCCCGTTTGTTTTTTTTTTATTCTGAAAAACTGAAAATATCTGATGTTTAACGTGGTTTAAATCAAACAATATCCATCACAGTGAGAGCTCTTGTCACATTTGACCGGCGGAATATTTACAGAAAATGAAAAATAGAGCACAACCTAAAATGGGGGAAATGGAAGGAGAGAGGCAGAGTGCTTTTTAATGACCCAGGATGGATCTTTCTTCAGAATCTGTTTCCGATGTGAAAACAACACGAGTGTCTGTTGAGAGAAAAAACGTGTGAATCAAACCGGGGAACACTTGAGTTTCTTTTCTTTTGCAATGGCTGTGAAATTGATTTTCTAAATAACAGCGACCACACATGTTGCTGATGGTAAAAATCCTGGATAGTGGATTGTTATTCCGAATAAATACTGTCTTATCACGGGTGATAAACCAGCAGTGGGAAGAGTCGCCCAGAGGTCAGGATAATAACAAGTGTAACAAATATCATGCCTTCCGAGCTAATCCAGTCCAGCCCCTCCTGCACTCCATCAGGACAAGGTCAGCTTGTGTCCAACGCACAATGTGGTGCACATCAGGGAGGAACACGGAGATATACAAAGCAGAGCGATGGCTCGGTAATAGATTTAGAGTGAGGAGGAGGAGGAGGAGGAGGAAGAGGAGGAGGAGGAGGCTGCTCTGTAAACACCTATTCACAACGTCTGCTTCTGTAGGTTTTCTTTCCTTCCTGTAAACACCTCTCCTGTGTGTGTGTCTGTGTGTGTGTGTGTGTTTGTGTGTGTCGCTCTCAGCTCTTTCCGTACACAGACAGCTCGTCATCCAGTGTGAGCCGCCTCCCCACAGCAGGTATCACTTCTGGCAACGTGTAATATTCCATTCAGACGTGGAGTAAATCCCGGGCTTCGTGCAGCTGGCCTGGTAAACAACATCTGACATTTTGCCATTTTGGCGGGATCTTCAATCACAGGGGGGGGGGGGGGGTGACGCGGAGGTTTGGGAGTTTTTTAATTAAGCGTTGTTTATATCAGGCTATAATCATTTTTAAAATTCAACTTACTGCAAAATCCTGCATGGGGAAATCAAACTGGGTTGTAAATGACTTTGTTTGATCGTAAAGCTCGAACAGGAACTTTTTTCAGCCTTGTTTCTCAGCAGGATTACACAAAAACTTCAGAACAGATTGCCACAAAACTCGGTGGAACTCGGGGATATGGGCCGTGCAAGCCCTTTTCTGGAGTCTCTGGACAAAGAGCACATCTCCTCTATCTCTGACACTTCTGAGATTTGGTCCTTCTTCGAAATGTTCCCAGATTTCCCAGGAGATGACAAAGAAAACCATGAATAATTATTGAACTGGTATCTATGAGTGCGATTTGGTGCAGCTTCACTGAATTTAAGGGGACTGCTGGGTTCTCGGTGGACGTATGCGCTCTAATGAGAATCGAGTTGGTTCATATTTTGGTCCACAAACCTCAGACAACAGTGGGGAAATGCACGTCACACACTACAAAGTGCACGTGAGGATGTTATCAAACATCTTATTTCGTCCGCCCGGTGTTTGAAAACCTTCAATTAGCAACAAAAATGCAATAAACAAAAAAAAATTGCGTGAAATTGATCAACAATGCAACTCGTTTATTGCTGTTGGAGGTGATTAATGTGGAAGTTAGTTGACACAAAAATCTGGGGATAGAAAATTTGCATTTAGATAGATGTTTCAGATGTTTTCTCTGAGGGAAGCTGTTGCCCTTCCTCAGTCAAAGACGAGCTTCAGGACAGAAAGAAAAATCCCTGTCTTCACTGAGCCTTCGTTTCATTACAGTGTGTGTGTGTGTGCAGTGCGAGTGTGTTTGTGATAGTCCACGTCCGTCTCCTTGTGAGAGCATGTGGAGCCCGCCGCTGAAAGTTTCACACCTTTATATTCAGGCAGCATGAAGGTCTGGAAAGAAACTTCTGAGGTACAGTCTGATGTCTCTGCCGCAGCGAGGAGACGCACAACAGAGCAATAACGCCGCACAAACAAACACACACCGGGGTAGGAGCTGCGCCGGCGAGGGGGCTGCTGAGCCAGTAAACTGCTGCGCTAATAAGGAGGAGGAAGGATTTCAACAAACACGACACAAGCCGCCGAGTGCAAGTAAACTGGCAAATATTGTTGCTGGGCTTAATCTATAAGTCGTGGAACAGAAGCTCCACTGAGCAGTCGAGAGGAGGAGCTAGAAGTTCAAGAGTGAAGCAGAAGTTCCCTGAGAGGAGAGCACGTCCTCCCATTCGCCAATTACCGCGGTCGGGGAAACAAAGAGATCCCATCTGAAGCCGCCGGCAGAAGTTAGTCGGGGGGGGGGTTCAGTCTAGACATAATGAAATTCTCCACCTAAACTTGTTTGTGCGACTGCCCCTGACTTCTCTCGCTCCTCGTTTGGAGTGTAATGGAACAGCCCGTGGTAGGAAGCTGTGGATTATATCAGAAAAAGATCCACCACCACTCCTGAGTGTGGGGCGTGTCGTCTCCGCAGCTGATAACCTGGGCTGCTGCACACACACACACACACACACACACACACACACATTCAAACTGTGTGAAAACACCACTTCATGCTCATACCCCAGCGACCTCCAGCTGAATTTGACGGATCAACAAACGAGTCTACTTTGAGCTGTGAAACCCGCAGCAGAGGTTAACCCCCCCGCCGAGAAGCTGTGCACGGAGGTGTTTAGCACAGATGTCATCGTGACATGACATGTTTTATCTGTAAAGTTCCTGAAATGGGATTTTTTGGCAAAATGCAAAAGGCAAACGAGAAAAAGAAAAGTCTTTTGAAAAGACGATGACAAGCTCCGGAATCTCGGGAGGAACACGGAGGAATTGAGCCAAACTGCTTTCCTTCAAGAATCAAAGCACATCACAGACATCCAGCCGCCTCTGCTGCAACAGGTGTCTCGCTCCTCCCCTCCCCGCGGCTCCCCGTCTTCCCGCCTCGGCACGCAAATAACTCCGGCTCCGAGAGTTGGCTTGTTTACCCACCAAGTGTCTCCAGATCACACGTGCATTTAAACAAGCGCTGAGCAGGGCGTCTCTTCAGGAGGCCACTTCGATGGATCCAGATACGGTGCTAAAGGTAGCGGCAGATAAACATTCTGCTCCATCTTAAGCCCCCCCCCCACCCCCGCGATTGCCAAAGAGACGGGGATGTCTTCAAGTGGTTTATCTGCCTGTCCACCTGTCCAACCTCGGTAAAGACATAAGAAGCTCCGGCCCAGTTAACTCGCTCCATGCCTCCCTGCTGTCACCTCGCGCTTCCATCTCCTGTCTGCTTTGTTCCCTAATTGTCCTCCATCCCCGGGAGTTTGGGGACCGGCAAAAAAGAAAAGAGTGACAAGTCTGCTTCACTCGGCGCCGCACCGAACAGGTGATGCTTGGAAAGAACCCGTCCCGTCGTCCTCGTGTCACCGCGGGACGGCTGCCAACAGATATCAGCCTCTATCTGGTTTTGACAGGGACAAATGAGGCGGAGGACGGAGCTGCAGCTGATCGGTGCCATCACGACTTATCGCTGTGTCCAGAGGCCATTTCAAAATGGAGGCCTGCTGATCGTGGCAGCTGCTTCTGTGGCAATATTTGTGCCTCGTGTGCAGATGAAATATTCAGGCGTTTACTTTTCCATTACATCTTTTAGAAAAAAGACATTTTCCTGAGAGCTTGTATTACCGGCTCAGACTCTCTGGTTGCTTCCCATTTGTCTGAGTTAATATCAGAAAACATGAGCGTTATTAGCACAGATGCTTTGGGAGACATTTGTTTCCTCTTGAGCTGCTTGAGTTACCTCGTGTGCACCCGGATGTGACTGGGTATCTGCTGTGAAGTGGCTCATGCCAGCTGCAGAACACAGGACTTGTCCACAGACATAACCACAGACATTGTTGTTTTGGAATATTTCAATCACGAGAACACACACTAGACCAGAGTTTCACAGAACTTTTCAGTCGCTAACCCCCTAAAATAACCAGGTCACAGGATCATGACCCCCATGATTTAAACATATTTTGATTTGAGCTAGTTTTAGGGCGGTCCTGAGGATCATTAACATCTCAGGGGCCACATGGAGTCAGAAATCTGAAGGCTGATGATTATTTTCATGATTTTATTTGAATTTAAAAACTTAAAGCTTCTGGAGCAATTACGTATTAAACATGATATTAAGAATATTACTTGAAATTGTATTTAATAGCTGTAAATCAACTTCCGACCCTCCTCCTGTGTCTTGAGACCCTCTTTTAGTTTGGAAACCACTGCATTACAGTCTTGTGAGCTCCCAGCATAGAGGGTTGGACTGTGGTCAATACCAGCTGCTTGTCCCGGACACATTTAACAAGAAGCCATACTGTTGCCACAATTCCACAATTTCGTCCAGCTGTCCTACAGTCCACCTGGTACGGGAGACAAAAGTCTTATTCAAAAGTTCTGGTTTGAAACACACAGGTTGGTGACGCATCCAGATCCGCTCGCTCTCATTGGCTGTTACGGGTTTTCTGATCAGTCGCCCATCGCTGCTCAAATCCAGTCTTTGATATTAGGATTATCTCTGTTAACCCCTCACACAACAGGATCCTTTGGTCAGATGTGCCATATTTCCCTCTGGTTTGGGGCCAGCTTCAATGACTTTGAGATGATCAGCCAGTGTGCAGACCTCCGACCCTCTGCACGGACACTCCAGGGATTTCAACGATCAGTCACACTGATGGAGGGGACAGCACCGATCTCCAATCGGAGCAATTAAACGCTTTGCCTAACAAAGTCCGTTAACGTCCTTGTCAAAATAAAATGACGTCATCTTACCTTACCCTGACTCTCCTCACCTCACTTTAACTCGTCTGTTAGCGTTGACCTAATTTTTACAGTTCCATTTCCTCCGGCGTCCTCGCCAACTTTAATCACATCTTACTCGGAGCAGTCCCCGAAAGAATAGCTGCGTGTCAGCTTCTGCTAACGGGAAAGTCGACAGCGAATGAATTAGTCACAACCGCTAGAAATGAAAAGAGCAACTCCAAAGAGGTTAGTTCTTGAAAAACCCCATCTAGATGGCTTGTTGTAAAAAAATTCAAAACCCCGACAAGCGGTTTAATATTACACGGCAATATTTAAACAAGGCAAAAGTCGGACCGGTTTAAGACCATTTTCTAAAAAGAATCTCAAAAATGGACTCACACAGTTTATCCATGCTGTCAAAAGAAAACTAAAATCTATTCCCCTGTGTCTCTGAGCTGTGACCGCCTCCTGTCCTCCTGTGTCCATAAATAATAGGTCACATTACCGGTGAGGCCGAGACAAAGGTTTAAATTGTTTGAAAAAAAAAAACGCACCGGCCCGTGAAATGTCCCCATTTGAATCCATCCCACTTTTCCACCTGCCTCTCATCACACGCCTCCGCAGAGGGGGAAGCTATTGTTCGGCGGGCTGATCCGTCAATCACACGCTGTAAGGAACAAAGGGGAGATCAGCGATTCCAGCTGAGATACATTATCAGAGTGACTCTAACACTTGGCTAGATGCACAGTCGGCTGTGAGATCAGTGGGCGAGTGCCAGAGCAATTAGCCGGAGGAACTTCTGTTGTACGAACTACAAACGCAAGCATCTAAATGGACGTGGATATGAATATCCATGGGCTGCTCCTCCCTGACCTTGACTGCTTGCTTAGTGCACTGGAAGTCAACAGGATGCATAATGCACAAACACAGAAATGTTGACAGTGAGCTGCTCTGAGGTCTGCACCACACTCTACTCTACTGTAGCCTGGTGAATCTCCGTGGACACAACAGCAGCAAGCGTCCATGTTGCACTCTGAAATAATGAGGATCTGCACCGCTGCAGCTTGCACCCCCCCCTCCCCTTCCTCCCCTCCCTCCCTCGTCTCCCGCGTAACGCAGCGCCGACGGGAGAGTGAAACTGTTTCGAAAGCATATTGATGTTTTGTTTTTCTTTCTTGCCGGAGCTCGTCCCGGGCAAATAAATGTGTCTCCGAATGAGGTTATTCCTGTCTCTGGGATGACAGTGGAAACTGCTGATCACGGGGGAATCTTACGGGCGATAAAGCCCCCCCCCCACCACTGTTAATATGAGAAACAGCAAGATTCCAGAGTCGGTGTGCGTTCGGAGGCGATGTTGGATCAGCAGCTAAAGCCATTGTTACGCGGGGACAGCGTGAGACGTGATTGCTTTTTGAGGAAGATGGTTCACCACACTGACGGCCACGGCCCACTTTTGACTCATCCGCCTTAAAATTCTGTTTATTTAGGCCTCACAAATGTAAAAGATGGGCTCAAGCCAATTTTTAAATCAAGCAAATAGCAGAGAAATCAGTGCATCTCTCCAACGGCCCAGAATAGAATTAAACAGAGACAATATCCCCCCCCCCCCTCCCTTACATCTCTTTTGCAAGCTAAGCACTCCGGTAAAAAAACGAACTGTAGCAGAGGGGAGGAGGCGAGGGGGGGGGGGCTGAAGATGGAGGAGGGCTTTGCAACCGAGGCGAACAGAGATGTGCTTTTATGTGCCAATTACTGAGCTCTCAACAGTATTGACAGACGGCGGCAAACAGACATGTCGACCTTCGCATGTAGGCGAGAGATGGAGGGCCGCTACTGTCCTCGTCTTCATCATGCGGATACTTCGTCATCCACGTCATCTGATTTTCGCAACTCAATTAGTCCCGTGTCCTGGTCATGAGATATGAAATCATGTTTGTTGTTTGGTTTTTTCATTCTCGTGCTCTGGAAAAAAACTGGTTTTCAACCTCCTGCATGGAGATGATTTAAAAAACAAGGCCTCAGTCTGTGTAGGATCACTGCAGAGACTGGTGGCTGTACATGCGTCTCACACACAGACATATAGGGGATCATCGGATGAATATATGCAGGAGGTCCGTTAATTCCAATATGATTGACTAATTACGCTCAAGAAGCTCGGAGCAGCTTCACAGATTTGTTTTAAACTCACGCGTTTTGAGATGAATAATGCAGAGGAGGAACCTAAACGCGGCTGTATGTGCGGCTGCTAATCAGGCCTGGGAGTTCAGAGCTGTCGGGGGGGGGGGGGGGAGCAACTTGTTTATTTTGTCAGTTTAATTCCACTGTCAGTCTGCCGCTCTCTGGGTACACCTGCCTTCACTTTTCATCTAATTCTCGAGCGGATGATGAAAAAAAACTTGCAAAAAGATGAATTATTTAAAGACCCATGGTTTCCAGGAGGGAAACCAGTTAGGCTCCTGTTCTGGATGCTACATCGGTTCGGACAGCCACATCTATTCAGCCCAAAATAATTGAAGTTGATCGAAGGCAGCTCATTTAAAAAATCAACACAGCCTCGCTCTTGAGATGAGTTTGAGTCAAAATAGACATCGACTCTGCTTCACTGTAAAATAAAGCCAAAGCGGAAGTGCCAGCAAACTGTATTATCTCAAATGACCAGCAGAGGGCGACTCCACAGGTTGCTACAAGATTCAGTTTCTATTGAATTCCAAGAAAAATGTTTACTTAACAGAGTTTATGATATAAATTACTAGTTTCAACCCTTCTTTAATAAAACACGATGCTCATTTGGTAAATTATGGTTTGATTTACAGTCAAATAGACGATAAAGCTCGGTGAACATTGTGGCGTGACTTTGTGATTGACAGCTAGCAGCGTCCAATGAGTTCGGGCTACAGGTGTAGTTAGTTGTGCGGCGTTTTCGAGCTCTCAGTCACGCTCAATTCCCTCTTCTCAAAATATATAGTAACTTCTGGGTCAAAATTCGAGGCTTTGAAATGAGTGAAGACGGAGGCACAGAGTTCAGATGCAGCCTGAACTCACCCAGCGGAGTTTGCCCGTGTTGTCAGGGGCACAACTCATCCGTAAAGGTCAGTGCAACAAAGCTTCTTGTTTATGAAAGATCCAGAGCGGCGCCGCTCTTTTAATCAGGCGCGAGCTCATACGTGACAAAGACGCGTAATTAACGGTGTGCAGCAAATTATGGGCTAATAAGCAACAATTCATCAATGGCTGACGTGCCACCTAACTGAAAAACAAGTGGGGTGACAAGTCGGGGGGGGGGGGGGGGGGGGGGGGGTTGGGATCCACTCTTTTCTTCACTCATCCGTTTTTTCAGGCTTAAATATTTCAGGAACTGTTTCCAGCCGGTAAGCGGCATTGATTTCTGCCCTGGTTCCTCCTGAAATTGACCAAATGTTTTCTCAAGTTTGCCCCCAGGAGGAGAAACAAATGGGACATGATGGGGACGGCAGGGAAAGAGAGAGAGAGAGAGAGAGAGAGAGAGAGAGAGAGAGATAGGGGGAGAGTAGCATCTGACAGTGAGGGTGACTCACCTCTTGGGGGGCTGTCATCAAACATCAATGTGTTCACCTCTCCCCCCCCACCTCTCTTTCTGCCTTCATGCCTCACTTCCTCCCACCCTCTGGTAAAGGGACAGTGTTGTCTGGTCTCGGCCAGTCTGTCCTCTCAGAGGGGGACTGGGGGGGGGAGATACAAATCTGGCCAAACCCGTCTGTCCCAGTTCCCTCTGCACAGCCGCAGGAACCAGCGTGAGCCCGGTTGACGAGCTGTCATGTCGGTGATCCACACTGATGACACTCCCGCTCTGGAGTAGGTGAAATCTCTACAAAATGGCCGGGGGCGTTAATGGGCTGACCCCGGACACGCTGTCCTCTCCCTCGCTGATACTATCAGAGGATAAAGTACAGTGATGGGGATTTGTGAGTGCACACACACACACACATATATACACACAAACACACACATGCAGGATAAAAAGGTGCATGTTAATAGATACACCGGCTCGCTGCGGATGAATGAGATCATTCACTGAGGGCGACGGTGACCCCATGATCGACTTCTCTGATTGGTCTCCTCTCTTTGCACCTCGCTCTGCCCACAGCGAGCGCCGCGCCTCTGTATTCCACTGCCATCCCAAGTCGCCCATTACTGAAGCCTGGGTGGCTTAATAAGAGAAATGGAGACATCTGTGCAGAGATAATGATGACTGACAAAAACCACAAACCACACAATGTGAGTGTGGGTGTGTGTGTGTGTGTGTGTGTGTGTGTGGAGGAGGCTCGACAGATTTCTCACTTATTTGACCTTTAATTAGGAATCAGATACACTAGCAAATGGATAAAACTAACTTAGAAACATATTTTCCATATTTCTTCTATAAAATTCATCAACAGTGGCTTATGCATTGAATTAGATTTAATTAGATGAGGTCATGCACATGAGCTGAAGGTAAACTCGCTCGTGGCTGTTTTTCTGTTTGTGCCGCATCAATTAAAAAACAGCTGATGTTTCTACAAAGGATGAATTCATAACCTGAACGTGAACGTGAACGTGACCCTTCGTCATTTCAGGCGATGACTTGACAACTTCTACGATCGTGCTCTCGCATTTCCAGCACGAGATAAAACTGTCAGGTCGTCTCTAAAAGGTAAGATGTGAGACATCCCCCCCCGCTCCCCCGATTGAATACCAAAGAGATGGAAGGAGGCTGGTTTCCTATGCTTCCGTTTTATATAAGACTTTGCATGCTGCAGGCAACCAGACTGCCTCAGACTTCAGATTTCAGGATCGCATAAAAACCCTGATACCTCCTGGAAGAGGGCAGATACACAAGGCGAATGCTCTTTCAGCATTCAGCGCTCTTTCATGTCTGCGAACACGGCTTGGTAATTGCAAATTGGTGTACAAAATAAACAAGCACAACCGTTGCTGTGTGATAAGACTCTGGCAAAGTCAAGGGGACAGTTTAAAACTGCAATAAGGGAGAGAGACTTAATCTGCAGGCAGGAAGAATGGCAATAATCCCTATTAGGTGAACACAGCCTGTCAGCCAGACAGATATGTTGCCACTGTGTAGCGGTGGAGGATGCATCTCCCTCTTCAGGGAGAATCTCAGAGCCGGTGGTGAGCGCACACCTCACGCACATCAAATAAGACTGGAGCTCAAATTGGATCCGACATAACGAGAGCACTGCAACAACCTGCTCTGATGAAGATCTGGGTTTCGCTTGTGGAATGAAAAAAAAAAAAAAAAAAACACAAGACAGGCATCCATTTCAAATCACAACAAACAGTCTAACTCACCGGCTGATGGCGGGAATTGCACATTATGTCGCATACATGACTTGAAATTGGCCCCATTAAAAAAAACACCAATAAAAGCAGGTCAGGCACTTGCAGACGATCATGTACACGGAGGATGTAATAATGCATTTCCATCTAGAAAAACTGCGATGCGTTAGATTTTACGACTGGGTTGCAGCACGGCAGTAATTCTGCTAAATAAATCAATATACGCTCCGATGTTCAGGGCATAAATCGGTCTCTCATTTTGTCGCGGCTAACAACGAGGACGAGTGTGTGCTTGTTGCCCCGCTGGAGACGGGTCCCGGGCTTATTACCATGCAGCCGGTGTATTCTCCGGTTCCTGACCCAGATTGGAGAAGAAACGGCACATTTAAAAAACACACAGTCAAAGTCAGTCTGATATACAGGGATTTCAAATGTGTCGTTTGCACGGGCGGTGGGGGGGTCGGCGAAGGTTTTTTTTCCGAGAGTGGAAGATAGAGGAGGGGATGTGGGTTGTTTTGGGTCGGGTCATGATGGGAAAAGAACCCCCCCACACACACACACACACACACACATCAGGCCCAATTGAGTCAATGGAAGGAGCAGCCCTGGGGGAAATACTGTAGGTCTTAGAGGGAGAGAGAGAGAGAGAGAGAGAGTCATTGATGCATCCTCTGCCCACTGCTGATAACCTCTGGAGCTGCTCCCTGCACCACATTGGATTGTCTTGGACTGCGGTTCGATTAGACATCTATAGTATCTCTCCAAGCAAACTGTTTATCCAAGAGGACCTGTCAGTTTGCAGAGATACTGTAAAGTACATCCTGCAGGCCGGCTCTTACAAGCTGTGTTTGATATTACTGATTTATCCCATCGAGCTAATCAAACATGAGCTGGAACAATTTTTTGTTTGCACTCAGAACACCAAGAATATGATATTCTCTAAGCCGCCGGAGCAGAGCTGGAGGAGGAAGCATTGATTGCACCGTAATTTGCCTTTAGGTGTCAGAGAATATGCTGAGTAGTTGGAACTGGCATCCTAGATCCTAGCCCCCCCCCCCCCCCTCCATCTACATTAATTCACTGTTTAGGGGAAGATTAGCATTGATTGGTCTTCCTGAGGTGAAAATAGAGGGTGAGAATAGATAGTTTAGAATCACTACTACAGCACAAGAACATAAAACAATAGCCCTTTTTACATCTGCAAGGCTGCTACATTGAAAGCTCTGACTAGTTCTGCTCCACCGACATTAAATAAATCATCCTGTCCGACAACAAAGTGCAATATTTCTCTGCACATCTTACAAAAGGCCGACAAAGCAGTGGGAGAGAGCGATGCACATTCAGAGAGATATTTGTCAAAACACTGCAAACGGCTCTTTACAAGTTTGAGCCGGGGCCAGGGCGGTTGAGTGGCGCTCGGCTGGGACCACAGGCTCCACTGTCACAAACAGGATATGTGGAATGTTTTAAAAAGCAGCAGAAAAACGTCGCGATAACTGCAGCGGTCTTCCAAACGCAGACATCTCCACAGCGCCGCAGTTCGCTTGATGACACCCATCACTCTGCACCGCATTCAGTTATGACACGTGAAATCGTCTTCAGCTGCACAGACAACCCCCCCCCCCCACCCAGGCCCCCCGCAATAGTCTCTGAAGTGCTGATCTGTTTCCAAACACATGAAAGAACAAACGAGACATTTTGATCAACGACCCCAAAAAACATGATTCCTCAACCACACTGGAGTTGAGCGATATCAGCACATTTATTGACCACAGCACGCCGCCTGCTGCCACTAGTTGGCAAATCATCTTTACAAAGGATCTGCTTATGTATGCAGAACCAATGACACTCGTCTCTTTTCCCCTCGTTCACCCATCCTCTCTATACTCTGAACTCCCCGGGCCTATATTTAGAAAAAGCGAGCTCGCTGGAGTTTTAATCGCTGGAGCAGAGACGTGAAGCTGAGTCTCGGGGCCGAGGCACCGCTGAGTGTTTACCGGAGAAGATTTGCCGAATAGCATGATGATGACAAAATATATTATATGTTTTCTCATTTCCCTCTCAGGAGACCATAAGTCATGAGAGAAGTGCACATCTCGGGAGACCGGGACACTAGAGTGTGGAGCTCTGTGCAATATGCTTACATACGTATATATATGTATAACGTGTGGTAATAAAAGATAAACTCTATCGTTTATTTTCACCAGCCGAGTCTTTGAAACACATCTCAGACGTTGCAGGAGATGATTTACTGGTTTTCCCACCGTGTGGATTGACGGAGATAAGACGTGTTTCACACTCGAGCAACAGGTAATGACGCATCCTTATCTGGACACGAGAGGAAATGACCTCGGTAGGTTTGTGAGACGTTTGTCACATCACACAGCCATACTGGTGTGTAGTGTGAATGGAACCTATCACACACCGAGGTCTTCTCTCATCTTTGATGTACTGATTTCCTGTAGCTACACGCTCTTTCATTTGTTCCCAAGGTGGCTGTCTTCACGTGTCAGATTCAACACGCAGCCGGCACTGTGGCATCGGGGGAGAAACTGTACCTGCTGCGCCTTCACCTTTTGCAGAGCGCACTTCAAATCTTCTCCTCTGAATTCCCCAGAGGAGTTCGTACTGTACGAGTGGCATTAACTTCAGGATACTATGGTTATTTTGCGAGGGAGGTTATTTAATCTTTGTCTTCGCGAGTTATTAACTCTGCAAACTGAAACGTTGCAGTTTCTCGTCTCCTCGTGTGTGTGTGTCGTAATCAGCCTTTGACTAAACCAACAAACAAAAGCAACGACTCATCAAGTCTGAGGCCCCGTGCAATTCAAAGGGAGGTGAGTGATGGGGTGGGAGGCGTAATCCCCCCCCCCCCCCCGCCAGCAGGAGCACCACCTACCAACCGCAAAAATAAATAAAAAAAAACTGCACCTTTATTTCTGACGCTCTATTACCTCGACCCCCTAGAGTGAAACATGGCAACTCTGTATTCCAGTAGATCTGCAACATGAGCTAATGAGCTCAGCGGCGCTGCACCACACGGCCGGGGAATCGAACCGGCCGAGGAGTGGCGTGTAAATTACGGCGATCTCCCGAGAGGAAGCGCCCCGGACAAAGCTTGGACACACGGAGACAGTTCACCAGGCGGGTCGGTCCAATCTGAATCAAGGCCCGGCGCTCTGCAGGGGATGCTAATTACAAAGGCTCCGAATGATTCAGATGCGTATAGATATAATGATTTTCTTCATGTTAATGTTGGAGAAGAATAACGAGAGCAGCTCTCGGAGAAGACGCTGGTGCATTGGATTAAATGTATAATGTGTAAATGTTTCTGTAGATACGGATGATTCTGAAACACGTATATACCAGGACTGGTTGTATTGATTGGCTGAGGTGAACCCCGAAAGGCCCTGGTATTGATTCAACGTCTTATATGCCATCATAGCTGGAGCTGTGAGATTGAGACCAGCTCTCGATGATGGTGCGTTTTGCCACTTCAAACTCAAAGCCGGATTCAAGAGCCCGCCCCTCACGGTGGATCGACTGAATTATATGCATGTGACGACTCGGCATGCCTCAGCTTGTTTCATCATCTCGCCGAGCGCCACTCGACCCTCATCTGTCCCCCCCCCCAAACCTTGTTTCACCTGGCAGTGACTGATGGAGTTCAGCTGTGCCTCTTGTGTTAGAGAAAGAAAAGAAAAGTTTGTTGTAATGCACATTGAGCCATAAATAATGAGTGAACTTTTCATGTGCCGATCCGGAGAATGAGAAACAGGCAAATTGCTCTGGCACCTTTGATTGAAATCCCCCGGGGGGGGAAGGGGACAGCCTGTGTGAAATGCTTTATGGTGTTTCATTCAACCAGACACAGACGTTCACCTTCACACACACAGGCTGACACAGACACACACACACACACACACCTCACAATTTCAGTGATTCAATCAATAGGAAAACTAATCTTCTGTTGCTTTGGACCAAATCGTTCATAAGTCCTGCAGCGATCCCCGACGTGAGCACCAGGTTTCAGAAGAGGTCTGAACACATTTGAGGTTTTTCTCTCCTCCAACAGAAGAAGTGGCTTTGATTCCACCAGCCCTGTTGTACTCGTAGGAAAAAACCACTGAGACGACACTTTTCTTTTAAATAAGAAAATGAAATGAGGCTTTTTGATGTGGTTTGATAATGGCACAGCTGGGAATGCTCCGGCACAACATATCTATTACGGCGAAAACAAGCTTGCGTGTGATGTTGCTTCGATTTTTTTTTTTTACTATTCCAAAAGGTGCCCCGGTCTCACTGGACAAGATAAATACGAGCAGCGCTGGACAGTAGATTGAATGTTGAAGGGGAGCGATGAACAGAGGAGGCTGCGGGTGGAGGATCCACTGCAGAGTGAGAGGCTGAAATCCCAGGAACACCATCACTGATACGCTCACATGAAGGGCTGACACCGAGGGGGCTTAACATCAATCACCCTACCCGGCCGCTCGAACAGTCCCTGGATGTTTGTGTGTGTGTGAGCAGAACACAACAGATCCCCCCCGCCCACCCACCTTCACTATAAAAACCACACACTTCCCTAACTCCGTCATAGCACAAAAGGCAAATTTGCTTTTTGACGATTGTCGGCCGAAGGAGCCGCGCTCTCAATCCTCAGCAGCGCCACCCAACACTGCTCTAATCTTCCCACAACTCCCCCTGTGGCTCCGATTTGTTCTAATCCCTCATAAGAAAGAGGAGCCAGATGGTCATGAACAACTGCTGGGGGGGGGGGGGTTGAGGATGAGCGCATGTATGGAGATGCCTTGAGTGCCTGCCGCTGTTTACCTTGAGCCTCAAGTTACCACTGTAAGCCATGGGAAGCGCAGGGTGTGTGGGTGGTGAGTGCGCTAACCGAGGATGGCCGCTACGTGTGTGTATGTGCAGCATGTTTGCAGCGACAGAAAGAAGAGACGCCGGCTGCACCTGGTGCCCCCCCACCCCCCCCCCCCCCCCCCCGGTCCAGGGATGAGATGTCAGACCTTCAGAGGCGAACCTCCCAACCAGCTGCGGTAACCTTGTGATTCCTGGAGCATCAGAGGCGAGCACTGCAATCCCAGGGGTGTCAAGATACAACATGCCTCTAACCTTACCTATGCCTGTCCCGCTCAGACACACTGTCCCCGACCCCTCGCCCGAACAGCGGAGCCTACATTCCCCCGAGCCCTCACCTTCAAACCACGTGCCCTGCAGAGCCACGATCCAGCCGGCCTGGTCAAGCAGATGCCAGAGAGCCTGGAGCTGTCACATTCTGATGGACTGGGACCCAGCAGCCACATGCTGCATCATACCCCCCCCCCCCCCCCCTTACATCAAGTCGCTCTATTCCCACAGGATGCTGATTAAACTGTTATTAATTTGATCTGCTGCTGGAAGGGAAACAGGAGAGGGGAAAATGTGCGGGTAAGGAGGGAATGTGCATGGTGGGTGTTCATTAAGGGAACATTACCAGAGTCAAAAATTAATTATTGCACAGCAGGAAATGCGCCGCACTGGGAGAAGTCCACAGCCACTTAGGGTCTCGACAAGTCCTCACCAAAGGGAGAGCCGTGGCTCTCTCAGGGATTGCTGCATTACACGCCTGTGGAGGCCGTGGGGCTTGACTCCACATGAAGCGGGGGGGCCACCAGCCTTGAAATCCAAAGCCTCTTTTCACCTCCTTATTAGTGGTGTGCAGCAGCCGGTTATTAGTGGCAGGGTTTTTGCCACTGAAAAGGGTTAAACACAAATTGAGCCTGAAAAGAAACTGGGAAGTAAAAGCCTCGACTTAAATCCTCTGTGACCGGCCCTCAAGAAGAAGAAGCAGATCATAATGACCTTGTGACCTCTTCTAGAGGTGGATCCTCAGCAGTGCACTGACACGGCTTCTTATCTATTAAATGAGCCAAGCCGGCAAGAGCTGGCTCACATGTAAGTTGAATTATTAGAGATATAATATTATGCGGACTGTTCGGCTTCTTGTGCTATAAAAAAAAACATATTTCAGAGGTTAAGCCAAATTTCGAGCGCTTATTTGAACTCCACATTTACTGAGTGGGTTCTAAAGCGCTGCTCACATGGAGGTAAGTCAGCGCCTGCATTAATGAATCCAACATCATCTCCCAGTTTCTGACCCTTTCATTCCCTTAAAACAAACACATGAAGGAGGAGGCACACAGAGGAGCCCCTGAGCCATTTCTGTTTCTCTGCCAATCACCCTGGCTGCTGCCTCTGTGGCCTGAATAATGATATGAGGGTGACATGGAGATTTTGCCCTCAGACACCAGAGACCCTTCCCTGCTGCAGGCCTGTCCGTTTTCAGACATGGCGGAGAGCCATCGAGACAGATCTCACTTTGTGTGGTGCATGTGTACGTGTGTGCGTTTTAAAACGCTGGCCAGTTCACAGCTGGGCTCCGGCTAATGCTCACTCCGCTGCCTCCCGTGTGCCCCAGTTAGCAGGGCTCACAACCCAGCGACATGGTGGGCCGTGGTTGGTGGAGGCCCCCAGTGATGGGATGTTTTTACGCTTCAGGCTTCGCTGCATTCAAAACACAAAAGCCTTGGCCCCGTAACCCATAAGCCCTTTAATCTGTTCTGTAAACATATCAAGGGATGCCCACTTTGAAAACAAATGCCCATGCACGGGCAACAATCAGAGGCCAGGTTTCTTTGAGGGAATAAAACAGAGAACATTATCATATTCATCTCTCATTAAGGCAATAACCATCTTAATTACTCCCTGAAAATACAAACATTTCAACCATCAAATCCAGATTACAACAAGAGCGATTGATTCTTGACGATTAATAACATTTTCAATATCGCTGTTCATATTTTACCCCAGAGACATTCTTCATACACGAGTAAAGCTTTCAATGAAGCCCACAAATCACATCAGCTCCCCCAGAACCACTGGCTCACCACCTCACCACCTCACCACCTCAGCTCATATTGCCAATGACGTATTGTGTGGCTCATCAATGTAACTGCCCGGTGGAGGCTTATTCTATTTCACTTGCATACCGAAAGCTGCATTTCAACCTCACGCTCACCGTAAATCACACAACCACGTGAATGTGTGACCCGAACGAACCCACTCCCTCCTTCAGCGGCACAATCCCAGCCCCTACCTGCCATCCCCGGACAGTCACACACAAAAGGGGGACCTGGTGCAGCGCCATCCACTCTGTCATGACATCCAGGAATAGCAACACGCACAGAGAGGAGCAGGCACACACACACACACACAGCCTGATGTAAGAATTAGAAACGCACTATTGCACCGACAACCATCACTTTATCCTAATGTTACCTGATGAACATGTGAGAAAGTTGTTGCACGCAAACAAAGTGTGATGAGTAAAAAAAACAATAAATCAGCCACTTACCCAGAAGATGAGATTGAAGATGAACATCATATACTTCAAGCAGCAGAGGCAGCCTCGTGCCATGTTGCACTTCTTGAATTCTAGAAGGAACACAAAGGATAGATCCAGGTAAAACACCACGTATTTGCTGCCTTTGGGTGTGCTCGGCTTGTTGCTGGACTTGTCCCCCGCGCTGGCATCAGCTGCCGCTCCAGCCTGTCCCTGCTGTGCGTTTTTGCGCGAGCCCGTGGACCCGTAGAAAGCACCGGCGGTGAACCCCCGGCCACCGAAGGGGCGGCCAGACGTGGAGGCTTGGGCAAAATCGGAGTCGCGGCTATCTACTGAGGGGCTACGGTGAATGGCTGACTCCTCACTGCTGGACTTCTCCATGCTCTAGGGCTGCAGCTGCTGATGAAGGACTTCCCGACGCACAGTCTAACATAGTCTCTGCAGAGATGACAGGACAGAACAACTCCACCCTCCACAGCTCCACTCTCCTCAGGGAAGCACCGGCACATCCACTTTCACAGTGCACGGATGGATCAGACTCTGCAGCGCTCAGACACCTCGGCCAGGTTCAAGGGTCTCCTGCTCGCAGTGTTGAAGTGATCCTGCAGAAGTAGCTGTGCAGGGGGGTCCTGTGAGGAGCATTACCCTAACCCTGATGACAGGACTGCCTTTCCAGGAAGAAGTTACAGCTCTGCCTCTATCCCCTCATGTAATATCACTCTCCTCCTCTGCTGCCTGCTGCTGCTGCTGCTGCACCGGGCTGCTCCGGTGGGACTGAGACCCCGCTTGAGTCCCAGCTGCTCCACTTCCACGCTCTGCTGCTGACCTGGTAACTTTTCTCCCCCCCCTCCTCGCTGTCCTCTCCTCTTTCCACTGCTCTGCTCCTGCTCTGTCCTCCCCTCTCTGATGCTCTTGCGCTCTTCCCTCGCTCTCTCGGAGTGTGCCTGTCTCCTCGAGTGTGCCGCTCTGTGCTCAGCAGCTCAGTCCTCCTGCACTGCCTGTGCTCTGCTCTCCCAATAGAGCGGCTCTGGCTGATGTGCTATTATCGGCGGACGCGACTAACGGGCATTCCCTCTCCCCCAACAAGAGTGCTGCCCTCCTCCCTCTACTCTCTCTCTCCCTCTCTCTCTTTCTACCCCTCCCCACTGCTGAACACACAGCCAATACAGCAGCTGCAGCCAGGAGGCGAGCTCCTCCTCTCCGCTCCCTGTGTCTTTAATAAGCCCATCACTGTGTTTGCTTTGACTATACATGTTCAGCAATTTCATCTCTGCTGTCGGGGGAATTGAGGGGGTGCAGGGATGAGCTGAGCAGAAATAGAAAAACGTAAACAAGCAAACATAAGAAACATTAAAGTACTAAGGACGTGTGTTGTAGATGAGGTGTGGATTGTGTGTGGATTAGCAGGGTTTAGTGTGTGTGTGTGGGGGGGGGTCCGTGTGTGAGTGGTTGAGTGAAACTGGCAGCAGGGTCTTTCTATGTGAAGAGGGTTGACTGTGATCCTGACTGCAGGTGATGACTCAGACATCGGTTACTTAAACTGGTCCCTTTTTAATTGCATGGATTCATTTTATCGATCAAAGTTGCCGTCGTGAACTGTGAAAGCAGGTGATTTGTGTGTCCATGCGCACACACGTACAGTATATAGAATAGAAGTATAGATAGAATCGAGTAAGAGGATCCAGGCTGTGGAATTGTGGCACCATCCAAGCCACGGAAAGAGGATAGTGTCTGCAGGACGTTGAACAATCTCGGAGGCAAAGCCGCGGGTCAAGCGCTGATTCACAAACACACACACCCGAGCTAACGTGCTATCACAAAGCGCTGCCTTTAAATCCGTCCGTCTCCCCAAATAGCGACACACACACGTAACAGCAGAGAACAAAGGCTTAATGGAGCAGGATCCTCATAATATTGACTGCGAGGGTGGCAACTGAAATACATAAAAGAAGAAAGCTATGCCATACTCAAGCAATCTCTCCCTATCTCTGTGTGTGTGTGTGTGTGTGGGTGTGTGTCTGTGTGTGAGTGTGTGCCTGAACTTTATTTTACTCCCACTTGAGCGTAACAATTGGAGTAACCGTATAATTGCTCTTATCGACTCTGGGAATAAACTTTTTCCTCCACTATTGTCTGGCTGAGACGAGGATACCACGAGGCTGCACATTGTTCTGCAGCGGTAATGGTCTTCTGTCTGCCGGTGATGGATCAGCTTCCAGACAGATGGAGGGAGAGATTCAACTGAATGGAAAATCCAGTAATACCCAATTGACATAGACAACCTAATCCAACCCTCTTGTGTCTCACCACCGCAGAGTAGAAATCAGCTTTGCATTGTGCTCGGAGGTTTCAGCGCTCGGCCAAGGCTGAACGTGAGCAGCATGATTCAAGGTGTGGTGGTTAAAAAAGCAAAATCCTATTTACACATGGTTCAACGGCTCAGTGCTGATATTAATATTCCACATTTTAGGAAGTGGGAGAGGATCGATTCCCTCTCTGTGGTAATTATAGCAGCATTATGGTTGGCTGAGCGAAGCTTAGTAGGAAATAAGGGAAACAACAAATCTCAGTGTAACAAAATCCATGTACCAGCACTTCTAAAGCTCATTAATAAAAACACTATACCTGGTGAAAAAGTGTAGAAGGTGTAATTTAATGGGGGTTATGTGCTGGAATATTCAATTTCATCTTTAAAAATGTAATATTCCAACACACAAGCTCCTAAAAACCTGAAGTTTTTGCCCTGTGGGTCAAACCAATGACAAATGTGTTAATTATTGTGATTTAAAGGATTTGGTTTGTGGAGTCTATTACAGTTAGACAGTTAGCTGGTGAAGCTAATGAGCTACTGGCTGTAGCATTACTTTTACACACAGTAATCAGAGTGCAACAGAAAAAATACTAAGACACTTAATGACCCCATTCTATCTGTCTCTTTGGAATATCAGGCATCAGTCAGCTAAGATTAGCTTAGCATCAAGACAGAAGCAAACCGCAAATCCAGCGACAAAATCCATGTACCTTGTGGTTTTATGGGGGTTTTGAGCTGGAATCTTTTATCCCCAACCAGAGTCATTACCTAACGTCTATTCGCTCATATGAGGGAAACCAGCGATGCCCGTTTTAGCCAAGAAATATTCAAAATCGACAACTGACGCACAGAAAAGGAGAAAGAAAAGGGTTAATTCTCGGGTTAGGTTTTGGGATAATTGCTACCTTAAGCTCTTGGAAAGGGTATTTAATTACATTTGGACAGTTAGCCGATTGGCCTTTTGTCAAGACCTTATGCAACAGTAGGTTAACTTTCTGTTGTTTGTAGCCTGGCAATTAGATAAAGACTTCAACGTGGTATTGATCTACGACCAAATAAAGGTAATAAACATTTCCCAAAATGTAAAAGTGCAGCAAAAAGAGAAGCTGAACAAACATCTCCGGGAAGTAGTTTTATCCTGTTATGTCACTAAACCTAGTTGCTACCAATAATTCCATTTTTTGGGAATGAGGAGGAAATTCAAAAAGTTAAAATATATATATTTCTCAACAACTGTCATATTAAGTTATGTCTGGGAGAAGACAGTTATATATTTCTAGAAACTAATAAAAAAAATGGGCCTGTTTTCCATCTTGAGCGAGCGTTTTTATAAGCTTTCATTATCTGACTGCAGCTCACTGAGAATGTCACACACTGAAGGAGTATTTGAACCGACACCTGTAACAGTTAATTTATAATAATAATAATAATAATAATGATGACTTTATTAGTGTAGCACTTATCCAAACAAGGTGGCAAAGGGCTTCAAAACATCCAGGATAAAAGTAAAAGCTATTCAATTCAATGGAATAATCTGTAATCAGTAAAAAGGCTCTGACTCCAAATGATTCAGTCGTATTAATAATGACTGTGTCTGCCAAAATTAGACGAGTCACATGATAACAAATAACTAAGAAACTGTTAATAACGTCTCTCAAGCTACAAGTGACAAGCGTTTTTTAAATACAGGTGAAAAAGCTGCAAAGGCTGTCAGAGCCCAGGCGCTTTCCCCCCCACCGGGGCGCTTTCAGGCCCCTTAACTCCCAATTCAATACAATCTATGTCAGCGCTGCTCTGTCTAGGAGCTACACACATTTACCAGAGCTCTGTGTGACTCTTGCTGTGCATGTTACTGATTCCTCCCTTCGCCCAAAGGACACATCTGAGCCAATTCCCTCCCATCCATCGACCTCCACCCAGAGCAGAAGGGGCTCTCTGCCGCCGCCGCATTATAGTTCGAGGGGCTGAAGAGAGAGAAAGAGAGACAAAGCGAGACTCGGGAGGAACGGGCGTCTGTCGGAGGACACCGAGGAGTTGAGGCTTGGAAAGAAGATGAAAAGTATGCGGAGCAGCGGCGAAGAAGCAGACCAGAGCAGAGGGCCGGGGCTGAGGGACGGAGAGAAACACGATTGTATTCAAACATTCTCTCTGATGTTGAGTAAATCTGGCAGCTACCTCGACGTATAAGACAGAGAGTGCCGAGGAGATTAGAGTTCAGGAGCCAACTCGGCCCCTCAGAGTTCTTCAGTCAAAGTTAAAGGGAAACAAACACTTGACCGAGAAACTGCATCGAACTAATTATGGGAAAAAAATTGTATAAAATTACATAGCTATAGACAATCAACCGATACTACTCGTTGGTCCCAAACAAAGAGTGCTTGTAAACATAGATTGTATAAAAATGGACGCTAACTCAGGGACTGGAATGTGCAGTCAATATAGGAACTGCCCGAAACCTTGAATGACCAGCAGAGGGCGACTTTACAGTTTGTCAATGAGAAAACAATCCTCCATCTCACTTGATTTATAACAGCGGTTAATATTTTCATACAGAGTATGCGATCCAAATCGCTAGTTTACGTTTAGTCACCGATAAAGCACGGCAATCATTGAGACATGGATGTGATTGACAGCTAGCACTGTCCAATGGGTTCCGGCTTAATATGGTTACTTCTGGTTTCAAAAAAACAAGATGGCGGTTGACAGAATACTAAACTTGAGGCTTTAAAAAGACCAACCAATTGGTAACGTCACAGGGGATACAAATATAAAGGCTTTAAAAGAAAATTATTACAATTAAAAATGTACTTTCTGGGGTACTAGCATTTGTAGGAACAATATGTGGTCAGACTGAAAACAGCTGGGGGTTAAGTGAAATGTCTCCATGCAGTGAAATCCTGTATTAGAAACATACTTATATGAATTACTTATGAAATTAAGAAATCCTACATGAGCAATAGTTTAACCATAAACATTTTAACGTGACTGCAAACAACAGGACAAAAATCCTGAATGGGTTGAAAAGGATTATGCTCCTTTGTTATGAAGGCAGCGGGGGAGGTGTTTTATAATTTATCAGGACAATTTGAAAAGTTTGTTGAGGTTGTATCAAACACAAAGGCGGAGTGAGAGTTTTTACAGAAAAACTATATCGATGGCTCTTGATAAAGAAACGTCATAACACACTGGTTCCGTTTGTAATGAAGACAAGTACAATGTTGGAGGAAAGAGCTATTCAAATAAATCCCACTTTATTTTCCAGAGCACTGTATTAAGTGCTCGCGGCATCATTATTTCTGGCCTTGTGTAATTTCCCCGCGCGTCCTCCCTACACATTAAAAAGAATCTGGTTGAGCAGTTTCAATTTGACCTGAATACTTTTTTCAAAGCTAATAAATGTACAGTGACTTGTGACTTTAATCTGAATTCATATCTCGTTTCATCACGCAACTTTATCTTTTTCTTTATTGGTTGGACTGAATCCCTGAGAGGCTATAAAGTTCTGCGCAGGTGTTAATGAGCACATTACTCCCCGTACCTGCCAACTCACACTGGGTTCCTCTTGCCCTCTGTATTGATTTTAAACTTCTACTGATCACTATCAAAGCATTAAATGGCATCGCTCCAAACTACATCAGGGGCTTAATAACATGTACTGTGCTGGGTTCACTCAGATCTGTGGATGGAGCTGTTTACAGCCTCGACCTCTGGAGGAACTTTGCAGAGTCCACAGATCGAGATCAGACAGGGGACATCTTCTTTGTCTTTTAAATCTCTTTTTTCCCCGGAAAGTTTTTATGAATGTTTGACGTGTGCTGTGTTTTAACTTCGAGTGTAACTTCATTTTATTTCCTCCTTTTTTTCATTTTACTTTTCAAGCACCAATAAATCTCACCTAGGTTTAACTAATTCAACTTTGCAATATTCATTGTCTAACTTCAATTTGCAATTCTCTTTTTTTCTCAGTTTATATTCAGTTTTTTATTGTATATGCTATTTTCATTGTATGTTTAGCTATTTTGACTCTATCCTTTGCTGCTGCAACATGACAAATAGTATGTATGTGTGTAGTGGGACAAATAGATGATGATGGGCCTCAGTCACCAATATCTAAGATTCTTTCAGAAATGTGTTCTTTAGGGAGTCCCTAAGAAAAATTTAACTTTCTCATGCTGACTAATGCCATGTTATTGTAAGTTCCTAATTACTGTTAGCATTGGCTAATAACATCTAAAGTAAACGAGACTGCAGAGCCAAAGAAATCACAAAGACTGAAAAAAAAAAAAATGAAAAATATGAAAACGTATATTCGAACCTTGAAAGAAATATTTAGTGGAGAAAGCTGTTTCGGGAGAAGGTCGCTCAGTTGATGGAGTAATCTAAATTCCAAAGAAATATTAAGTAAATTTTTCAAAAGCGGACGAGAGAGAGGGAAAGGAAGAAGGGAAAGAAGAAGACATGCTTGACAGAGCTATCTGAGCTGGTCCTCTTCTCTTAATTGCTGTTCTTTAAATTCAATTATTTCTTACCGTTAAACACTGTTATGCAAAAGATTATTGAATCATTTTTATGTTATTAATCACTCAATCCACCATAACGGCATTATGAAACTTAGAGTCCAAACACAAGCTGCACGCCACTGTCTGCAGGCCGGAGGCGGTTCCATCCAGAACCGAAGAAAACAGAGGGGCAGAGGATGACTAATGAAAAATAAACTCACTTAGGTTATATAGTGCTTTGTATTATGGGCTGCAATCCTTTTTGATAAAGTGTGTCCTTGGTGCACTTCGTCTGTGAGGCCTGGTAAAAGTGACAGAGCAGTTTGTTTGTATGAAAGCTGAGGTTGCTCATCTGTGTTGTTGATACCGTAAGACTCTCTGTGTGTGTGTGTGTGTGTGTGTGTGTGTGTGTGTGTGTGTGTGTGTGTGTGTGTGTGTGTGTGTGTGTGTGTCGGTGTGAAGGCTTTGTTTTTCACCTCATTCATTACCTCTGAAGTTTGTTTGGTAGATTTTGCTAATCTATTGTCATTATCTTCTGACTAATTAGTCAATTAATCAAAGCTTAATTGAAAGATTCATCTCTCCTGAAATGAATCGATGCCGTCCTGCTCATCTATGAAACTCATTTCCCTCCAAAATGTCACCGGATAAAAGACCCAGGTAGACTTCAGAGCAGATTAGATTGTTACACAATGAGGGAGCACTCTACCTCTTTGTCTAAAGTTCGGATGTAAGGTCGATCCACTGTGTAACGGGACCAGATTGTAGAATTGTGTATTGTTCACCTCATCGCTCAATATGATCAGATTAAAACGTCTGGTGTTGTGATGGCTGATTATGTCTTTGTGTCCAACTTGTTGTTTAATTCGATATATTAAAGATCTTATTCAATCTACTCCCACACTTTTTTCAAGTCGCGTAAAAACTGGACTTAGTTCCTCCAAGTGTTTGGTTTTATTATTGTGAAGCGAAAAATTTGTTTGGCTTCCCCACCCTGTCACTAACTGGTGTCTTATGGAGGCTGGATGACTCCTGTTTATCTTTACTAAGGTCTCTTATTTAGGCCCCCACCCCTTGAAATTCCTGTAGTCCAATCGTAACACCCGCTCTTAGAATTTGGACAAAAGACCCCATTGTTTTGGCCTCTCACCAGGTCAGTCGTTTTAATCTGGGACGCACGATGCGATCTTCCAAATGTTCGTCTCACATCCTAGCTGCACATTTGTTTACCCTCTGAAGAATCTCAATCAACTGTTGGGTCGCTGTTTATTAGATCTTCTTTTCTTCATGAAATCTGCTGTTTTCTTAAGTTAGTGGAAAAGAAGAATTACTCAAATATCCCAATGAGCTTTGCATTGACGCTTCTTTATATCTGCTAAATTCAACATGCCCCAATTAACCCTTTTTTCAACCACAGCGATTCTCAACAACCTGCTCCCAATCTGACTCTGTCCCTGATGACTGGACGACTCATCTGACCTCATATATGTTTAAACACATTTTTATCCTACTCTTAATAAAAATACATGAATCTGGGAGAGAGAGCCTAGCAAAGAGCGGGATGAAGAAGGAGGTGAGAAGGTTTCTGCACGAGTTGAATCCAGTTCAAGGCTCGGCATCAAATTCATCTTTTACAAGTTTGAATCTTTACTAGGAGGTTGATGAGAGAGGCCGTCTGCCGAGGTCCTACCCGCAGTAAGGAGGGATATTTCTGGAGTTACCTTCACGTCCAAACGAGATGATTCTCACTTTCATTTTTCATCATGCTCACAGAGGGACATTACTTTTTTCAAGTAGCCTGCATCCTGTTTGTCAATTTTGACATCCTGTATCAGCCCCAGAGATTTTACTCCACCCAGCAGCTTTCACTTTTAGATTTAGTGTGGTTTTATCCTTTTCAGCATACATGGTATTTTGTGTTTAATTCCCCTGATATTGGTTCCTTGGAAATCTCTGAATATATCTTGTTTTGTTTTGCAAAGCACGATAACAGAATCTTTGGTAGTTTCGTACCGACGCAATACTTTCACCCACACAGATGCTCTGCTTGTGCGTCTTCACTTTGAACAGGAATACATCTGCATCCTCTGCAAAGAAGTTTACTCTCATCACCTGGAAAATGAACTGCGAAAGCACGAGGGAATAAATTGGTGACCGCAATAAACGAGGTACACCAGTGATTGTTTGAGATCCAGTGTAACCTCATGCTCTTTAGA
Source organism: Platichthys flesus (assembly GCF_949316205.1). Lineage (NCBI taxonomy): Eukaryota > Metazoa > Chordata > Actinopteri > Pleuronectiformes > Pleuronectidae > Platichthys > Platichthys flesus. Next base: position 5,991,958 of record NC_084950.1, on the reverse strand, counting down.
TGATTAACTTGGAGCCCTTGTATATAAAAAACCTCTCAACCCTGTTTGCATTATGGTTTGATGGGAGTGAGATGATAAAATACCATAATATGGAGAGACATCATTTTCTTTTTTCGTAGTGACTTTGATTTTGTGCACCTAATGTCAGCAGCATCTTACAAGATGCCACCAGAAGGAAATAAAATGCAGGCCCAGTAATCTTAGCTGAATTAATTACCAGAATCAAGTCGTTCATGGGGACTATTTTTGTTGGTGTCTTTGATATCCTGCCACAGAATGTCTTTAATTTACTGACTGGAATCCAATCATGACAATCACAGCCCCAGTCACAAGGTGATCTGACACATGACAACTTGCCCAGAATAAAACAGTGGCACCACATGTCAACATGAGGGAACTTTTCAGATTTTTTTTTTCAAAAACTTGACAATAAACAAGCGTGTGACTGATCTCCTCTGTGACGTAGGTCACTGGAATCCAAAGCTCAGTGTTCGTTGAAATTCTGTGGAGAAACCTAAGCGTTGAATAATTAACATGCAAAACCGTTAATGACCACATGAAGACCACGGTCTGAGTCCCAGAGGAGGGAGGTTCCACCCCGGGCTTTACCCCAGGCGGAGTGAGAGTTCAGAAATCCCACGTTCACAAAGTCCTGATCACTTATCTGGAAGAAATGTTACCTTTCCTTAAAACTCCCAAGGCTTAAGTGAAGTCATCTGTTGGAGGAGAAACGTAATGACAATCACCCCTGCAGCAATCTCCCCTGACGTGTTTCATTAATTTCAGACAAACACCCAGGTTCCAGGAAGAAGGGTTCTTAGGTTTCAGCTGCAGCATGTCAGCTGAATTCAATAAAACAATAATTTTTCATGAATGATTTGTTCATATTTTATCTGTAATTGTCTAATTCTGTGAAATTTCATCACTCCTGTTTTCCTCTTCAGGCTCAATGGTCCCAGTGTTTCGATGCCTTCCGCTCTCCATCTGCTTCATGTGGTGACGATGTGAAGACTGTCTGTTCTATCCATTACATTATGAAGACACAGCCACAGAATTAGTTATGTACATTAAATGTAATTGTCATATTTTTTTTTAAACTCAATTCAATCAAATATGCTGTTTCATCATCATCATCAAATGTGACAGGTGATGATTTATATTGACGGACACTCTGTCCAAATGACAACCGTGAAGTGTAATGCGATCTCTGCTGTGTCAGACACTAATTCAATCATTACAAGTGATTGCTGCTGTTTTCTTGCAACAAAGACAAAAAGAATGCCTCATAATTACTCGACAATTTGTCTGAGCTCATATTACACAAGGAGTTAGTGTTGCATACCTTTCCCCCAGTCAATCTGAAACCGTAGCAGCGCTGCAGACATATAGTGCATGACATGCGACAGCACACGACCCCGGTGTGAATGCACGATCAAGGCCTGAGCATAAGGAGAGGATTAGGACTACAAAGGGTTTCCTTCCACACGGTATGTCGCCGCCGGTGGCAGTCAGGCCTGTGACCGTTTGGCCCCGTCTGTTGCTGTGGTCGCAAACACACAACACAACCCGGCCCAGTGTCGACTGGGTTCTCTTGAGGGGCTCAAACAGGGAATGGAAAAAAAACTACACGAGCAAGAGAGCAGGAACGTGTACGTGTTTAATTTCTGATCTGAGATTCCACAGCGATTAGATTAGGATTTAACAAAAAAAAAAAAAACACAATTCAGACATGAGAAACATTTCCACTGTTAGTTCATGTGTGATTTTCAACCAAAGTCAGTGCAGGTGCCCGGACGGGGAATTAGTTAAATGTATGTTATCAAAAGATCCAACTGAAATAGCGTGTGATGGCTCCAGATAATGTCACTGAGGCTGGAAAGGATCAAGCCCTGATCTTCAATATCAAATTGTCTAAACACTGATAACATGTGGGACAAGCTGCTATTCACTGACCATTTACAAAGCCAGACACTGTTCCATTATTTAACGTGCTTACCCAAACTCGCTAAACAGTTTTGCATTTGTTTATCTGTCTTCCCGGGGTGGACAACCCCCTGACCCCCGCACCGGACCGACAGGACAGGCCGCTGACAGCCGCAGATCGATGTCTGTGGCTCTTGTCAGGATGTGTGCGGGGGGAAAAACCTGCAGCTATGACATATCCATAAACCTGCAGGTGCACGCAGGGTGGGCGCCCCCACACACACACACACACACCGACACACACGGCAGCATAAAGTTAAATACACACACAGAGCCAAAGCCCCAGCAGCCACTACCGCAGCCAAGCCCCAATCTAGTCCTAATACCTGCAGGCACGTTCATCAGAGCTGGGGGAGATACGGTGGGACACCAGAGACGGCCGGGGGTTTTACAAGTAAAGTAAGTATGCTCCAGGTACAGGACAATGCATTAGCATTTAGATCAGAAAGCATCTCTTGCCATTTGAAACACGACGTCCTATCACAGTGCAGCAAAGCCCAGTTCAATACAGGCCCACGCGGAGGGGTCACATGCCTGTGATGTCTGAAGCAGTGTGATATATGAATCCCAGAATAGCCACAGCAGATAAATCAGGAGAGACACAGCGCTGTGATAATGTTGATCAAAGGAGCGGAATCGCTAAGTGCACCGGTGTCCTACGCTCTATGTAATATTGAAGAGAACTGTGTGAAAAAGATGGCGCGTCAGCGATATGAATCATATCCAGTGCACTGGGAATACGTGGAGGACGGCGCTGAATTCAGAAAGCTTGCTTATCGATTCACTGGTTCGGATTTAATTAAACCTGACTGTAGGGGGGATTGGAAGCGAAGGACTGAATTCATCCAGGTTTGTCTTTGAGATAAAACAGTCCAGGTTCATTGTAGAATGATACATTTACATGAACACAACGCTCTGCCTTTTGTCGTTCAGTGTAAGTTACAGCCGCTGACCTCGTGGGCCAGGGGTTAAAAAGGGAAGCAGGTGAAGGGTCTTTTATGTGCGGCAGGAAGTGAAAGAGAGACGGGGTGAGGAGGATGCGGTTATCGCAGCGTGTCCGAGTCATATGGAAAAAATGGCAGACCGCAAAGGAAGCGATGCCGCGCGCAGCTCGGGTTTCCACAACCTGTGGATGCTGCTGGCACAACACGAAAACTATTCAGGGCTGCGGCAGAACAAGAATATATGGTGGTCGGATGTGTTGCTGCTCCAAAGGCCCTCGGCCCCCGTGGGTGAGCCGTGTTCGTGTGGCGCCTCGTAAGCGATCCAACATGTATTTAAATCTCTTCCTCTGCTTCAGGGAATCAGGGTCACAGGGCATGATGGAGGGGGTAAGGACAAATATGTCTTCTGGGTACCACTCACGGAGTAGACGTGCACACTAATGGAGACAATCAGTCATGCAGCATGTGGTCTGAGCCTATGGATGTCCCAGTGCCTCCTTCACATCGATGTGTTGTGAGAGGTAGTGACTGGTGTCTGAGGCGAGCCCCCCCCCCGCTCAGATTCAGTGTATGATCTATGTGTATCCAGTGGGATTAGAGGTTCAGTCTCTACAGGGAGCGAGGTCAACATCACAGCTTTCTTCTCCGGGCTCCACCCCTCAAGAGGCTGGGAAGAGGCTGGGAAGAGGCTGGGAAACAGCTGGAGCCGCACACAGCACATGTCTAAAGCATGTGAAGTGCATCCATCATGATGTCCGGTCAATAGGCCGACGGGGACGGGCTCTCTCTGACGGAATGCCTGAGCAGATGCTGACGCAGCGATGAGAGGTCGGTTGGGAATCACCAATATTGAAGTTGGCTGAAATGCAAACAAAGGAGGAGCCCAGCTGCAGCGCTGGGCTGAGATGAAGATGGATAAAGCTGGAGTTGGACATAAAAAAACGAGGAGGACACATGTGGAAATGACAGATGGAGCGTGGACTGGCAAAATATCGGTCTCTCTGTTATCCGGGCTCCTTTTTGGGCTCCTGGCTGAGGATCCAAAGGCGAGGATGGATTAAGGAAACAACAGAGCGCCTGAGGAGCTCTGCTATTGTGGGCAGGAAGCCAGACTGTGGTTTGCACCTCAGGGGTATTGAGCTGCTTTTTGACACATACATCTTGTCATTAACATATATCATCATACAACGATATTTGCACGCCCACATATGACAACGAGAAGAGATGGGAGACAGAGAGAGAGAGAGAGAGTGAGTGGGAGAGGTGGGTGGGGAGAGAAATTTAAAGGGATAGTTCACCCAAAAATGAAAATGCACTCGTTATCAACTCACCCGATGCCAATGGAGACTGGTGAGTGAAGTGTTTGGTTTGGTTTGAGGTAAACAATGACTCCTTCTTCAAATCGAGAAAAACTACAGAAAGATAACAAAGTGCCTCCACACTGCTCCTGTGGTGTCGTGAAAGTGTCCGTAAACCCTGAGATTCAAACTCATCTCCAAACGGCGTCATTTACACCTTGTTTTTAGTCCAAATGTCTTCTGCTGTCCTCCTCCTGCAGCCACATTCCCGTGTGGAGCACAGCATCAATTGGATCAATTGTATTGGATTACCCCTGAAACTCCAAAAGTGCTTTGTGGACACTTCACCCAACCCCCCCATTGGCATAGTAGTGAGTAGATAATGAATGAATGAACATTTTGGTTGAACTATCCTTTAAGCTGAAATTAAAAAAGAAAAAGATCCAACCAAATATGGAGGATCCTTCAGCGAGCCGAGAAAACATGTCACACAAGAGTTCAGCTCCAATCCGACCAGCTGGGCTGCACCGCCCCACAATATGGCAAGCCTGACTAACCCGTGTGTACATTTCAGTGTGTGTGTGTGTGTGTGTGTGTGTCTGCGTGGGCACGGGTGTTTGAACTAGTGACATGGGGTCCGGCCCCTGGCACAGACACAGTCAATATGGCAGTGGTCATTCATGGGCAGCCGCCCTGTCACTGCCATCCGGAGGGAGCCGGGGCAGCAGACCAGCAAAATGTCACGTCACCGAGGAAGAGGAGGGATGAAGGCAGCAGACTGTGGCAAAACGCCCTGGGTCCCTTCACTCGCACAGGAACTGCCCCGCCGCGGATTATTGCCCACCTGTAAAGACGCATCTGCCACCATGTTCCAGATATTAATCAACAACTGCTGATAAAGCAACAGATAAAAACCTGCACGCCACATAAAATCACAACACTTGTGTGTGTCGTGCCAATGTCTGCACCCCCCCTACCCCCCTCTCTATAAAAGATTAATTCCCGCAGCGGTCTAAGAGACAGAGCTCCCGTCTAAGCAGACTACAATTTGATACGGCAAGGAGAGGAGGACAAAGTCGAGCTAATGGATGTTTTATGTGAACAACACAAAACAACATGCATAGCCTCTTCTTCTCCGTGGCTGGGGGAAAGAAAACAGCAGCTGTCGGTACAAAGCTGTATATAAAAAAAAAAAACACCACAAGGAGTCTTTTTTACAACCTGCTAAATACTGAAGAGCTGCATCTGATTATCTTTAAGACACAAAGTTATTTGGAAAAAACTATTTTTGCCATTTGCATGTTTCTGTTTGAGCACCACTGGCAACACAATACATCATAAAACCAACTGAGATAGAAAGGAACAATCCACACAGATACACAAAATAGACACACACACACACACACACATACATACACACACCAATGATACATGCATACATACAGTAGTACACAAATGGTGTTGTGGGTTCCAGATGCAGAAAATGCAATTTGCAGCCCTCCAGAAACAGGATGTGGACGGTATTAATAAAAACAATTTAATTTAAAAGTTTACCAAATAACAGAGTAATCCATTACAATGAATATTCTGCAGCCCCCTTCGGAAAGCATCTGTTTCCCGGTGAGAGACGGCGATTGCTTGGCGACCAAATAATGTTAATTAAAGTCGGCAGACAGCGAGTGTCTCCAGTGTCTCGGCTGAAATTGGCTCCGTCTACATTTCTGATTTCACCTACTTACACATTTCTTGCTGATGGCTCCCAATTCCGCACATTCCCCTTTGAGGACTGATGATTATAAATTAACTCAATATCCTCACACTCCATGTCAAGCTTTTGGCAGCATGATAGCGAAGCAAAATTGCCTGTAGATGATTTAAATGAAAAATATTGTTTTTTTTCTATGTTGTTTCACCACAAATCCCAAAACGTAATGAAGAAGGCAGAAGCACTTTACGAGGAGCGTAAACGGATTGCGACATTATTCATTGTGCTCTTAGATGTGTAAAAATACACTGTGTAAACGCGCAGTGTAAATGAATGCGTTTTCTCCGGGGGAAGTGATTGAATATGAATTCTAACGAGATCAGCCATGACATGCCACTAAAAAAAACTTCACAGGCAAAGAGGCCACTGGGAGGGAAATGTGAGCCACTCAGCCACTCTGTCATAAATTTTGTATCACACTCAATAGCACAAGGTCTCCCTCAAAATGATTTGAGGCCAGAAAATAGCTTTCCTCTGACCCGGCACCCGTGGCTATGGATTATAATATCTGCCTCTCTCCAGAGTGCTGAAATCATAATCTGCACACATCAAACAGGGACGTGGCTTCATGTAATGGGAGGTTTTGCATTGGGAAACAGCTCGCTGAGGGCCACTGTTTATGCCGTCACAGGGAGGGGAGGGGAGGGGAGGGGGGGGGCAGCTCAGATCATAGCACTGGATTTCATTCCATTTTCTGAAGCAGGAGGAAAGTGGGCACGCTCTCTGCACTGGCCTTGAGGGAGAACATGCAGTTCCCTCCGAGCGCACGACCCCTCACGCTGCGTTATCACTTCTTCAAGACTCCTTTAGCACAGGAGAGCAGGAAACGATAATGGAACCTCGCAGACGCGGCTGCAGGTAAAGACCGATATTCTGCAGCTGTTGAAGAGGAGGTGACAGTGGACCTCACATAGAGACTCCATCAGTCCCATAGCACAGATCTACTGTTACTACACACACACATATACACACACAGAGAGACACACACAGAGACACACACAGCGGCAGGAACAGAGGAGACCTTTAACCGTATGTGCCCACATGAGAAACCAGATATGGACTAAGGCACAGGCTATCTACTTTCACTACATATAATGCAGTATCCTTTGCCTCTATCTCTCTTTCTTTCTCTTTCTCTCCAGGCGGTGCACACAAAAGCGTATATTTTATGCAGTCATCTCTCTCGGCCCCTCTCTCACACACACACACACACACACACACACACACACACACACACACACACACACACACACACACACACACACACACACACACACACACACACACACACACACACACACACACACACACACACACACACACACACACACACACACACACACACACACACACACACACACACACACACAAACTCTCCCCTGTCGTTTCCTATTCACATGCTGACCTTCAGCTGAGCAGAAAACAGGCTGGGTAACTTTCTTTTTTTTTTACTCTACTGATTCACATATAAATAATAAAATTCAACTTTGTCCTTCCAGGGACAAGAGCCAGTGTTTACTCCACAGTGCTACTAAGCTCATCGTCATGCAGACTGGTAGAAGACATGCATTCGGGGGGGGGGGGGGCGTTTGTCTTTACATAACACAGCATCGTCAGACCGCGACCTTCACGTTAACCTTTCAGAGTAAAGGACACACAGACAGAGTGATGCGTCTGTGTGTCCGTCTCTGTTGCATGAGGTTTGATCGCCGGCGTCAAAAAAAATGTGGCCGAGCTGGGTCAGCCGTTCCTAACTCGGTTGGTCAGGAGTTTTATTTCCTGTCCAGGCTGCAGCTCGGCTCCAGTCCGTCTCCTCTGTGGTATTCCTGCCACATCACAGGTGGCGGCGATGAGCAACTGCACGCCGGGCGGAATGCTCAAGCAGAAGAAAGCTCCCCGGTGGGGGTGGGTGGGGGAAGGGGACTGTCCTTCATTTTCTGTCTTTCAAGAAAACACACAGTCATCATCCATTTGAACAAGCCTCGCGTAATGATAAGTGAATGCTGGTGTGTGGACACGTTTCTTCAGGCCTTCAGAGAGCTCGGAGCGGAAAGACGTTTTTTTTTAAATAGTTTAGATTTCCGTGATAAGGCTGCACCCATATTATCATTTCATATTTCTGAAAACACCTGGTTCACACACATCAGGACACAGCTCCTACAGTGGGACTCTCTCACCGGTTTCTAAAAACAAGGCTGGAGCTAAATGTCCTGCTGCCCTTTTATCTTAACCACAGATTCCTCTGTTCTAGGGCAGCAGATATATACACCCGACTCCTCCCTTGTTCTACAGCTCCACTCCACCGTCTCCGGATTTGTTTTGCATCCACATTAATATTCATGATATCTCCTCTTATTTCACCGCGCGACTCATTACAGCCGAGCATTTTGTTACTCAAGGTGACTGCAGGGGGAAGAGGTAAGCAAACATATGTCAGAGGATAATGTCTGAGAACACAACCAAAACAAGGATGTAAGGAAATGCAGGGAGCCTCACACTCAATATATATTACTGCCACACGGTCTGATTATGACCTGTCAATCATTAGTTGTCTCATTAATTAAAGCTATTTGTGTTCTTCAGTCAGCGATGTTTTCTTGTTTACTCTCTTTTCACGTCTTCCGCCTTTTTTCTCAAGAAATCATCAAAAGGCTTCCTCTGTGAGCCGTGACTGTCTCCGCAGATCACAGTGAATCCGACACATCAGGATGAGCAGCTTCAATGGATCCGTGACACACGTTGTTAAACAAAAAACCCCACGAGCTCGTGTTCACGACAACTCCCGGGGAAGGAGGAGGACTGATGTGGGAACCGCTGCCCGGGTCACATGTTCTCTCCGTAGCTCTGCAGTGAGATATCTAATGCATTCCCGATGATCCGTGTGGAGATTCAGGTGCGTGCCGCGCTCCGAGGACGGGACCGGAGTGACATTGAGGGTTTGATTGACTGCATTACAATGACAAGCTGAATCCGCAGGGTGTCAACACCTGCGACAGCCTGGAGGATCGGGGGTCAGGGGTCACCCCTCGTCTGATCCGCGGCTGCCTGAGGCTTCCCACCCTCCGTTTGGCATTCTGACAACAGGCCTGTCGTCTGCCCCCCCCCCCCCGCCGCATTTTTCTGCTTATAGTTGCACCTTTTCAAACGTTGACTGAATTTGAGGGGGTTATAGCAGAGAGTATGAGGAACATACCAAACAGGGCAGATCGCAGTAGCCCTGCAGGAGCTGAGGGGGAGAAGAGAAAACGACCTGACACTGCAAAGGATCAGATTGGAAACAGATAACATGACGACAGAGTGTGAAGAAGACGTTTGTGTGTGTGTGTGTGTGTGTTTGTGTGTGTTTGTGTCGACTACAATGGGAGCTGCAGGGCTACATTTTGTCTGTGATGATGTTGAAATATTTAAGAACACCGTGGTGTCAAGAGTCTTCTGTGTGTAATAGATTGGAGCGCCGGTAATTAGTAAGTAATCTTCAATAAAACTTGGCTAACTCCCGTTTTTCTCTTCTTCTTTCAGGTTCATTTCTGCTTCCACAGGGAGAAACAGAGCTGCGGGGCCAGAGTTATTTTGCTTAGTAAAGCAAACGAAGAAGATTCTCAACGTGCCACCGATTTCATGCAGCTCATGCAGGGAAATGCAGGAACGTGATTGTTCAGCCAGGCGTTCTGTGGAGGATGAAAGAGATGACAGGGAGGTTTGTGCTCTTTGCAGCTGTCGCCCTCAAAACTGACCTGTGAGCCATGAAAAAATCATGTTTTTAAAAAAAAAAGCAATCGCATATTAATCATATACTGATGCTGAATACTCGATGGTTATTTTCTATTGAGAGATGTGTGCATTCCAAGTTACCCAGAATGCTCGGCTAAACATTTATAAATCTAAATTAAATCAATGCTAATTTCGTTCACATCTTATATTCCTTCAGTAATTAAAACGTTACTTCCATCATCAAAACCAGACACTGACGCGGTTACCACAATTGTCAGCTGGAAAAGTGTGAGTTTCATCGTTTGCCTGCACACGTGATCACATCTTCAAACATGAGGTGGTAATTATTCTTCTAAGCTGCAGTTTTGTTCCATGTTGCTATCAATCAAATATGATAAGTAACAATTGCACACCCCAACTCAATTATGAGATGTTAACTTGGATGTGGTGGCTGTGAAGTCTGCAGATTACAAACAACTGAAGAGTCCTTGGCTCCCTCAACTCTTAAATCACACAGGCCGTCGGGTAACATTGAAACATGACGGGTCCTTTGTGGAGTCACTGTTTGAGTTTGTCCATTGTGGGCTCCTGTAGAAACATGGCAGTGCACGGTACCCTCCTAGAAGGACAAGTACTCTTAGTTCCCACTGATGAATAACAACTCTGAATATTACTGTCCCGTCCTGCCATAGATCCCATTTAATCCTACACACTGGACTTTTAACATGCTAGGTATTTGCTGATATCAAACTTGGACAAGAGAGGCGGTGGTCTAGTGGCAGAAACTTGGACTATTGGCAGAGAAGGTCTCTGGTTCGTCTCTGGTTCGACTCCACGGAGAGACAACAAAAAGACGAACCTGGATTGATCTGTCCAAAAATCCAAGAGTCTCCCTACCCTGTCTAGTGCCCCTGAGCAAGGCACCTTACTCCCCCAACATCTGCTCCCCTAGCGCCGTACATGGTCGCTCACTGCTCTGTGTGTCCTGCACACAGATGGGTTAAATGCAGAGGTTCAATTTACCTACCATTGCATGAGTGTGTTGTGCATGTCTGTGCATGTGTTTGGTATCGCTGTTACCCCCATCTCTCGCCCGATGTCAGCTGGGATTGACTCCAGTCCTGCGTCGTCCTTCAATCAAAACTGTTGCTTATCATGATCTCCCCCCCCCCCCCCCCCCCCCACCTTATTGGCTTAAGCTGTTCCTCGCAGTCTAAAAGCAAAAAGTTATTCAAGACTCACGTCTCCCTGGTATACCCTGGTCGATACCCAATGAACTGCCAGGATTTAAAAACACATCAACTAAAAATGAAATTGAGTAACCTACTTTTTAGATTTTTTTACATTAAGTGTAACATCTGAAGTGTCCCCAGGGGAACACTGGGTTGAAGATAAACGTTTAAAGTCGCATGTAAACTAAAATCATCAGAGCAAACTAAGAGGGATCACAGTGTTCAAGTGACATTGCTGGAGATTCAGGCCTCATCCACATGGGAGGATTAATGCCTGAGTTTAAGCTGACTGCCCTCTGGACTATGCCTCGGCCTGATACCAGACATCGGAGCCCAGCACATTGCACGTGTCGAGCCAGATAGAGTTGTGATTACAGTATGGACAGGAGCTCTCTGCCAGGACCTACATTTAGCCCGGCCCTCCACGTCCATGCGGCCACGCTAAGCGCATGTCCGAGCTCGGGCTCAGGTCCAGACCCGAGGGATCCTCATTACTCAAAGCTGGCACACAGACTCCAGGCCCCTCCAAGGCCCGGCCATCGAGGACTTCAGCAGTAAAAGCAAGATGACAGAATAATGTACCACCCACTGTAGAGCCATATCAACGCAATGCAGTTTACTATACACTTTCCTCCCCAGGCTGTGTCCCACCACATAGTGTAACAGACCAGTAGTGAAAGGAAGTATAAAACAACTAAGGAGTGTTGTTTTTTGTTACTCAAGACTTTCACCAGACACCATGTGAGGAAGGAAAGCACAGATGATGGACGAGCATCACGAGAAAGAATATTTGATCATCGGCTGGAACTATTTGACCATTTTTCTGGGAAATCATGACTGATCCCCGGAACAGACAGAATGGAAAAATGTCATTCTCTATTACAGGTCCTACGTTATAACTAGTGCTGTCAGTTTAACGCGTTATTAAGGCCGTTAATTTTTTTATCGCAAGAATAACGCAGAGCTGCCAACTCTCACGCTTTCGCCGTGTGACACACGCTTTTGCATGTTGGTGGTTGACTAAGTCACAATTTTTTAAAATATCATTGTATCAGGCCGTCATGAAGTACAAGGAGCGGCCGAGTGTGTGTGTGCGTCTGTGTGTGTGTGTGTGGTTCCAGATAGCGCACCGTAGCCCCGCCCCCTGCCATCGCTCAGAGACACACTGAGATCAGTCTGACGCCTCCAGTCAGACCTGCTCTCGCTTTTTGATTTAATATTTCGCCAACTAGAATATATATATTTTTTCGTTGCTTGTCTGTTTGAGAGGCCTGACTGCTATTGTCACAGCAAACTTGAAAAAAAGAAAATATTAAGCCATGGTTTAACTGCACTATAGAGTCCTTGTTTACCTTGAAATGTGCACTTTATAATTTTATTTTGTAGCGCCTTGTCTGGCAATGTTGTTTTTCAATAAAATAAAACATTTGCATAAAGCAAATCCACTTGTCCATGTTGATAGAGCATTAAAACACACAAACAATTATTGAGAAAAAATTAATGAAGGGACATTTAGAATAGATACAAATTTGTGATTAATCACGATTCATTTTGAGTTAACTATGACATAAATGCGATTAATCGTGATTAAATATTTTAATCTTTTGACAGCACTAGTTATAACATTTTCATGATGTTGTTTTTAATGTAGTATTGCAGAGGATGTTAAACATCCTCTGCTTGAGTCCCAGCCTGCAAAGTAGTAAAGGCTGTGCAGAGCACGAAGAGGGAGAATTGCTCTGCGTTGGCCTCATTTCTCCAACAATTCACCTGTTCAAATATTTGTTTGACGGCTGTGCCCATTAAGTTATTAGGCAGCAGATATGCAGCAGCTGTTGCTTGAATTCCAGGGGAGATTTCGTCACCTACCGACCAGAGAGCTGTCTGAGTGGTCATGGATTACTAATGAGTTCAAGGCACCTAGAATCGTTAAGGGGAGTACAATCATACAACAGATGGTTCAGTTACCTTCACCTGCACCTCGGGTCCTAAAAGGTACAATGCCTTTTTTATATATACATATTCACACCACATTGAATGTTTAGCCTGTTTATTTTCTATCCCACCTGGGAAGCAGGGGATCTATATTCCATCTGATGGGACAGTCGTTCTCTGCTTTGCGATTGGATGTTTATTGTCACATTCAGAGGTAATAACAGGTTTACAATGCATCCTTGTAACTGCAGCCTCTCACACACTGAGGGAAGTTTGAGCACTGAGTACTTTTCTGCTGGTATAGACAGATGTTCAAAAAAGCTCTTTTCTTTGTTCAATGTCGGGCTGAAACCTCTCGTCCCTTTATAGATACAAGTATTTCTAAAGATGCACTTAAGTCACATGCAAACCTCATCCACATACGGTGTGCACTTATAGAATTTATCGTGCAGATTTATTTTAAGGATTTAAAATCCACATTTAAATGTAATTTAGCCTCATTGGAGCCCATGCTGTGATTTGAAGGATTATGTTTGGTGTCTTATTACAGCTGACCATTTGCTAAACCCTGTCCTCCAGTTACCCTTCTTTTCATCTTTCAGTTCTATCCGCTCAAGCCTCACCTAATGCTGTGTCTTTGGCTGACTCATTTTAAAAAGGGAGCTACAGATAGGTCAAACAAGCACTTGATAACTGTACATGGTATTTTGCCAAAAGACAGGCCAAAGTTTACAGAGCAGCAAAGAAGTTAGCATTGTACAATTTGAAATCCCTCTAAAAAGACCTAAAGCAGTCGTTTTATTATATTGCAATATGAATCTGTTACATAGCTCTATCACATCCCTGGTTGGGGTGGTTCCTACAGATACGTACACTTGAATGAGCAACATGTTAGATTTGCACTTTGCTGATTGCATATTTAAAGTGTCTCTGTCACTTCTACAAGGAAAAAGTACATAGAGACAAAGAGCTCCTGTGGCAGCAAATTTAGGTTATTTGAGGTTAAATGTCTCTAAGAGCTAACCATGTTAGCCTAGACTCATATAGCATCCAGTAGCAGTTCACACACAGTGGGAAACAGCACACAGGAATATTGTTTGCAAATGAAATCCTCCTGAAATGAAGTATTGCCTTACAACTGCAGCTAGTAAGCGAGTTAGCATCGCTAATATTTGAAGTTTACAATTGAGCAGATTACACAGTGTTTGTCTTTTAGTATTAATCTAAAGTTTAATATACAGTGTTATTGAAATATAACAGTACAATCTAAATAATATCCTGACATGCTGCTTTTTGGATAACCTTGAAAAATGTCATTCAAGTTCCCTCGATGTACTTTATGGCAAAAGTTGAAGTGAGTTCAACGCTTCTCCACGACTTCACTTCAGAAATCAACTGGCTCCTGGAAAAAGGAGGGCATCAGTTAAGTGGCTGACAGCGAGCAGCTTTTTTTAGAGTAGCTCAATAGTTTACTACTCTGCTCCGTCACTTAGCCTCTCCATCTTTTTCCTTTCCTCCCAATACCCTCAGCTAACCTCTCAATAAGGCCTCATACTGCCAGTCGCAATACGTCTCCACACGCTTAGATGGACACGCCGATGTCTGGATTTCCGGCTGTGTGGCCCATGGGCTTCCGAAGTGCTGCCATTCTCACTCGCCTCGGAATTCTGACGGTGACGTTGCTGATACGATCGCAGGTCGTTTCGGGCTGCTCTTTACCGGAACGCCATAAATGCATGATGGCTTGAATGAACACGGGACATCGAATTTGTAAAGTGTCCCCGATGCTCTATTGATGGCATCCGCTGCCATTTAAAAGCCACAACAGCAGCACTGCTAAAAAAGGTCCCCGTCTACTTTCAAACAACAAACTGCAGGAGAAATGACTTATAGTTGCAGAGCTTTAAGATTGAAGAAACTGACTCGATGAAAAAACACTGGTGCAAATTACAAATGTGGTCAATTCGAAACGATTGCTAACAAAAAAACGTTTAGAGGTCGGCACTCAATCAAAATCAAATCTGAAAATGCTCCTCCTGTTAGTATGAGAGCAGCTGCAGCTCATATTATTTCATGTTCTTGTTGATTTGTTTGCCCTAATTTTTAATCCTCTCTGCACGCTCGCCTCGCAGGAGTCAATCAAACAAGGGGATGACCCGGTAATTACAGTCATTACTCCGCCGGTTTTTGCCGGTGAAGAGGAGGTGGTGTGTGTTGGATGAGGTGCAGGGCTCCTGTTGGATGAACAACTTTTTGTGTTGGCCCGATCAAGGGACTGTTGTGGCTGCGACCCTGTGCTGCGATACAGGTCACTGAGTTAAGTGGCCGCCTGTCAGACGTGCTCGGAGAGAACAATACAGCAACCGTCATCGCAATCAGATCACCTCATTCCTAAATAAAAACCTCTCATCCCTCCATCTGTGGCTATGACCTCTACTCCTTATTCCTTCTATTTGCAGGCATCCCCCCTATCATTTCCTGTTCAACCCAATTTCTCCTGTAAAATACACCACCCAAAGCCTGTTTCTCATCCCCTCTGACTGCTTTCAGCCTCTCGATTTCTCTCCTGGTATCCCTCTCTCTCTCTCTTTCTCCACCTCCAGCCGACTCTGTTGGTGTCCTCTCTGTTCGGAAGATGAAAGATCGCGGTCCCGCTGCTTGTCGGCGTGCAAGAGGATGCTAATGTGAAAAGTGAGTGCACGGCACTGCCGGATCTACAGCGCTCTTGCTCGCACTTAATGATTCATTATTACTGTGTTTTGCCGTAACTCAATTCAAATTCATTCCTATGTGAACTGCGGGTTAAACAAGCAGTGCGTCACACTGTGTCTGTTTATGTGTGAGTGTGTGTGTGTGTAGGTGAGGAGAGTGCATGTTAAGAGTCGAGGAGGAATGCGTGCCTGCATGGAGGTCCTTCTGTATACAGTATATTTTCTGCCCTTTGTGCTTGAACCACTGTGTGTTTGTGTGGATTTGCATGTGCATCCATGTGGACTTTTCCTTTTTTGTCCGTCTGTGCCTGGAAGGTCCCACACAGTCACATTTGGAAGACTCACTTTGCCTACCTCCTGTGTACTCTTGCCTTTCCCAGAACCACAGCAAGTCAAGCATCCTTTCTGCCATCGCTGTAGACGGAGAATAACACTCACAATAAATTTTCGGCAAGAAGGGGAACACAAACAACATAAAAAATAGGTACATCTTAGGACACCTCCACACGATATGCCGAGAACAATGAAGCCCTAAGGAAAGAGGGGATGAAGATTACGGGCGAAGCACCCTCCTCCTCCTCATCCCTCCTGTGATTTAAGGTGTACTGGCAATGCTCACTTTGCATCGGAGCCAAATATTAGTTTTGCAGGGGAACATCATCATCGGGGCCTTGCTCTGCCGCTGCAGACTGGTTTTGTTGTTGCAATATAACTCGTCCAATGTTCCCAGAGATGGTTTTAAGATGGCAGCATGTCAAATGGAGATGTCTTGAAGGGGAGATAATCAGTGTCATTCTTAAACAAGACATTTACCAGCCACGGTTGATTTAACAACATTTCATCCTGGTCTTTTAGTGTCAAGCTTAAGCTGCGATTACATAACTCACCAGCAAAAAAGCCCAAATGTGGAGTGCCCCGGGGTTTAATGCTACACTTCTTGCAGAGGTGATTTTTCTATTCGATAAAAACGACTTTTGACATGTGTGCACAACCAGCGACAAACACACCAATCAGCTGCTTACATTTATAACATTGTCTGTTTCCTGGCTTAGTCTGGGCGCACACTTACCCAATCCGGCATTACTGAAAAGTGATTGGTCATGCTATGAGCCCCTGTCGCTTGAGAGGGTGCCGAGCATTCATAAATCTAACACGTGCGTTTGCAGATGCACAAAGATGATCACGGAGACTTTCTCTTTCTGCCTCTCTCTCTCACATTTGCATATCTAAATCCCTGATCAACAATGACCACATCGTACACGTCTTCTGCATGGAAATTAATTTTAATATCTGGGTTAGCAACGTAGCTCGGTCGGCGAGGGATCTACGAGGTTCGGTAAACTTGAAACACTGGAGGGGCTTCCCCCCCCGCCTCTATTGCACACACTATACAACCAGTAAATATAGTTTCCTTCCGCTTCCTCAGTGTCTCATTACATATATACAGCAATAAAATGTAACACCAAATAGCCAGGATGCTGTATGCATGCCTGGTGAGGTCATCGTGGTCAGTACAGGCATACAAACGACTCTTTGAGGTTTGCGACTTGGTTTTAATGGTTGGTGTTGGGATTCATTTAGGTTCGAGTTAGCTATGTTGTAGTGATGGTTCCAGTTAAGGTGACAAGTGTGCGTGTGTGTGCGCTCATGCATTCGTTGTGGATCCAGTGACGGTTGTCCTTTTTCCACATCAGACTGCAATCAGCATTTGCGTAGACACTTCCTGACACATCTCTGCTAAACCACAGAATTGCATTGGGTAAGAAGAAATTAATTTTAACTCTCGGTCTCTATTCTCTCAGCAATCAGCACGATCGCTTCTCCCTCCGAGTCTTTTTTTAGATATCTATATAGATGTCTGATAACAAATGTTTTAGGGACCACAACACTAAATGTAAATGGCCGTTCACCAAAGCCTGATTTGACCCCAGTCAGGAAAAAACCAGGAAGGAAGTGTGGGACACTAATAAGTCATGATGAAAGTCAAACCTATGACACTCGCTTGTCATACGACACACTTTCTAATAGGATGTAAGGGGCAGCTGAAGGGTGAGGAGCCAATAACGTAGGGAAAGTCAGAGTTAAGTATAATCATGCTCTTATTTAGCCGGTGACAAATGAGGAGCGACAGCCGTCTTCAGGGCTGGTGTCACACCGAGACATAGAGTCGAAGAGACAGGAAGTACTGCAGCACGTCTACCCAGAAAGTTATTGGCTGGAAAGGTTACCTGAGCACAGCTTCATATAGAGACTGTGAAGAAGACACACACACACACACACACACAGACACACACATTCATTAAGGCACCATGCACAAACTCAAATATTTTCGAATGTGTTCAGTCACGTTAGTCTCAGGCTGAGTGGGACTAAGATTTTTCTCACTGATGCCAAAATGGCTTTACAACGTTACACAACTGATGGAATGTGACACAAGCGGCTGTACCACTGTGGAACTTGGTATCTCCGGCTTGCGGTGGCAGCGGTGCTTACATTTTTTTTTTTGTTCCGTGGTCATTTTGGGGGCAGGGACCGGTCCACTCCATCGAGCCGGCACGGTCGCATTGAGTGAAGCGACTTCAGTTTGACTTTATGGGAAGCAGAATTGCACTTTCACCACTATTACACATTCCTCCCCTTCCATACTTTCACATTACAGTGTTTTATGCTCCGAGGGGCAGTGCCGGGCGGACGGATGAATTCACTACCGCTCTGTCCGCGTGCCAAATCCCATCTCCGAAGCCATTACTCTCGAAAGATGTGAGCTGCAATGTAAAACAAACCCTGCAATCTGCAAGGTTAAGCCAGGCTAAATCAAAGGCCCTGTGCTCTGTAATGGCTTTCATCTCAGGAGGTTGGATCAGCTATTTATGATGTTTCATTATCTGCAAAAGTAGAAAACTATGGATCTCAGCTACAATGAGATGGAAAAAGTAAAAAGACTATCGGATGAAGAAATGATGAAGGTAAGAAGAATACTTCACCTTGAGTCGAGGAATCTATAAAAGTGTTAGAGCTTTGAGAAGTATAGGCTACACAATTTACTTCTAAGCAACTATCCTTAAGGTGAGACACGATTCAAAGGCCCGACTCGTACCTCTCTCTACTCCTGACTCAGTCCTTTCGGGAGTGAGTGCAAACGGACCTTGGGGAAAACGTGGGACAGGGATCATCAAACAACTTATACTGCAGGGATGAAAAAGAAAAAAAAAAGAAACGTGTGGGTGTCATGAAGATAACAGTTTGTGGACATCTTATCAATCTATCGAATTGAACAAGGAGATAAATTTCCAATTGGCCCTGTGTTAGATTAATCACAGATCCTGATTAGATGAGTCGATAAGAGGGAGCCAATGAAAGTTGCAGACATACGCCTGAGTCAGAGGAAGGGGAAACTCCAGCCTTTGGGCCACATGTGACCCATGAAACAGTTTAATCCAACTCGCAAGACTACTCAGAAATACCCCAAACTTCATGACAACAATTAATATTTGTTGTCCTGTCCGGTGAGTGAGGACTTTCTGTCTTGACAAGAAAGTGGCACCGTCAGCCAACAACTTAACTTCTGACACCTCAACCAAAAAGGAACAACTCTAGCTTTAACTCCAAATCTCTGCTTAGTTCTATCAGTTTGTATGTGTGTGGTTACAGGATACAGGGGAATGAACTGGTGATGATCATTCAAGGACACCGAGCGGTTTGGAAAACAGGCGACAACAGCTCAGTCTGAGTTGTTATCGTCTGCCCCTTCTCTTCACGTTTTAAAATACAGCTTCAACCATGATGCCTGGTTCCTTTCAGATCTGCTACTTTATCGTCTATGTTTTTTGAAATCATTTGCATTGTGTATTTTCTGTTTTTCTTACGACTCCGTGCCCTTGAAAAGATTCAGCTATTTGTCTGTATGTGATAATGCAGAAGAAAAAAAATGAATAAGTTTCATTTTCAATAGCCAGAAGAAAATATTGCAGAGAGGTGGGGGATTACTGAGCTACAATACTTGAGTGTAATTTTGAAAAGGTCCAAACCCCATATCTTAGAATATATGTATGTAAAATTGCAGAAGATTGCATCACTATATTCTTATTATTGCAGGAGAAGAACCCCCATGTACCCCCCTCTAGCCCCCCCCCCCCCCCCCCCCCCGAAGGACTTGCTTGACACCCATGCTCTCATGAATGCCAACAGCGACAATCTTCATACATAAATGAAGATTCATTGTTTATTGAAACAGGCATTCAGCAATAATTCAAGATTGGAATTAATTACAACTGTAGACGGATGTGACCCCATCTAACAATTTGCACCGTGCAGGCTAGAATTGTTTTTACAGGTTTCATAATGAATTTGCAGACTTGGTCATTAGGTAAATACAAAACCTATTTTCGCTCGATGCGGTTTCTCAGATAGATATCACAAAACAGATAAGTCTCAGTATTTAGCAAGTGATCCTGCTAGAATCCACTAAGCCAGCTGCTAAGCCCTTCTGGAAACATTTGGGACACAAATGAAACATTGAATAGAGTAAAAACAAACAATTTTTACCCATGTTAGTGATGTTCACCATAGATACTACAATCTTTGGTGATTTCACTGAATTTCTCTGAGGGTGACATGTTTGGTGTTGAAATGATCTGAAATGACAGCTATCCAAGGGATTGCCATGAAATTTGGTGCTGATATCAACGTTGGCCGGAGGAAGAATCCTTATGACGTGACTGATCCCCTGTCTTTTCCTTTAGGGTGACATTTACAGCTTTGAGTGAAACGTCTCATTGCTCAGATTGTCATAAGACTCGGCGCAGACTTGTCCCCATCAGTAATCCTCTGACTTTTCAACAGCTGTACCCAAAGTGCAGCCTGACAGAGCCGCTAGCGTGACTCAAGTCCTGTTCCCTTTCTAGAAGCTATTCAGAGAGTGGAAAACAAATCTTACATTTAGGTCAGGCAACATACAGAGGTAAACAAAAGGTTAACGTACGATTTGCTGTCTCTTCTGACGTGTGACATTAATTGTTTATTGTCTGGCTTTTTGTTGAGGTATTTAAAAGAATGTCATGAAAAGGTTAGTCTGTGTTCTGCTGCACTAAGCACAGAGCAAGGTATTCAACTTATTGGATGTGATCAAAAAAGGTAAATTAAACTACTTTAAACAGAAACACACATGTTTTAGAGCAGTTACGCTTTTTTGTTAAATGAGGAAAAAACAAGATATTGCTGTTGTACCTGCACCACAACTAATGAAGTCAACCTTTCCGTCCATGTGTGCAGATTACTCTGGATAAACAGACACACTCTTGCTTTTTTATGGATTGTTTTATATCTAATGAGGTACTGGATGGTGCCAGCACTACATGCAGCCCCAGTCCCAGTGGGTTTTTCCTGCTTGGCGGCTGGCTGCGATGCTGTGTGAGACCTGTCCAGTAGCGGGACCTAGTCCAGGATGAGCACTCTCTCCAGCAGCGTGTAAACAGTGACTATGGACCAGCTAGCAGGGCACTTTGGCACCCCTACAATCCTAACATTATGCCAGCCCAACTGCTCGTCCCTATCATTTGTCCCTTTGGCAGATCCGTCGGGGGCAGTTTAACCTTGCGATTCAAAGGTAACCACCATTTAAGAGAACCAGCTCGTGCTTCACTGCTCCACGAGTGCCACTCGGAGTGACCTGCTCTGATGTCACTGCATTTAAATAACTTGACCCGCTTTAAATAACTCCTGAGGTCAGCTCGGGCAACTCTCAAAAACCGGCCCCGATCGGGTTCTTGAAATGCCAACGACGTCGAGGGGCAGCGAGGAGGGTAATCGGCCCTCAGGGAGTGAAGAAGGATTTCTATAGAGTTTCCACTACTCGTACAGTGCACGGTAGAGCTGGGAGAGACTTGACCTTTTTCTCTTGGCTGAAGAAGTGGCATGTCATCACTTGGGACTGAAGGACTCTCAAACTGAGTCTTTCTAAAATGAAAAACCCCTCAATCAACACTTTTTATACGTTTGATATATTTTAATAATATCTGAATTAACATATCTGAACAGGGTGGCATATTGTTGCAGTGTGGTTAAGCATCATCACCTCACAGCAAGAACATGAGTTTGACCCCTGCTTCAACTGCAGCTCTGTGAATAGGTACCTCAGTCACATGGTCTCTTACAGATCTACAGTTAAGGTTACCTGAAGACTAAATTATCTGTGAGTTGTGATTGGTTGTTTGTCCTGTGATAGACTGGACCCCCCCTCTCCAGGATGCACCCTGCCTCTCGTCTAACGATAGCAACCCTCGAAGGATAAGTGGTATAAACACTGGATGCGTGGACGGAACATATCTCTACAGAAATACCTTGCCAAGCAACCCCTCAAGGGAGAAAAATCTAAAATGATATATGACATCTGATATCGTCTGCCCATTTTGTGGATTGTGTGAAAATGTGTTCAGGTAATATACAGGTGTCAGTTTCTGTAGAAAATATCTGATACGCTGTGGACATTTTGGACAGTGAGCTGAATCTGTTGAATTATAAATTGGACCAAGGTCAGCTTTGGTGAGTCCCCAAATTACCGTTGAGGCCATTTGGCTGCCTAATTTCCTGTACAGCATGAAAAACAACAATCTCACACAAATTGCCAATTTATCTATTGCTGTAAACAGGAGGCCTTCTATTTGGATTTGTCAAAAAAGTTTTGGATCCCTGTTGGTCTCAGAATGAAGCTGTCTCACATCAGTGGCTGCATTACATTACAATCTGCCTGCTGTCAGTCATCTGACTCCCACAGGGACACGGTGAGTGTCTGCCAGGAGCTAGTCCCTCAGAAACATGACACCTTACAATCGCATTGTTATGTGCAGGTCCGCTCATTTCTCAGAGGGGCTGAGCCGTTGATTTCAAGAAGTCACTGTCGAGCCCTGAAAACACAGAGATGAGTGACGGGCAGAACTAACTGTGAGGGACACGAATACGTTCCCTTCAAAACAGAGGGATCCGTCTTCATTAATACAGATGAGAAGTCCACTCAACAATGTGAAATAAATCCTGTTGATGAATTCTGTGGCTTCTTGGTCTTTGCTGAATGGATGTCTGCTGTGCAGCAAGCAGGAAGACCAAGAATTGTGTCCTACTGTTCGATAGCCATTCAGATAATGTTGTGTATAAAAATATAACTTTACTCCAAAAAGTAATAGTCAAATCAAATCCTAGTAACTGGAAGTAGTGCAGCGGTGAATTTAATAAAAGAAAATTGTTGGACCAACAACAAAAAAAAAAACTTAAATTGGCAGCACACAATTAAATTTACTTTGTTCAACTTAAAGTGAACAAGCTACATTAATGCAATTGCTAACATTTATTTAGGACAAATGTAATTCATTGTGTTGCCTTACTAGCAGAGTGTAGATCTACAGTAACCAGACCTTCCCTCTAAAGCACAGACTGACACAATATACAGCAAATGACAGTATGTTTGTTTTTCTGAAGCTTTCGATATACATTTCTATAAAAGGGGCACAGCACTGGTGCTGCCGTCACTGTATCCATCTTACAGCCACTTCGTCATTTCCAAACACAGCAGCATTGGGCTCTCACGTTTTCCAGACCAGTTGCTGGGGACGATAGTGGTGATGTTATTTTTTCTAGCTATAATTTACCGATGGTCCCTAAACACACTCACACACAGGCTATTGTTAGACACACTAGAAAAGTGGCTGTGCATAGAGAATCCTCAACTCCCCCCTTAAGTGCATGCAACTCAGGTGTGGCCCACAGAAGACTTTATTTAGAAAAGGATGGATAAAGGTGATTTAATGTAAGTTAAAACAAAGTAATATGATCTTTGTAATCCAGCATACCGCAACCTGTTTAGTGCGTCACTGCCTCCCTTTCTTACGGTTACACAATGCTGTGTGTTTATCTTCAAAGCCATCTTCAAAGTTAGTTTCTTTAACCCCCAAAATAACGGCTTTACAATCATTTAGTTGGTACACAAACTTAAAATAGGCAAAATGGCATCTCTGCCGTTGCCCCAGCTCTCTCCCAGATCGCCTGGAATTTCACTATGTAACCGTTTAACCACGCAGGAGCATTTGTGACATGCTTTCTGGTAAACGTCACACACCAACAACCACAGCGGTTATGAGCCAGAGTCAACAGCTGGCTTGTCAGGGATGAGTTGGCTTGGTATTCTCATCAGCGTGTGAGCCAGTGAAGGAGGAGAAGTGGACATTATCCAAGAGGGAATCCAAGAAGAGGAAAGGAGAAAGTGTATTTTCAGATTAAGTCCAATCTGAGAGGGTTAATAGGGAAAATACTTGTGTATCCTTTCTGGCTGACAGGTCTCTGTCAGCTGCCTATGCCAAACACTAGTTCACACATCAGTCAGCGTGTAGGAAATGATGGTGATGCATATCTCCAGCATTACACAAGGTGTGTAGCGCCAAGATGAATTCCATGTTACATAAAAATGATATATGCACAGTATAGATTTAAGACTTGGGAAGCCACTAGAAGGAACCGGGGCTGTAAATACTTGGACATAATTAGTCCCAGGATTATGTTCTCCCTCTCTTTAGCTAAAACTTCTTGATGTTGTCAAGACCCTCACCTTGTTTAGCAAAGAAGAGAAACAACATAAAACAGCCCTGTTCCATCACTGAACGTAAACGCACTGGAGGTGTAATGGATTCAGTAATACTCTAGTGAAATAAAGACAAATAAATAAAGGAAACTATTCTAATGATCACCTAATCTACGTTTTGGGTTTGAAAGGTAAATTGGGATCTTGCAGGTTCGTGAAACGCATAAAAAAAACACAGCCGCTCCCCAAAGAGCAGAGGGAGCCAGGCTTAGTTCATATTACTTATTTATCACTCTGCTTTTGCAGGCGCACTCATGTGAGCTTTATGAGCACATAAGAAGGCCAAAAGTGAATTACTATGCAAATAAATGCAATGTTTCCTCCCTTTTTATGTAGTTTACTCGGATGTTTATGTAACTGCACCATATCCACTTTGAAAACTAAGAGTCCACTCTCTCAAGTGTATCAATTACTCTGGATAGGCACAAAGAAACCAGTTAATCAATGCTAGGACAGCAGCTAATACGGGAGAGAATAACATATCTGATCAAAGGGATGAATTAATACCTGTGTGGAGCCTGAGAAATCTGCTGCTACTGGGGTTTTTGAAAAAAGGTAGAAAGGTAGAAAGGTCCAGCACTGAAAGATTGCATAGAAAGCTACTTTCAAAAAATTCAGTATGCACACAAGTAAGAATGAGATCTGCACCTTAACACGTGTCTGTGAACACGAAGACGAAGACAGAGGGACAAGTGTCTCAGCGTGCCGTCCCTTGCTTGGGGGGACAAGAAGTGAGGAGCCAGCAAGATTACAAAATTGTCTGTAGAGATATCTCATCGGTTTACTTCCCTTCTTTTATCTCCACGGAGGACAGCAGCGGCATGTGAAAGGACGGGCATGGACCGGGGGGGGGGGAGGTCAGAGGTCCACGAATACCCATGGGTTGGACATTAGAGAGATAAATAGCGACGCTAAATCGAGCTCCAGCTGCTGGCGCTTTTCATTCACACTGTCAGATATCTGATTTTTGCATGCTTTTCGCCATGCATTGTCCCCTTAACTGCCCCTCCCCCCCCCCTTCCGGAGAAAATTGTTAATCTACTGTATTATGTGTTAAAGTTATTTCCTCTTCGGGTTGACTTCTCTTTTCTATGCAATGATGTTGGGGGTCGGGTGAGGAATTGGGGAAGTTATTAGTTTAGAAATGCAATTCCTCTGATTTACTGTGTTGTTGCAGCTATATATCAAAAATGGAAAAAGGAGGGGGGGGGGGAGAGATATAAAATAAAAGTTATTTTCAATTACTGAACCCAAGGCCTGACTTTGCAGGCTACGTATATTCATGTCACTCCTGAGCCGCCCTTTTTTTTAGAATTGAAACATTTCGGGAAGATTGAGTTTTCCTCCTTGGAGTTGGACCGCTGAGAAATACTGTCTGCAGCAGTGGGTTAGAATGAATGAGAAAACAGAGAAACACACAAACACCCAGTTCACAGAATGCAAAGTGAACAGACCAGAGGCAGCTTTTTGTTGTTGTTGTATTTACATATTTTAGCATTCACAATTGTTTGAGAGAAACCGAGTTTGAATGAGAAGGAGAGAGTGAGAGAGAGAGGGGGGGGGGGGGGGGGGACTGTGTGTGAGATTGAATTAGATCTCACGGGACAAAAATCGTTCTCCCAATATTCAGTAAAGCAGGAGATGCCCCCCCCCCCCGCCCTGTGTGAGAAAGGTAGCAGATGATACAGACTGATCTGATTTGGCTGATCTGGAGAGGGGAAGGTGCATTTAGCTAATGAGTGCTCTAACCTGGTGAAGCATTAAACTAATGAAACGGCCATGCCCTGAATATGGGATGTCTCATTCTGCAACCAAACAATCGAGAGCAGCTCTCCACCGGAGTGCCGCCCGCCAGCTCGGCTGTCTGCTGCACCGAGTCGGCCAATGAGGGGAGCACGTCTGATCTAAACTACAGAGGTGTGTGATTGGCTGACTGCTGCGGAGACTGGCAGAGGGCCTGCTGAGAGCAATGAGAGGAGAGCAGGTGAGTGGGTGTGTGTGTGTGTGTGTGTGTGTGTGTGTGTGTGTGTGTGTGTGTGTGTGGTGCTGGTAGGTGGTCCAGATGTAAAAAAAAACACAGTATGGCTTCATAGCGACACCAAAGCTCGGTGACAAAGTGGCAGACAGACTACTGAGAACTGTTGGATACTGCAGCTGCAAAGAAAAACACACAGTGGGCCTTCCAGATTTGTAAATAAAGTGGCACGTATGATTTTACAAAACAAAAACTGTCACAATCCCTAAATTTAGCATTCAAAGGATTTTCTCCGATTCTCCGAGGTACAAACATGCTTCATGAGTCCGGACCTGGCAGAAATGTCACTTTTGAAATGAGAACTGATCTGCAGAGTCAGAGTCAGTTGGGAGCAGTCTCGTGTTTTGTGTGGCTCTGCAGGGAGCTTTTCAAAGTCTCATATCATCACAGTTATCTAGAATTAGGCTTCAAGTCTTCGACAGGAACACTGCTTCATAAGCAGTTTAGATGCATTATGGGAAACGTAGGAGGCAAAGAATTTTAAGCTTGGGTTTTAAGCTTAATCTTTCAGTATCTGCTCCTTCTTCCGCTAAAACAGTGTTTTACTCAAATGTATAATGAGAGGATTACGATAAATCTGATTAAGATACAAGTTTGGCTTCTCCGTCTATCCAAGCTACAGGTCAGTCGGTTGGTCGTTCACCTCAGACCGAAATATCTCAACAGCTATTTGGTCTCCTTCAGGTATTTATGTGTCCATTAGGGCGAGTACCCCCGACCCCAGCCCATATATCTACCTGCCGAGTAGGAAACGATCTAAAATGATATTCGTGTTCAGTCACGTCGGCTGAGCTGTCCACCGGATTTTTTGTTTTTGAGTTTGATTTCTGTAATCGCGGAAAACATCTGGCTCAGCTCAGATTTGGACACAAAACTCAGAGTGGTTGAAAGGTTGTGGGGCTCACCCGCGTTCTGTTCAGCACTCCACCATCAGTTATAGATGTTATACCTTTGGTGATCCCCTTTCTTTTTTCACTCGGCAAGATCATCGTGCAAATCTGGTGACATTCCCATCCTCCTCATGTCAATGTTAATTATACCTGTTCAAAACCATTACCTCAGAATTGTCGTTGCACAGTTGTTTTTGACTGAAATAAAAACCCAAATTCATACAAAATAAAGAACTTTAATAGACTTCAGTCGCCATCACCTTCATCAAGGCTTTTCTGAATTACTTCAGAAGGTGCAGCAATTACTTCAGGTTCCTCTCGGCAACAGCCGCCTCAGGGTCTTTGTGAAAGTTGCTGAAGGTTGTTCATCCTCCACCGACAGAGTAAAACCATCTGTGAAATATTTTCCTATTCATCTCCATGACATTGAGATCCTCATGACCACTGCCCATCAAAGACACATTAGTCATTAGCATCTAACTTTGCATCAAACGATTACTTCTCTGGAAATGCTTTGCCGATGCTTTGCCGATTGGTGTGTCAATACTTTTTAAAGTGTTTCCACTATCACAACTGATACTGCTGACTCAGCTGTTTGGCATCTACTGATTTTCCCCTCAGTGAAATTATGCGACAAATGGAGATGAAGAGAACACATTATAGATATATAATATATATATATATATTTAGATGCAACTCTCAGCCCATGTTTGATTGTGATCTAAAATACACAAACGAAAGGCCAAATAAATAGATCCCATTTAAACCATCATAGCAAATTTCAGATGTGGAATCACAAAACGCATTGAGGCATCTACAACCCCCTCGTATCGATATAACTGCAGTTTAAAGGGAATAAATCTGCTTTCTCTCTCAATGCGGGTCCACTGAACAATCACCATGTACGCAGGCGATGGACGTGTGTTAATGAAAAGCTATTAGCAGCTTTCCCCCTTTTAAAGCGCACAGGCCAAATCAATTTGGAACATTTTATTCCATACGCCCGAGGCTTCGTATTTAATCCACTGCTGAGGCTGCTGCACCCTGCGCTTGTTGCCGGGCGTCAGCTGCACCGTGGCAATTTGATAGGCTAATGACGGGCAAAGGAGTATTGTGGAACTTATTCTTTATTCCCCCAGATATAGAAAGAGAAAAATCTCCAATCAGGCGCTCTGTGGTAGGGGGACTTGGTTTCTGCTAAGCTGCGGGTGAAAGATTGGGGAAGCAGCTCAAGGTGCAGTGCTGAGGTGAGTTGATAAGCACAAGTATATCTGAGTGACCAAATCCTCGTCCCTCTTTCATATTCAGTGGAGGTCCACCATTGAGCTGGGCTCGGCAGAACACAGTATGCTAAAATAAAGAGTGCCGGTTGGGAAGCTGACTTCTCTCTGGCCTCGCGCTCTGCAAAGTGACCAACTAGGACAATCCCCCGACATTCCTGGAGATATTTTAGGCGACAGCAGCCACATTAAATGTCCACTGACAGAACAGACTGTGTCCCTGCTGTTGACAGAGGGAGCTCAGATTATTGCTCTAAGCCTAAAAGACGTTTTGGGGGAAGATTCCTCAACAGACTGGGCTACTACCCCCAAAGACCAGTGTCACTGGTTCAGTACTAGAAAAATTGAGCTTACAAAATGTATCTATGCCAAGCAGCTGAGGGGAGTATTGTCCAGGAGGCTGCTTGGGAATTCCACTTTGGGAGAAAGAATGCTGGAGTAGATTGTGCTAGAGTAGTTTGTTGAAAGGCTCCTGTCTGAGCAGTGCCACTGTCTAATGCACTTAAGGTAGCCTCCGTCATGGCAGTGGATAAATTGGCTGTAAGGGACCTCCTCTGGGACCAGGCAGCAGAGGACTGACTACTGACCCCCGCTCATCCAAACTCAGCCCCTTAGGAACTCCATATCGTCACCTCTCTAACACGGCAGACTCAAAGGGGGGAACTGCTGAAGCCTGATGGAGGAGATGAGGTGGATTTCTCTAAACGTGTCTTTGCTCCCTTGTGGTGACCATCTCACAGCATCCCAGTGAACTGATAGTCAGGTTGATAGAGCCTGATGTGTTCTCCTTCCTGCAGGATGCAAGTCTCTCTGACCACCATACTGAGACTAACGAGGCATGACGGTTTGTTCGCGGCCTCAAAAGTAGATAAGGGTAATAGAGGGAGGGCTATACGGTTCTTATGCACTATCACAGTGTCAATTAAATTCCACAGTTTGATGCATACACAATATCAAGACTCCTCTGCTGGACTATACTGGCCAATTCCCTCCTGAGTTGTTTCTCCACTCTGCACAGGTTGGATCAGTTTGTCACACTTTGGCTTGTCCACTGCCCAAACCATCTTCTGACACCTCACTGACCTGGTGCTGTTTCCACACGCTACAATAGCTCCTTGCTTTTTTTTACACTGCATCTACTTGGGAGGTGATGTTCTCCCTTTCAGACAAGGTCACCCAGCAGTGCAGGAGACTAAAGGAGAGGGGAAAGTGCTCTCGGATGTGCCCCAGACAGAGCTGATGCATGCCGCATGTGGAAACCAGCTGGATACATCTGATCTCTGGCTGCTAAGTCAATCTAAATGTCAAACACACTCACTCCCCCGTCTTAAGTAGTAATAAAGCAAATGCCCTCTGCTGAAACCATTCCCCGATGCTGCCTCAACAATGTGTTGCAGGTGTCTGCGCATTTGCCCGATCTGTTTAAATATGGCACAAATCACTACATACCCCAGGTGTGGCTGTTGCTGTGCATTACCACGTGCAGTGTATGAGGGCCCGGTGGAACACTGTAGCAGAGGAGATAAAACTCCCATCAGGAGTCCTCTATACACATCACTGCAATGTCATGAAGTCGCAATTACACATCCCTGCATAGTGCTTTTAAATTGAAATGATGGATGCAGGAAGTGGAGTCACATGGTTATACTTATCCAAGGTGAGTGGCCGCAGCTGCAGCTCAATGCGAGATGGGGAGAGAGGGGGGCCAGGGAAAGTTTGATTTAAACAGCAAACTTTTACATTAAACATAAAGTTATATATATATATTTATCACCTATCTATATAGCCAATTGACCACCAGCGTACAAGTCTTGCACGCGCCACCCACATGCCTGGACTGGCCATCAGGCGAATACATCAGTGCCCCCCCTCCCCCCTTCCCCCTCGTCGTGAAAAACCCTGGCAGGAGCACAGCGTGTGAGCCGTGCAGAGCCCATATCAAGTCTGGACCCATGCCACTGAGCAGGTAGAGTCCATAAATCACTGTTCAGTCAGAGACGGCCCAGACACACAGTCTCCACCTGCTGCAACACCACCCAGACACCACCTCTCGGCTTCCTGCAGCTCAGCATACATGCATGCTCACTCAGGCAGGAGGCTGTGGTCAACAAGGATCTCACAAGGTCCATTGGGCCTGAATGGGGGGGAGGGGGGAGTAGTTTATGGGCCTAATGCAGACGTCAAGGGCAATGTAGTTTTGATTTAAAGTGGGCCTGTGGCCGGATTGTGATGTATTGCAGAGGAGCTGCATTTTACATTGTGATGAATATTGTTGGGTGTGGGACCAGATAAATTCTGAGGACACATTAGGGGGTGCTATATGCCAGGCACTCAGCCTCGAAGGTTTCCAGGGAGAAGCCAGACCATTATTTATAAAAATACCAGAGCTTTTTTTTGTTTTTTCTTTAACAAATTCACCCTGTAGGCGGCTGCGAGCCTTAACACATATATTAAAAAGGACAAAAGGGGAGGAGGAGAAAATAATAAGTTTACCGGGAAGACAGGGATACAGGATTTGAAAAAAAACGCAATGGATTTCTCATGGCCAGCTGGGGTTTCAATTCCAATTTGTCTGGCAGCTCATGGCGATACGGAGCGAAAAACACTCAAAACTAAAAGTCTGCACCCTGCCAATCAGTTTCCCCCCTCTTATGCCTCTCTTTCAATTCCCCTCCCACATTTATTCACGCAACTCCCCCTTTCATCTCTTCCCGCCCCCCTCGTTTTCAGACAAGCGCAAATGGGAGATGAACAAAAAGGAAAAACGTGTTGCATGGGTGAAGCCTCGACCCGGCAAAGGAGGCTGTGATAGAAGAACCTTGATGAGTCGTGCACCAGAGAGAGACGGAGCGGCGTTGGCTCATCGTAAATCTAAACTTAATAGTCAGTTTTTAGAAGGTTATGTATGCATGAGGAATGCTTAACACACGACTGACACTGTCAAACTCGGAAATCTGTTATAAATCAAACCCCACAGGTAAATTGAGGCCGCAGTGAACTGTAAACACCTGCTCCGCTTGATGCATGTGCTCAGCAATGCATGGCCGCTCGTAGTCCGCTTACGTGGCGGAGGGCTCGCCGTCGGGAGATGATAACCGTGCTTCCAGTTTAATGTTACAACATGTGATAATCCTCTTTAAAGGCTGGGATGGTAGATGATCTGCAGACAAAAGGATTCTTCTGAGGGACAAGCACAGCCCACTGTACCTTATCCTCACTGGTCTCTTCTCTCCCTGATTGGGGGCAGTGTCCCCCCCGCCACCCAATACTGAAATAACACCACACACAATATGCATTCACACACTGGGGGAGATAATGTGCAGCGATGGGAGACAGCGGCCAACCCCCAAGCATAATCTCCCTATTCATAAAATAGACTATGTAAATCTCTTAAGGTGCTAAACGGGCCTAGCAGACACCCATGGGTCAGGCCGGGGAGAGTTTCATTGTGTCGACCGTACACTGTATATAATAATATACATCTGTGTATAAATACTATGGTCTATCTTGTCTTTGTCCTTCTCAAATGTTCAGCACCTCACAAAAGAAAAAGCAGAATTGCAATTTACTGACCATCATTTGTTGAAAGCAAACGGAAAAATACATGAAAGAGTTGCTTAAATATGTTGTAATTGTGTGTGTATAGTGCACAGGTGCAGCCAAGTGTAAATAGATCTGTTTGCCATATTGTGAACCTTGTATTATGGCCCCATGTCAAAGTTCAGTGGTAAATAATGGTGTGAAGGTTGAGGGACGGCTAATGAGCACGTAGCATGTCTGACTTTAGTGCAGGAGCTGAGGTCCTTGTTCCAAAACTAAAGATCTTTAGATCAACAAAGGGTTTTGTTGCACTGTGCTCAAGTCGAGCCGGCTGTAAAATACCTACAGAGGGACACGGGTGCATGTTTCTGTAGCAGCTTTGCCTCTGACTGAGCTCAGAACTCTCATATTATCTATAAAAGCATAATTTGTTCAGTAGTTTGCTAAACATTTAACGACTTGTGTCTTCTTGTTACTTTGCTCTGCTCCACATGAATATTAATCAATCTGCGCCTCCTTGTCTCTTGTCTCAGTGTGTGACCTCTCTGATTGACTGAGGCACCAGTTTGTACCAGAACGGACATCTATTAGCTCACCTGGATGGTAAACACAAAAATGCAGATAACTGATAAAATTCAAAATACAGCGTTAGTGAATATTTCAATATCTTTGAACATGTGTGTGTTTGTCTTGTGACCAGGTTGTTGATCTTTAAATGCTGACTGGTTTCCAGGAACAGCTCCTCTCTCGGGCCCTAACACACACACACACAACCAGGTCAGCCTCCTTCTGTCACAGACTTAAGGTGAAAGGTCGTCCCTGATCTTTTTTGATCCTTGGCATTAGTGGCAATATTCCACAGCATCACTCAAAACTACCCATCTGCCCGTCTGCGTGGTCCATGACCTCTGGGATTCAGAGCGGGATCGCTTCAGATCTACCACCCCCCCCCCCCCCCCCCACTTCAGACCTAGATTAAATCAGCCACAGACCCATATCACTACATAATCCTTTTGTTCCTCAGATCAGAGCAGTGTCAACATCATCTCCTGGACGGCACTTCAGACAAAGAATTAGAGGGATTAAATCAACATTACTCAACACTGAATATTACATTTACATACACAATGGTGAAAGCCATAGCTGAAGGCAAAACATCTGGATCGCCCCCTGGTGGGTGGCTGCACTGTAGGTCACATAAACCCTGCCTCCTCTGTGTTAGCCTATGGGACACGGACCAAACTAAAACGTAAAATTACACGTTGAATTTTCCGAAACATTTTATTACCTAAATACATTTGAGGTAATTCTTATCACGCTGGTGTATTTATTAGATTATTATTATTGCTGAGAATTAGCCTGTGATTGGTCGATGACAGTGATACTAACAGTGTCCATACCCGGGATATTTAGGCTTCACTGTGGTGCAGTAGGAGGAAGCTGAGACATATAATCCATCTTTATATATAATCAATGGCACACGAGCATAGTCACTTGTCACTTTTGGGGACATTACATTGACCTTCTTGACGACTTAACCGATACACTTCAAATGACCACTTCTTGCTTAAGCCTAACCTTTGACCTATGACCCTAAATTCCGGACAAGCCGTTCCCATTTATCTGGTTTTCAGTCTGAAATCAATCAGCGATCTAAAATCGGTCCCTCCTGACCAAACCCAAGACTTCTGAGACGGTGTCTTGTCTCCATGAATCATCTTTGCATTCATTGTCTTCTTAATAACTCTAACAATTATCTCGTCACGTGGATACAGAATGATGAGGAGGAAAATCTAGATTGAATAAAGAGAGAAACACACAAAGACACACACACACACACACACACACACACACACACACACACACACACACACACACACACACACACACACACACACACACACACACACACACACACACACACACACACACACACACACACACACACACACACACACACACACACACACACACACACACACACACACACACACGCACACGCACACGCGCCATTAGGGCTTAACAGAGGGCACCCAGGATCATTAAGGACTGAAATCTCATATTAATCCTTACTCACCCTTCTAGCCCTGCACATTAAACACCACTCTGCTCGACTCTCTCTCTCTCTCTCTTTGTCACCCACACACACACAGACACAGACACACAAATAAAGCGACTTCAGACAACGACTACATGGCTGCTGCCCTATCACCTCACCATGGCAACATGCAGACCTGTTTAGAAACCATGCAGACACATGACCTCCTCCCTTCTTCTTACAAACACACACACACACACACACACACACACACACACACACACACACACACACACACACACACACACACACACACACACACACACACACACAGACACACACAGACACACACAGACACACACAGACAGAGAGATAAAGAAACATACACAGATGCTTGCCAAACATATTTCACTGGACTCTGCTCTATCGCCTGCAAAGCTTGTAAAATCACCCTGGCACAGAGGAATGCATGAGTCGATGAGCCGTTACAGTGTCAAAACACTCTAAACGATCTCCACTGGGAATCATAAACAGGACCAACGCACACGTGTGTTGCAGAGAGACATCACACAAAGATATTGTTGTCAATAGGTCAAACAGAGATGGAATGAACCATTTTGAGTTGGAGGATCCGATGATATTTCAAGGTTTTTCTCTTTATATTGCTTTTCTTTAGCGGAGACAATCAGTACATTGAAAAAAAATGACAAATAAGAAGATGCTATGCAGGAAGAGGCAGCAAAACCCAGAGGGCTTATTGTGAAGCCTCCAGTTAAACATAGTTAAAACATCCCAACATTAGACAGTCAAAAGTTGACATGGAGAGAATAATGATTACGCATGAGAGTCAACAAAGTTAAAACAACATTTACCACCAAATAAAAAACTAACCAAAAAGGCAACACTATTATCAATACATACAAATAAAAGAAAGTGTGTATGTGATGTGAACAGGTTTGCAAGTGCGTTCAAATGCACAACTGATGTTAGACAAATTGCTCTCAGGTTGAGTCTCAAAATATAATTTTTTTTCTAAAGAAATAAAAAGATGATTAAGGTAAAAGAACTTCACTTCAAATTCCAATCAGCTCTTTTCAAGCTCTTGCTTTTGTCGGTTTCTCAGAACTAATCAGACTGGTATGCCGATTGGTTTTGGCTCAAGTCGAGCTGAATGCTGCTTAAATTCTTTAAAAAGCAAAGCTCTGTTAAAAACTCTCGTCCTTATTCCAGTCACATAACCAATAAAAACCCTCTCAGGAGCTGATATTATAAACCCATCCATCCATGCATTATCTATACTGCTTATCCTTTGAGGATAAGAGACAAACAATCATTCACATGTGGTCACTTATGAGTCTACAAGCAACCTAACCACAATCTGAATGCTTTTGGACAATGGGAGAAAGCCAGATCACCCAGAGTCGTCAGGAGTTGTACGACAAATGCAACTGGACTTGCTTGTGGACATCGTAATTGACCTGGAGGAATAAGAACAACACTGCAAGACATTACAAGGAAAGTGGGTAGAGGAACTGTCTGGCAGGAGAATCAACCAACCGGAGAAGGATGCTTTCGCCAAAGGTTTTAAACTTCGCAGTGACACTAGCAAAGATACCAGAGGTAGAACTAATCACAAATCCACCATAAGAAACAATCGCTTGTTCAAAACACAAGCAAGTCCAGCTCCTGAAGACTCTTTAGAACTCTGACATCTTCCAACAGTCTTAACAATATGCAGATTGGGATTAGGTTAGTTGGCAAATTTAACTTGACCATAGGTGCAAATGGTTGTGTATCTCCATGTATTGGCACGGTGAAACTCTGGTGACCTGTCGAGGTTGTACCCCCCCCCCCCCCGGCTCTAGCCTCTGCAATGACCTGGGAGACTGAGAATCTTCACAAATATGGAGTACCAACAGAAAACGCATGCAAACACTGGCAGAGCATGCAAACTCCACACGGAAAGACCCCCAAACTAAACTTAAACTGGGAACCATCTTGTTGTGAAGCGACTGCAAAAATTACCACTGCACTGTGCCACCAATCATAACCCTTCAAAGTTAAAACAGAGGTTTTTGTGGTGAAGTGCACAAAGGGGAATCAAGTGATTTAAGGGTTAAATCCATTGTGATTGCACGGACAGTGTTTCCCTGCAGTTGGTGAAAGATTTCAGTGAAAGAAGCTCAGAATCAATGTTATACGTTATATATATATTTGGCACTTGAATCAATACTCAGGCATTTCTGTGGCAAACAAGATTATCTGTGTCATCTCTGTTGATCCCTCGGTGAAGCTCTCACAAAAGACTCAGCTCTCCCTCTCGGGTCGATACCACCCCCCCCCCCCCCCCCCCCCTCACAGGAGATGGTTTTATTTCTGTAACCTGTTGTGAATAATGCACAAACAGCCTGAGAAGGCAATAACCTTTTGTTATCGGTGTATACTTCACAAAACCAACGACTGTATACGGCCGGGTTATTAGAACAGATTTGTTTTATTTCAACTAATTTGATGATTACCTGCAAACGGAGGGGTATTGGATTTTTTAAGGCTGCCACCAAAGGGGGGAAAAGTGACACTGAAATTGTAGTAGGTGGAATAAACAATAAACAATATACAAGCAGCGTATGATCATAGGAATGCAGGGTAATATACATACAGCTGTAATCAGATTAGCTGTATTAAGGCGAGGGGTATGTACACTGGGAATTTATTGAGTTACAGTATACAGGCGCATCTATCACTGGGGACGCGGCTGGATAAATCATTTACATGAGAAATGGAAAGCTATGACTCTAATTTCCAAACCCCACTGGAGCTGAATCAAACCTCACAGAGTTTTCATCTGAAATTCATTATTTAAAAAGGTCCCACGTTACAAAATGATTCATACCACAACCCTGGAAAGCATGACTGTGGGCAACGAGAAGAGTTCTTTAAAAATTATATCATTGCAGTGGTACAGAATGGGCCTCGGATAATTCAGATTAATTAATGAATGGACTTTAGTTAATGGTTTTTCTGGAGATCTACCTCATAAAGGAAAGTACAACAATATCTGGGCAGCTTGAGTTGGTTACAACCTTACAAATGTAGCTTTAGTACTCTGTCCAAGACGTGTTTCATTCTACCTTGAGTGCTGCTGTTCATTCTTCCCCATGAATAGCTTATTATAATTGTTGTGTTGTGTTACACAAGGGCACAGCTGTCAGGGGC
Organism: Platichthys flesus; assembly: GCF_949316205.1. Lineage (NCBI taxonomy): Eukaryota > Metazoa > Chordata > Actinopteri > Pleuronectiformes > Pleuronectidae > Platichthys > Platichthys flesus. The sequence continues at coordinate 5,954,754 of NC_084950.1, read as the reverse complement.
TACTCAGACCGCGTCTTATCATCCGTCCTCAGTGTTTCAATGTTAAGGGGGACAGTGCTATGAGTTCAGTTCTGAACTAAAATACATCCTCAATGCGAGAGTTGATCACATGGGGACGTGGCCTGGGACACATTCTGTTGACTGTGTGAACGCGAATGTAACCGGGGCCACATATGATCGGATCTCTCAGGACACATGCTAATACCAGGTCTGAACAAGGCCTTAGTCTTTAGTGTCTTGCCCAAGGACCCTTGGAAAGAGACAACTTGGGGAGGACACTAGAATGTGGACGGGGGGGGAGGTCGAGATAAAACTAACAACCCTCCTGATTGTCTGTTACACTACTTTCCACAATAATCCAACAACTGGGTTACACAAAAACTTCCAAACTCTCTATTAATAACCCAGAAAACTGATCCAATATGCTCAATAGTTTTTGGGGGTATAACCAGCATTCTTCTGTGTATTCATCGTGTACACAGAAGTTATCAAATAAATAACACCAAATATTTCAGGTAATTTCATTTCTTCATTAAAATATTGTGATCTGTGCTGACAAAAAAATATAATTTCAGCTATTGGCTAAGTGATATTGACATGACTATTTGCCCCCTCATGGAAAACTGCATACACTGCCATACATTGGTTTTCAGTTTTCAGATCTTTGTTCTTCTCCAGTGCACAGACAGGTCATTCATCCACAACAGGGATAAAAAGGTAACACACAAACAAACACAAATGGGCTTTTGTGTGCACATTATCGGCACTCCTGCTTTACGAGTCTCGGCGGCGGCTCCCACACTGCGGAGTGCCGGTGTCATGAAACATTTAAACTGAAGCCTCACAGAAACTCATCAGCGTGTTAACTGTGTGGTGGGAACAGATTTAGGAGATTTAAAGTAATGGAATAATCAGTGTGAAGGAGCACGATGGAGCCGAGTCGTGCAAGACTAGTTGGGGCGACCTTGGGTTTTGGTCAATGCAGATGGGCTGTGTCTGTCTCCACAGAGCGCAGGGGCTTGTTGCCTTTCAGACAACTTCAAAATCAAAACCAATCTCAGGCACGATTACAATGGATGGATTTTTACAGCAGTGGCCCGTGAATTGAGACAACAACAATGAAGCGAGAACAGAAGAAAAATAGAATCAAAATTGAGGTTTTACAGAGGAGACGAAAAAGCACAGAAATCGGCTCGATTCGCCTCCTTATCTCGACAGAAGATATCGTAACCTTTGAAGTCATTTTACAGTCATTATGAACAGAGCTGCAATCGGTTCCACACATTATTATGATTTATCATTTGTCCCCGAGGCCGTACACATGTGTGTATGGAGTGCACGCTGCTGTTTACGTGCGTGAAAATCTGCCCGATGTGTATCAGCGTTGTACTCTGTCTCTGCATTATGTAATTGTGCTGTCACTGAGGTGTGGAGAAAGCTGTAGGGGGGGGGAGGGGGGGAGAGAGAGGCTGGAGTTGGAGGGAGTGGGGGGTGGGGGGTGTTGCTGACGTACGTGGGTGGTCATTGGGGTGAAAAGGTCAGGGCCGAGTGTTGTCTTCACCCACGGGTCCCAAAAGAGGATCTGTTTGTCTCAATCAACAAAGTCAGTGCTTGTGTGTGTGTGTGTGTGTGTGTGTATGTGTGTGTGTGTGTGTGTGTGTGTGTGTGTGTGTGTGTGTGGGAGGGGGGGATTAACGCTCAACAGGCAGAGCACAAATACTTGCGTTAACATACACACTGTAACGCATCTTTCACCACTTTAACTTCATGCTTTAAGCCTCTTTTATTTACCTTTCTTGCTTTTTACCTTTTCGGCTCTCTCCCTCTCTCCATCTCTCCCTCCCACTCCCTCTCTCCCTCTTTCCCTCTTTCCCTCTCTCCCTCTCTCCCTCTCTCCCTCTCTCTGACTGGGATTAGTGTTCTAAGATCAGTGCGGCTGTAATGCCCTTCTTGGTAGACTGACAGATGATACAGGCTGCCCTTTGGGCTCCAGTCGGAATGGCTACAGATCAATACCCGAGCTGGCTGCCTGTCAGCATTCACACAAACACGCACAGATGCTCACATGGAACCCGCACACACACACACACACATTCAGGTGCAAGGCCGTAGCATCAAAGCCCATCTGAGCCAGCTGGCATTTACAGGAACAGGACCTGGATGTGTGCAGCACAGCAGGAGGGGGCATTCCCGGGATAGCTCCCAGCCCGGAGGAGCGACGGGGTCGGAGGATGACGGAGCAGTGGCATTCTGAGCACGGATTCCTCTGTGGCTCCGCCGGCCGGGTAAATGAAGCCGTTTGGAACAGACGAGCCGACTGAGTGACCGAACCAAGCAACAGGTTGAAGAAACAATGAAGAGGTTGACTCGTCTCTCTCTCCGTCTGCGTGTGTCAGGGTGGCCCTTTAACCCCCGTGGGAGGATTTGTGTGTGGTCATTTGTGAGTGACGCCGCACTGGTGCTGAGCTAATGGTGGTTACGGTGGTGCTCCATTAGCGGGGGATGTGGGGTGATGGTTAAAGCTTTGGATTAATACACTAGTTGCAAACAAATATACAGAATTTGTGCATGATAAGTGAACTTTTCTTTGTTTTAAAAAAAGATTTGGGGATTTAATGAGTCAAAGACTCGAGTGTAACGTCTCTGATGAGCTCCTCAACACCCGGCTCCACTCAGGCACACATGGGCACAATAATTACCCATCTGGCTGGAGAATCTAGAAATCTCTAGACCGTTATTGGATGACTGAGGACTGAATGAAATGAAAAGCAATTATTGTGAAATAGTTGGTTTTTTCCATTTATCTTTATATTCATAATAGCGGCTCATCATTCTGGCAATTCATTCAGCCCCGTATGCAAGCACACAAGCACACAGCTGCACGCTCAGTGTATACACAACATACATTATTGATGCTGACAATGAGAAACGTATTAGAGGAACCAATTTCTAGTCAAAGTGAGGGACGGAAAAAAAAACTGAACTGCACACGCCGGGTGCTCGCTCGCCCCGTCTCTGCAAACCGAACCGATGTGCACTGACCTATGCTAATACACTGTGTCCGTGGGAGCCGGCGTTGCGATAGTTCCATCACGTGTTGCGTCACCGATCCTCGCTACATACATAAAAAAAAAAAAAATCAGGCGTGTATAAATAATGCAGACGCTGATATGACACACAGGCCCCCCCCGCACTCAACTCCCCGTGCCACCTCCCTCTCTCAGGCAGGCAGTAATTTATTGTCTCACACTGCCATAGTGGAGTCAATCAATAGCCAATTAAAGACAGGCATATAAGGTCTCCAGTGGCACCCGGTGCATGTGGTGCCATTTGGCCGGGGAAATAAATATGTAAATGGTTCACTGGCGGAATAGCATTAGTCAGTATCTTTCAACCAGCACAACAGGAGGCATATCAATAAAAGTCTCTACACACACGTACACACACACAAACACACAAACTTCATCCTTCCTCTGCAAGGCCGCTCCTGCTCACACGGGCCCGAAGGAGCTGCTGTGAAACATGCTTGTGAGTGTCCTTGACTGTCAATGTGACTGAATGGCCAGTTGAAGAGACCATTATTTAGTCACTCACACACACATACATACACACAGTGTGCAAATGTGATATTTCAGAAACTAAGCCGAGACATACGCTGCTGAACAAACCTCAAACCTCAACCGCTCGGTTTTCTGTTTTATTCCCCCGATGGCACTTTTCACTGGGTGAAAAACTGACCTCACAAGCCCAATGTTTCCTCTCTTTCTCCTTTACTGCTGCGCACAATCTCCCCATGATTCCATGATGAGGAAGGGACACGTAGGATACAGCTGTGCCTGCAGATGCAATCTCAGACAGTCCAAAAGAGAGAGAGGGGGAGGGGAGGGAGCCACAGTAACACTGGAGATGTCAAAGTCAAAGCTGCAGTGTAAAGAACAGACAATATTTTCCATGCAGACAACTTTTCAAACAAGGAAGCTGCTGAGGCTATCAACTGACTTTGCATCATCTTGTGCTGCTACGGTTTAAATAATATATAAACGCTCTGATGTGACTGATGTGGAAACCGAGACAGAGGAGGAGCCCCCCCCTCAGTTAAATACAAGTGATCATGAAAAAAAGAACTCGCTGCTTCAGAGTCTTCAATAAAATCTTTGAAGAACATGCAATTGAAAATATCACGCTGCTATAATCTAGCAATTAAGTGGAAACCATATTGTGTGTCATTTGTCCGGGTGTCTGTGATCTGATGCAAGTGCTTTTAAAGCAGGAAATCAATAACGAGACAACTTGATTAAAAGACAATTTAATGAAATGAAAGCGTCACAAAACCATGAACCCAATCAAGCTGTGCCGGCGCTTTAATGCTTATCCGCCTAGAGGAAAAGACAAAAATGCCATTAATAAACCGTTTTCAGAGGTACCCTTTGGAAAATGTCCAGATAAATTGGGTCAGGACATTATCCCACAAGGAAATTGTCCTGATAAGACAAATCAACAACGGGAAAATGTCCAGAATATTCAGGACCTACTGATAAACTCTGCTGCAGAGACTGAATGCTGTTGTTTATGGCACTTCAACACAGGCATCAGTTCTCATCGCAACAAGCCGACTGTCCGGAGCAACTGACTCAGACATTCGTTTTCTCACTTATTACCCCTCAGGAGAATATCCAGAGAATATCCAGATGTCTGAAAGCAGCTATTCTGTAACACAAAGAGGTACTACACAAGAAAAAGCTCTGTGTCACACGCACACAAACACACAATCAAAGAGAGACGCTCAGATTCCTGGGACACAGAGATGCACCGTGGGAGAGAGAGAGAGAGCCTGTCACGCAATAAATACAAAACCTTGAGCCCTTCAATCCAAAACACCCATAACTAATCTGCCGCCCTGGAACTTTACACCTCGATATGGGGGGGGGGGCTCTTTAACACTCATCCTCCTCCCTCGCTCACTCGCTGCCCGTCCGTGTGTTCTCTCTCTCTCTCTCTCTGCCGTCGTCCTTCCACGGGGCTGTGGCACAACGGGCGCCGTCAAAGAGCCTCACGGGTTCCGACCCGCTTTAATCTCGAGGCACAGGTTATCTGTCGCCCGGCTAATTTTAGTTAGCCCCTCTGAGCTTCAAAGAGAGGAGCGGGTTCCATGCAGCGGGGAGCTCGGGGTTTAGGTATCAAGGTCCTCCAAACACTTCCAGTCAAAGGGATTCAGCCTCACACTCATGGAGCTCGACCGTACCCTGGACAGGATAATCCACCTCGCTTCATCTGGATCCCGATCAACTCGGCATGCAGAGCAGTCCCCGGTGTGGGGGTGCTGGGTGGAATAAACTAAATGTTGAATTAATGTGAACACAAGGACTTTTCTGGTGTTGTTGAATAAACATGGCTGCACACCAGAGATGTTAAAGGAAGAGGGCTTTCAAACCCCCCCTGGGTAATCAGACTCTCTCAGTTTCATTTAGCTGTGATGTTAACATGTTGTTGCAGCAGACGGGGAAGCGGCGTGTGGCAGGTGAACGCAGAAGTCTTACCTTTTCCTCGACGGGCGCGAAGCAGCAGGAGAGAGACGGTGTGCACCTCAGGCTGGGAAGGTCAAACGCCTGTAAAACAGAGAATCAGTCAATATCTGGACACAACGTCAATGAAAACCATGTCCACGGAACAGTATGCTAACGTTCTTTTTATTTGTTTACTCTATCGTTTACTGAATCAATCAACCAGTGAGTGCGTTCCTGTAAGCCTGTACTCCCCGCCCCCACGCCTCCCAGTCCCATGAATTATAACGTCCTGGAGAAACAGGCTTATTCAAACCATAAATCAGGGAATATAAAGAAACCCTCCGTGTTGTGTCTGAACCAGCCCGAGGTTGTTATAAAAATTTGAACAGCCTCCACAGCGCAACCTCTGGCGAGTGTGTTTGCAGAAGTTTTACGCAGCAGTGCACTAAAGTTGTCTCCCTGTGATTTTACACAATGGCCCGACAGCTGGTCCGAGGCCTCGGTCCAGACCATAAAGCTCTCATAGTGTGACCTCGGATCGGAGTCACAACGTGAACACAGGGGGGGGGGGGGGGGCAACGCGTGGAGGTGAACGGGTGAGTGTTGAAAGCAAACCCCTCTGTTTTTCGTGTATCACCGTGGGACTGCACATAAGCCATTCTCTTTCTGTAGCTTCCAGCCCTGTCTTTCTCAAGCACACCACCGAGATCAGACAAACGCATGTGTACACAAACACACACACACACACACACACAGCCACACGGCGCTGCACAGCCAAGGTACACTGTACAGAATATCTAAGCCCTGGACTTGCTCTTTGGCATGAGTGATGGTTCTCCAGGAGCACCTTCACATGAGAGGAGCAGGAGGTGTCTGATTTAGCGCTTCAATCTTGTTCAAGTGGGGGTCACTTCTCTCGCCACAAGATGACTTACGAGGCCACGGCTTTCGTTTCCTTTTTATTGTGAGGTGCGGTGGCTGAACTTTCCCTCTACCTGCCCCAAGGGCCGTGCCATGAGCTCACCGAAGGACAGCGGCCAGGGAAGTGTTGTGTCCTCCAGACGAGTCAGCTGAAGGTTCAGCTTTGTGAGATTCAAGCTGAAATATGCAGGTGTGGGCGCTGCAATGTAAAAATCAATTCAGGCAATACATCTGAAGCCTGATTGAGAAGGAGCGATGAGTGCACACACTGTGTCCCACAAGTCAGGTGTGAACCTCACTACAACAGTCCCAATTGTGTTAATATGACTTTTTTTAACCCTAACCCTTTTTTTCAGAAGCTCCTTTCATTGCATTCATCGTCCAAAGTATTTGAAGACAAGGACAAGGCAGAATGAATCGGCCTCAGGGTTTTCAATTTCCATCAAAGGACGACCAACGTCAAAAAAGACCTGGGGTCAGACACCGAGTGAGGGAGCACGGTGTGGCTGAGTGGGCAGACAGAGAGAGAGAGAGAGAGACAGAGAGAGAGAGAGAGAGAGAGAACTGAGTGCATTGTGTTTGCATGCGAGCGTGGCAGCCGGTGAGCACTGATAGATAACAGGGGAAATGCAGGAATAACAAAGGGGGGGGGGGGGGAGAAATGGAGTGATCAATCGAGCAAGAACGTGCCAACGGAGTGAAAGCTGAACAAACCAAACAGCGACACTGGCGGCAAAAATGAGACAGTTTGTTCCTCCAATTAGCCGGCGGTATTAATTAGGGCTCCATTGACGCACTGTGCTATAGAACAAATATAATTACATTACACCATTACTCCTCATCATTACAAGCCTGCCTCCTTCCTGATCCCCGGGGGGGGAGCGGAGACAGCCGACTCTAAACAGGGGCCGAGAAAAAAAAAAACTAAAAAACAAGATGGCTGTCGGCATTGATTTAGCAGGAGGCTGGAGCAACAGTTCCACGGTAAGTCACGCACCAGGAGATGGATGTTGGTTTCTGGTCATTGGGCATCACACAGCAGAGTTAATGATGCTCCCATGCCTATAAACAGACTGTAATTCGGCCTGAGATGTGATCACTCACTCCCAGGGAGCTATATTTACCATCTGTGGCCCTTTACCCTGTTTTTGTGTGTATGCAGCATGCGGAGTGCGTGTGTGTGTGTGTATAGTATCTGCGATGATAGCTAGTTAGACATATAGTACATGACATTCTGTTTGACACCGTGAAGAGCGTTCTCTCAGCTTTGTGGGTGTTTGCATTTAAGCATTCCAACACAATTCTTCAAGATCCGACGAGGGAGGAAGGCTGACAGCCTGGTACTCCAACACGTAGTCGGTTCTCGAGTCAGAGACGAATCTCCAGCCTAAAAATAAGAAGAGATTTAAAACTCACAGGATCACGGCTCTCAGAGTATCATGAGGGGGTTTCACAGCGAAGGGGAAATGCAATTGTCAGTCTTGTGAAGATTCCTCGGTCATCCAGGTCAAGGCCGTGCAGGAAGCTAATTCAACTAGACACGGTTGTAGATACTTGAAGGTTTAATAATTCCCGACTAACTGGTGGAGAGTCACTTGTGTTTAGCCTCTGCAGGGTCATCACCCGAAGCCATTGATGTTACTTGTTTTATTAATGCTTTGAGCTGTTGTAACGGCAGTTGATCGAGTTACAGGGGTTGTCCGAGGCCAAGGTTTAACAACAGTCTAGTTTGTGGTGTCACATGGGGCCAAGTGTGAAAGGCTGGTAAATCTCCTGGGAGGGGATGAAGGGCACCATTGTGTGTGTGGGGTGGGGGGGTAATTGGTGTTGTAGAACTACCCCATCTGTTGAGGGAGGAGTTCTTTACTTTAGAGTAGGCCCCTTTTCCACAGCCTGATCAAAGTGGGAACGGTGCACCTTAAAAATTGCACATGGGCACATTTCTATACATCTAAGGATGTACAGATCTAAGGATGCATAGAAATGGCTGTGAATGTCGAAGGTAAGGAACTGAAGTAACTTTAGGTAAGGCCACGAGGAATTATCCTTCCCTTGGCTTGTTTCATCAATATATACGTCACAAGTCTGAATGAGTTGCTTCAGGTTTGAAAACACGGGGATGCAGCACTTGTTAAAGGACATTTATTCACTTATGGCCAGTTAGGACATCATCAAGCTTTATGTGTCCTTCGGGTGTGCTGCTCCTCCTGGGCTTGGGCAATTGCCGGCACATCATCATCTCTGTGCTGCAGCGTTCTGACAAATCCTTGCTTGTGTTTAGTGGCGAGAGTCCAAGAGGAACCGATCAGGGACTGGCACCTACTGGTCTGTCTGTGTTGTCTGTTTACCCCTTTCCTCCTCAGTGTGGACGGCAGAGTCCAACAAGGTTAAGGAGTTGTTAGTGACATCCTGAGGTGTGAAGGCTTGCACCACAGAGTTCAGGGCTATGCTGTCTACTTTCTACTTCATCCCTGTGAATGTCGAGGTGGAGGTTTGCCCCGATGAGACACCGGTGAGTTTGCGGCCTTGCTTTTCTCCATAAATCTCCCCGTTGTAATGTAAATATTTTGTGTTCAGAGGTCCAGCAGTTTACATATCTGGTGTCAGCCCCAGCTTTCTCGGAATAAAATATGTGACTGGGCAATGACAGATGTTGAAAACAAATAACCTTGTTTTAATAAGACAGAGGCTCTCAATGCCGCTGCTGTGCCGTGCGTGTGGTAACGGGGTATCATCTGTCTCGTGGGAGAAAGCAGCTCCCTGCAGCTGTGGCGTCCACGGAGCTCACACAGCTGTGAGAGAGGCGGCGTCGGCCAGGGCTGGCACACATCGGCGAGTCAGCTGAGAGCGCCTGGTTCTCCTCTTACCGCGGAGGATACATGTACGTGAAATGCAGAGTCGCCGAATGAGATATATTAAGAACATTGAAGATTTTTATTAAAAGAATTCATACGGTCTAAAAAAATGGACAACAATTGGTTGATGCCCCCCCTCGAGGCTTCAAAGCTTTTCCTGATTGGAACGATTTCAACAGTTCTTTATGAGGAGCTGCCAAAAGTCCAGTTGCGACGCATTTACTGAAATCAACGTGAAGCAGGAATTGTTTTTGTCTATAATGTGCCGTCATGAATCATGAGGCCATCTCGGGTTTAACGCCACTCCACGCTCAACCTGCTTCTCCTGCAACAACGTATGAATCGAGACACTAGAAAGCTTAATCTTGGTGCCTCGCACAGTTCGGGTAGAGGGGACGGTAAAATTGAAATGACAGGAAGTGGAACGAAGCAAATCCTGAAAAAAAAAAGGAGGTATCACTCCGTTGTTTGCGGCGCTGACAGGATATTGATGGTTCCTTGGCTAAGCCCTAAAGGTTACAAATATATGTCTCACCACTTCCTCACAGCCCCACGTGTGTGTGTGTGTGTGAGGGGAACATATAATAAATCGACTGTGTGTTGCAGTTGCCACACTGATGACTCTGCTGTGTTATACACAGGCCTACGGGTATAATCCTAAACCCTGTAATCTATATAAATGACTCTGCATACCCCCCCCCCCTTCTACTTCTTTCTATCTCCCTCCCTCCCTTCTCTTTTCACCCCCAACAGCTGTCCTTCCATATCTGTCTGTCCAGATCAATCTCTTTCCACCATCGTTCCCTGCCTGTATCGTCTCCTCTGCCCGTGACCATGTTCCTCCGGCTGCAGCGTCTGCAGAGCACAACGCTCTCCGACCTTAATCCTGCACCAAAGCACCCAGGGGAAGAAAATGGCACTTCCCAAATCCGAGACAGCTGCATTTGCAACATCCGAGTCACGGTCCCTTGTCTCTTTACATTGCCGTCGTGCCTCAGTCTCACCAGGTTTCCTCTTCAAGCCTTCGCTCATAGTTGGACGGACATACATGGGAGGGCATGACGCCTCCAGCCGGGAATGCTTGGATAGGAGCCAAAGCAGATAGCCTTCCCTTCCGTGGAGTCTACTGGCAGTGAGGAAGCTTGATCCAACATGTGCAGTCCATGCAACACACACACACAGCCATGATCCTGAGAAAGACTTTGGTTTTTCAGTTCTAAACCTGAAGACATTGCAAAAAAGACAGAAAAACTCACAGTTATTGCACCTTAGGGATGCGAAAATGAAAAACTGAAACCGGGCAGGTGGCTTTAAGAATCATCTCTTTCCTGCCCTGAACTGAGCGGATACCAATGACTGTCTAAAAAACTATTTACCAGAATGAGGTGCAGGCACTTATAACAGTGAATTGCTGGGTAATCTAAGACGGTGGGCAACTCGGGCCGAGCTCTGATTGCGTGGAAGCCGCTGGGATCTCTGGCAGCGAGTCAAACTGCTGACAGATGAGACGCACGCGTGGAGGTTCCTGCACGAGCTGAGTCGTGAGAGGCCCGGCAGAATTCAGCGGACAGCTTTAACGGCGCAATTACATTCTACACGTACAGTGAGAGGAGGCTGTCAGCGCAGCTACAGTTCACGAGGACGTCTTCAATTAGAAACGGGACAAAAAGCAAATAGAGCTCGAGCCGTCGAGGCGATGCTAATGACACGCCTGCTGGTCTATCTTGAGTTCTCCATTCATTGTTCTCGCATGTGAAGAAAGCAACCACGGCCTTCGAGAAATTACAATATGAGTTAGTGTCACAATTTCTAAGCTGCAATCAGTTTATATATAATAATATATATTATATATCGTAGTCGGAGAAAAGCAGCCTCTCTTGTTTCGGCCTTAGTGTCATATCGAGAATGGAAACCACACAGACACACACACACACACACACACACACACACACACAGAATATGTCGTCGTTGTTTGAAGGAGTTCAGGGGTCAGGTGTGTGCCAAGGTTCATGCTGCTCTGGTGAGGAAGAGTTTTGACAGGTCTGCTTCATCTCATCAGCCCGACTGTCAACTCACACATTTATCTGTCGAGGCCTTGTCGCTGAACACAAACACACACACACGCGCACACGCACATGCACTCACACACAGTTTAAGTGTTTATGTGCTCATATCTGAGAATGGGAGATGGATGCAGCCATTACAACGAGATTCACATGAAACTGAGCCAAACGCAAACAAGGCAGGAAGCGGAACTAAAAAAATAACAGATTGTTTGATGATTAACTGGTTTAACTAATTGTTCAGAAAGATTTCACAGCTTTATCAACAACACAACGTCAACAATAACCTTTGTGTGTCGGAGATTCTCTCGCCTTTTGGAAAATGCTCCTCAGGTTTGGGTTGCAGCTGAATAAGCAGCACCTGGGAGACAGATGGCCGTCTCACTGGGAAACATGTGGCACGGGGGGGGGGGGGGGGGGAACGAGAGTTAGAATTAGAGGGAGATACGGCATGAAGGCCCTCGGGCGAGCTTGCTGTGATTATCGACGATTAGCCCCTCATTTGGCAAAGCCGGGGAAAACAAATCTTGGAACATTAAGAGCGACCCGTGCACCCTGCAGCGAGGCTCTGCTTTGTCATCAGACCGGAGAGAGCTGTTTAAGAGCTGAATGCTGAATGCTTCCCATTCACACGTTGCTTCGACACCCAGGGTGTGCGTTTACCGTACAATCCAATTCTACTGCCCTGCAACAATACAGCTGGCTGAGTCCTACAATGGAATACAAAGATGTCAGAGAAGATGTTGATTTTTTAGTAACGAGAGCGACAAAATATTAAAAGTTCAGCACTTACATAACTCGTGGTCATGTGTGTTGAGAATGAGTTTTTGTTTGCAGGTAGTTTTTCCATTTTCTTGTCCAAGTGGAGTTTGTGTGTGGGAGTGAAAGAAACAGATGGGCCTCGGAGGAGGGCGGGGGAACGCAAAATAAATGCAAAATTAATCACAATAAAACACAATAAAGGGAAAGAGTTGTGACACGAGAAAGAGATGTCATCCTATCAGTGGCAATTTCAGATTGCATTAGGTGATGACAAAATTCATAAATCCAATTCTCTGCAGTCATTTGTATGGAAGTCGCGCCCTCTGTACATGCCGGATTAAGTATATATGCCATATGCTCATTGCCCATGCATCATGATTCATCAATTATGCAGTGTTTTGTACAAGCCAGTGTTTTCGAATGAATTCAACCACGACACAAATGTAATATAATTGCAGACCTGTACTCCCACAGGGAAGGTTTGCGAGCTCTCACACTGCCAGTGACAAACCGGAGCCATTCATCTGCGTTAGCTTGTCACGAGCTGCAGATGTTGTTCCAAACCCGTGTTCTCCGTCATCCCACTGCCAGGTTCTCACGTTCAAACGCCAGTTCGTCCCACGCAATATTAGCTGGCGCGGAAAATAGTTTCTTTTTATTTTTCACATAATTAATGCCAACTGTGAACCACCAACATCCAATCCTTTAATAGACCCAGTACACCTCTATTCCCCCGAGCCTCTCGTCCCATCCAGAAAGTGTAGAGCTGCTTTTATTCCCTGTTTCCTCGCAGCTACTTTATCTGTGCAAAAGAACACAAAGCAAAAAGTTACTCTAGTTTTATTGCCGTGATGAATGAGCAGCTGAAACCTGCAGCCGGGGCAAACCACACAAAACAGGTTGTTTCCAATAACGCACATATTTAACAAAGGAAGGTGAAATGAAGGGATGAGATTCCACCGTGGACGACTGGTCAGAAACAAATGGAGCTCTGGTTGGTTTGCAGCCCTGCGAATCCCACAGGAGAATCCACTGTCTGGTTTTCTTGTGCAGAAACAAACATGGACAGCAACAAGCAGAGCGCACTGTTTAAAGGTTAGAGTACAATTTGCACTGAAATGGCCAATACAGAAAGAAGAAAAGCTGGTTTAAGACAATATCCTGGATGGAGAGGTGGATTTAGATCGTGCAGAGGGAATAGAGGACTGAGTGGAATCTGCTAAACAGTTCAACGTCTGGTGAAGCTGTTGATTTACCAGTATAACAGGAGCGAGTGGGAATGACGTAACCAGTAACTGTCACAAATATACATTAAAAAGTGAATGACTGGCAGCAGCTGTACCCGAAACTTCAAGATTAAAAATCACATAATGTGATTGTATCTTTATACACCTGCTGACCCAGACTGGACTCGACCAATCCCAGTGAATCAGTCACAACCAAATTCATTGTGTAACTGGCTCGACGGTCCTCGTGTTCATCGCTGTCCTGACGAAGAGTTTTTCCACTTTATATATAGTAAGAAAGAAAGAAGAAGAAGATTCCTGAACATTCCTGAAGCCAGGTGCTGCAGATCCTTACACCCAGCATGCAATAGGAGATTCCAGGCTGCAGGACCTCTGGATGCAGGATGGATCCTTAAAATGTACGCAACCTTTCCCCGAAGGCCCTGCCTCACAAACAACTAAATCTCTCAGTTTTCTACTCTGCAGGCCGAGGTCACCCCACCATCCCCTCATCAACCGTGACTCCAATGCACAAGAGGAGGTTAGAGTCTCCTGGGTGTCATGAGAGCAGATTATCACCTCCGCCAGTAGATAAACAGCAGTCGTCATGTGCAACCACAGGCAGAGGTTTGGATTGGCCACAGATTGGGTGTCCCTGGTGAGTTCCAGCATTCCTTTGTGCCTCAGGTTGTCGCGGTGGCTCTGGTTTTCCTGTTCTCGCCACAGAAGCCACGAGTTGGCCCCGGCGAGCTCCAGCTCCTCCGTCATCGTCCTGGAGGAATTTCCTTCCTGATCCCGCGTGCAATCAGAGGCATCTGCGGAGCCCACTTTGCCAGAATTCTTCCGACCCCCCCAGACACACACACACACACACACACACACACACATACGCTGCAGCATCTGTCAGGACACACTCATGCCAGTGAGAGGTGCAGCTGTGCAGCCATCGAGCCAGACACTCACATTTTTGGAAGCTCACTCACCAGAGATCACTGGGTACATGGGACTGGGAAATGCGCACAACTGCTACACTGCTACTGTGGTGAGAACACATGACCTCACGGAATCCGCTGCTCACCACGGACAGAGGCATGTCATCACCAGTTGGCCGGATTCACAGTCGTCTGTTCTGCTCCGGACTTCAAACACTTCCCTGAAATCCCAGAAATCTGAGACATTTCAGTTATGATGATTTAATTTGCCTCGGACAGGACATTTTTATTTATTCTTTTGAAGAAGCTTGTTCTGTAACTGAGGTGTTTTGATATCAAATGCATAAAACTGTTTGATGTGAAACTGAGAAAACAACAAGAGAGGAGCAGATGAATAGATCCTGGATGAACGACAGGGAGCATGCCGGTCAGACACGAGGCACGAGGCGTGGTATTAACGGCTCACATCCTCCGTGCTAATTTCCAGGCACTCCCGTCTGCTCTGAGTAATGCCATACCGGAATTATGGCTGATAAAAAACGCTATTATTTCATTTCCCTCCCCGAGTTTTGAATTAAGGTAATAGACCGGCAGACTTGGAGGATTACAGCAGGGGCACAATGAGCAGGGAGGATGGCGGCATGATAAGTTCAGACAGGGAACAGCGAGCAGCGTGAAATATGTGCTTGGAAAACATAATTACGGAAAATGACCGTCATACGCTGAGGGCAAAACCTCACTACTACGCCGTCAAGCACAGACACAGCTGGCTGATATAATCCAGCGGTTTCTCCACGTAATGCTCGTCGCGCAGCTTTGCAGCAGCCGAGCAGCGTAGGGACAACGTGTTGAGAGACGAGGACAAAACGCATCGATCGCTGTTTTCTCTTTAGAGTGTAGCTCCTTCAGGTGAGCTGCCTTTCATTTTCCACAACTGTGCCGCTCTCCCTATGACGCCAGGCGATGACAGGCAGAGGCGATGCGCAGCGTGTTTATTTTCCAGCTCATCCCCACATGGTACATCGCAGCCGAGGCCTCCCGTCTCCCTCCAGGCCGCTCTGCAGCAGGACATGAAACCTCAGCCGCCCGCCCAAGGTGTCGGGCGGCCGCTCGGCTCTGTGTCAGCAGACGCAGGAGAATGCGAGAGGGAAGATGAAGTGCATGCAGACAAGAATGCTCGATTTAGAAGAGAGGGGATTTAAGAGAGGGAGCAAAGTGTGAAATCCGAGGTTGAAACATCCACGAAGCCAAGGGAACTGAGGAATACAAAGAAAGGTGCGATTTAAGAAAGAGAAGAAATTGAGGGCAAGTGGCACAGAAGGAAAAGGGGAGAAGTGTATCTAAGAGTAGGTGTGACCTTCGACATGTAATGTCTACACTGAGCAAAGCCGGCTCCACAGGGTTTTAACTGGTCTGGCGGGGGGGAGGCACGGTAAATCTGAACCTGCAAAACAAACATGGACGCAATCATATCTGCTGAGCCCTTCACTGAAACCCCAATAGGTCTGCACTGGGCTCTTAGGAATGTCAGAGAAGTTTTGGGGAGTTTTGATTTCACCTATGAAAAACGCAGCAGGTGATTTTCTGAGTACGACGAGTCCACAGCATCACGAGGGTGTGCAGGCGTCAGGGTAGAGCAGGTAAATGTCTGCAGCAGCCAACTCCCTTACAGCCGCTCTGGATGATTTCACAGAAACGTCAGGGGTCCTCCTGTACAAATGAATGGCTGGACTGCATTTGAATTCACACAACACCAGCAGGCCACAGTGAGGATGTCAGCAAATACACAAAATTCAATTATATAATCGAGTTGTATAAAAAAAGAATTATTTGATTGAAAGGGAAAAGCAGCCGAACCCGCGGCTCTGTGACCTCGTGAGCGCTCGCCTGGGCCTGAGCTGACGCATGCATGAGAGACAGGAGTCACACAATGTCACTTTAATTGATTGAAAATGAAATGTGGGTCGAGCTGAATTTCTGTGAATAATTCATCGGCGACCACGTGGCAGCGATGGCAGAGAGTTTACGACCCAACTCTTCCACAGTGAGATGGAAATGCATTCTGGGTAATCTAGAAAGTCCCGTTTCTCCCTGAAATCTGCTCAGTGGACAGTGAATCTGTTGAAACTCACCATGTGGTTGTATTTGTGTCGCTCCCACATGAACAGGGCCTTGATGTGCGGGACCTTCACACAAACAGCCGTGTTCTGACCCAGGTCTTACATCACAATGCGTATTTGAAGAGGTTATGTTGAAATAAATAGAAACTGTCATGGTTTGCTCTCAAATGCACATAAAAAAGTAGACAATTTATGTTGATGTGTGACAGTGGTACACAACGCAACAAACCACGGACTTCTGGCTTCTGTCTGTGATGGGAATGGACACATGTTTCTACCAGGGGAAGGTTTGTATACTCTCGACACATAAGTAAACATATAAGCGTGTGCATTCATAGTTGTTTACATCTTGGACAATGTGAAACCGTGCATCCGTGACGTCTTGATTGATTTATTAAATTGCACACTAATACAAAACAATGGGAATACAATAACAAAGATGTTTGTTAAACGTGCCCTCAAGGCTTTTGGTAGGGATCTGAACTCAGTGAGCCTAAATCACAAATACAGATATCATGCAATCCAAAAAATCCAAAAGGTTCAAAAGGCTAACACAACACAAACAACAGAAATAACAATTTAAATTAATTAATGCGGAAAAATACAGAAAGGCAGATTCCTCTAGGAAAGGAGTCACTCACCTTCTTATGAGTTTCTATGAATCGTATGTCAGCGTAAAATCACTTTTGTACAACTGTTTCCTGCATTGTTATTTATAGCTCTTAGTGTGTGTGTGTGTGTGTGTGTGTGTGTGTGTGTGTGTGTGTGTGTGTGTGTGTGTGTGTGTGTGTGTGTGTGTGTGTGTCTGTGTTCTTCCGCTTGATAAATTGCGGACGCACACGGCACATCAGCTTCATTCCATTTGTCTAGTCTCGCTCAGGACTCTCACAAGATCCCTGCATGATTCAGGTTTGCATCAGATCAGGGAAGAGACGAGACATACAGCTTGAGGAAACTTGTTTTGGCAGGCGCATCAATTCTGGAGGGTGCACGACAAAACTGATGGTCTGACGCCTGGAAAGTGAAAAGAAACACGAGCCCGAGACACAGTGGAGGAGATGGAGGAGGAGGAGGAGGAGGAGGAGGAGAAGGCACTGCAGCAGCACAAGGCTTGTTAGATAACAGCATGGCGGAGGGTAGTGACTGAGAGCCACACCGCTGGATGGGGAGTGTGGAGCAGATCAACAGAGACATGCATCCAGTTCCGCCTGCTGCCCCGAGACCGAGGCAGCTCCACCTCTGCACATCATCGCTCCACCACTCCTCTCTTCCTCTCTTTCGTGTACCACACACTCCCGAAACGAGTAACAGGAGAAGAACAAACTCCACAAACCCTCCTCTTCCTCACGCCCTCCATCTCTTGTGGTTCTTATTTGTCAGCGCACTGACAAGACCCGGGGATGGAACAGAGATGTCTGGATCCGCTCCCTCTCTCACAGCTAAATCACGCAGATGGAACAGGACCTCTGCCGCTCGCTTTGATCAACCCCCCCCCCCCCCCCCGAGGATTGACAGAGTGAATGATGGGCCCCCCCGAGTCGGTCCTGCCGCCCATTCGTCTCCGTGCGAGATGAGGACAGGGGAGACGGAGAGAAAGCAGGCCAAACAGATTAGAGCGATGAAATGATAAATCCGTAGCGAGTCAGTAGGCACTTTTTTTAGTTTTATTTGGGGGGGGGGGGGGGAGACGTGGGAGTCAGGGAAGACGGAGGTGGCTCGCAGCAGAGGATTTTTTAATGACACGCTTCACGGCTCCAATTTTAATGTGCCCCACTGATTACAATATCGCCATGTTGGTGTTCTCCCTGTAACGAGAGACGGAGATGGAGAATCCCGGGATGGAGAGAGGGTGCTGCCACAGTGTGTGTGTGTGTGTGTGTGTGTTAGTGTGTGTCATTCCAGTCTGTCACTGAGCGGAGGGGGTAGTGATGAATTGGACGCCTCGCTGTCTCCCTGGCACCTGGCCACTGTTTGTCCTTTAGGTGTCCTGGTGACCAAAATGTCTCTGAGCTGCACACGGGCCCATGAGGGGGATCCACTCACACACTGTCCTCTGCAGGCCTGTATCATATATCTGTGACTGGGGGTTGACCATTCTTTCTCCAGATGTGCAAGTATGGGTATGGGTATGTGTGTATGTGTGTCTGTGTGTATGTGTGTGTGTGTCTGTGTGTGTGTGTCTGTGTGTGTGTGGGAGCGTTTCCATCTTAAAGCGTTCCATCTCAAGTGTCACCTTCATCGTCCCGGCTCCTGCAATTCCTCCCGGGTGATTGTAAAAGAAAGCCTCGTGAATAAATAACTGTTGGCGGTATTAAGAAGAACAAAATTTGATTTACGGAGAACAAGACGCGTTCTCGGAAAGTCTCGAGTTTGAGCATCGTCCTAGTAGAGGGTCCTCGGAGAAGTCAGCTGACAAACCAGAGCACAAATCAGAGGGCCATAAAAAGTCTCACAGTAGTGATGCCCCCCTGGACGGCAGGTGATTGAATGGAAAAAGGGAGCCCGGATCAGGCCTGTGCCGTGAAGGAGGGGCGGTCCCTACTTGCCCTAGGTGTCACTAACCCAGTTATGGCGTGGTGCGAGTGACAGAGATGAAAGGAGTGGCGGCCGGGCGATGACAGAAGGTGCCCGGTGAATAAAGGCAGAGTCAAAGTGTCAGGAGCGCCACCATCCCTCATCGCTCCCGGCCCAATTCCTCAACGCCGCCTCTCTCTCTCTCTCTCTCTCCACTGCAACGCCAGGTCTCTCTCTCCGCACCTGAGCGCTTGGCTGTAATGCATATTAACTCACTGTCTGGCGCCGACACACGGGAGAGATTATTCCAAACTGGGGGGGGGGGGGGGGGGGGGGTATTGTCAGGGTCTGTGTCTATATTTCTATTCTTTGCTGGAGCGACTGTAATAAAACCCAATTTCGCCCCAGAAGAAATAACTATTGATTCTGATTCTATAATCTGTCTTTGCAAATCGTATCGCTCGGTTAAATTTAAATTCTAATATGAGTAATTACTATAATTATATAAATGTCACATTGTTATGTATTACGTTTACAGACAGATTGTTGCTGTGGGTGAAGGCTGCGGATTCTTCTCTACAGGCAGAGAACGACAAACAGAAAAACATTCCAGGATCCAGAGATGGATCAATCCTGTGTTACAGCTCCTCACTGGGAGACGTATAAACACTATGTCAATATATATTGAACCTTTGTTATATTGCTATCGAGGAAAATTACATTGCAATAATAACTGATATTGTTTCATTGCCCAGCCTGATTCCATGAGATATTTAACATGAACATGTCACGTCAGCGTGATGGGTCATCGCTGACCACCCAGGCACTGACCAGTGGGACCACTGAGGTCACTGGTGACATCTAAAAAAAAACATCAATGACACCTGTGGCTCGAGGGCTGGAGAGGCCGGAGAGCAGCGTCTGCATGAGACCGTCTAGACGATGAGTTACTGGAGGAATTAGCCGGTGTTATGCCGTGATGGAAGGGACAAAAGCAGAGACATGGCAGCTGATGATGATGAGCTGTGTAATCAACAGGTTCTGCGGCTGCTGCCCACAAGTCAGACTCGTCTCTCAGATCTGCACGAGGGGCAACTGGGTTTGTTGGGGCTGCACAAGACCCAGAAACCAGAGTCTTATATTCAGATATCGCAGCGATGCTCCTGTCTTATCATCCGAACCCATTATGTACATAGGGAGGATTAGTGCTAATAGACCCAGCAGGCAGCCTGCAGCGTGTACCAGCTTCAAATCCAGGTTAGGGAGAGCGACTGCTGAAAAGAGTATTCCAGCTCATTGTTGAAAACAGACGCATAAAAGATTCATCACTGAATAGTAGAGAAAGAAGCGGAAGAGCAAAAAAACTACCATTTCATCTACTGGCAGAAAACTGATGTTGAAGTAAAATTGAATAATTGACTGGATTCTGCTCGAATGGAGACCTGACGTGCTGCCAGTGACTGTTTATGCTGTATCTGTGTAATTTGCTCTTAAGGACATTAGGGTGGGGGTGAAAACATTGGTTCTTACACTTCACAACAGAAGCGTCGCCGGGTTCAGAGTCAATGAAAGTGTTCCATGTTCTCTGTAAATCTAAATTACCCAGATCCTTCCCCGACTCGGGGTTTTAAATCCCCAGGCAGCTGTCACTAGATACTGCTGGTCTGTTGAAGTCTAACTCTAAAAGATACTAAAGTCTTTAAAGACTCATCTGTAATTTCTTATTTTCTCTCACTGCATCATTTAGTTTTGATCGATTGTGTCGAGGGAGACGGAGGTGACCACATTTGAGAACAGGAAATTACTTTTTAAAGTCTATCAGGGCGGCTGTGGCTGAGGGGTAGAGTGGTCGTCCTCGGACCTGAAGGTCGACGGTTTGATCCCCAGTCTGACCCATCTGCATGCCGAAGTGTCCTTGGGCGAGATGCTGAATCCTGAATGCCCCCCCCCCCCCCCATAGAGTAACAAAGTGCTGCAATTAGACGCACTGTATGAATGGGTGAATGTAGAACTGTACTGTAAAGCACTTTGAGTCATCAAGACTAGAAAAGTGCTTTATAAATACAGAACCATTTACCATGTATCAGCAGGAGAAATGAGGAAACACAGCAAACAGCAGGTGAGCGAACATGTTGCAGATTAGCGGTAATGCAACACATTTGTTTTCCTATCAACCCTTTGCCAAAAAAATAAGTGTTCCTTATAGTTCAGCCCACCCGACTACTGAAATCCAAATGTAATGAAGCAGAAAGAGCCGAGTGTTCGAATCATCTGCTCATCACAAAGCTGGATTATAGAACATAACACAAACAAAACGATCGTGGCCGTGCATCACAACCGGAACACCGACAGAATCCAGCTTCACTTTCTCTCCTTTTTTTATTTCAACCGTTATTTCTCAAAGCCAAACCACACTCGCTCGCCTGCCAGCAGTGAAACGAATGGTTCCGTGGATCTCAGCCGTTGTTCAGGGACCATCGGAGAGATTTCAAGTTTAGATCCAGGCCAAGGAGACAAATGCTCCGCCTGCCAAAGACGAATAGGAATCGTGGGAGGAGAAATAAATCATGCTGTTGACGCCGCGTTCGCTCACACAGGACGCATCGTCTTTTCATCTCCACTCGCAGCCATTCCAACGTTTCAACATCTGTATCCTCGGCCACGTGAACAGAAAGAACCACGGGGAACATTGAGTTAACACCGCATTACTTTTTATGTCCCGGTGCTACTCGCTCGGAACGGCTAAATCACCGGCGCCGTACTTTTAGAGACAAAGCGCACAGATGGGTGGTGTTTGCTCTTCAGGGCTGCAGCTCGCGTGTGAGATAATATAGCTATACCATAAACCAGTAATTATAAACAACAAGCATCACAGCCTGCCAATGGGGGAAAGATACCATGTGCATGATTGACCACCAGTGGAAAGTGTTTCGATCTATTAACAGCATGAACACAACGATAGAGATCTCAGAGGACGTGACAGCACCGTGCTCACATGTTCTAGGAATTGAGGAATCCTTTGTTTTACCAGTTATTTTCTGAAAATAATATGTTTGATTGTTAAGACGTCAGTTTTATGTGATCAGAACGATCACAGAGGGAAATAATGTTGCATCCTGTGATCTCCTGCGAAGCTGCATCGAGAAGATAAACCATAAACTGATGAGGCTCAAACCACACGGAGCTGATTAGGAGTTCTCTGATAGCGTTTACCGCATCATTAAGGTACAAGCTCTGACTCCTGCACAGAAGAAGGTTCAAACCTCCCTAATAGATTAGCAATTTGAATGAAGTCAATCATGGAGAAAAATAGGAAATTTTACACTTATGAGCAGGGGATTTTATTTTGAAATGCCACCGAATGGAGAGATGTGTGATATGTTTTAGAGCTTTTATTTTGAATTAGTGTTGTATTTGGAAATGTCACTCCAAATTAGAAAAATAAGTTACTGTGAAAGTAAAACATTAAAATCAATAGATTCATACTTTTGTAAATTAGAACCAAACCCAACGACATAACAACTTTAACTGTCAACCAACCGAATCGCTCCGTGAAGGGGAAATGAACACATGAACTTGGAGTCATGTCTTCTCCGGATATTAACGAGCAGAAAGGACTCAATCCTGAAGGAGACGTGTGTGAGACGTGTTTAAGGTTGAAACCACTGACATGGAGAGACGTCACATCCAGCTGCATGTTCAGCTGCAACTTTAATCGGACTTAACTTCCTGAATGACTTCAGACAGAGAAACATCTGTATATCTCTTATGTGAAACCTATCATGGAACATCAGCCCATGCACTGTTGCCTTGAAAAGAGTGTTTCTAGCTGCACAGGCCCCCCCCCCCCGTTTACCCACTGCCTTCACATTGCAATGCGATACTTCTCACCATTTGGCCATTAGGCCTGCTAAGGTATGGAAAGGAGGTGATTCATATTGTGATTACAGCGGTGACCCTCCATGAGTCTTTTCAAAAGGGTAAAGCGGACCAGGCCCCCCCCCCCCCCCCCCCCCCCAACCCCAGCCCACCCAGCCCTGCAGAGCTGCCTGCCTGCCTGCCTGTTTGCGGCTGTGTGTCTAAATTTAAATCCCTCCTCCCAAGCATCCCGGCACATCACGTCGGGATTCTATTACCCTCCTGCGTCCCAGCGAGTCATGTGAAAGCCGGCCACAAGCCTCCCCGGCTGGCAGTGCCCTTCCTGCCCCTGCATTCAAACGTTCAGTCCAGTTAATGCCGTCCGTCTCTGCCCAGCTGCCCAATCGCTGTCTCGCAATTTCTGCCTCTTCATCTCTCCTCTTCTTCCTCGCTCTGTTCTCACCCCTTGTATGGCTTGACCCGTAAACCACCCGCCACCCCCTTCTGAACTTCATTCCCTTCACTCTCATCCTGAGAGCAGGGGTCTATGGTGCGTGACTATGGGATGGAGGCTGATGGTGGGTAAGTAAAAAGGGGGTAGGGGGCGGGGGAATGGAGACCAGCCAAATGGGGATCAATAAGGAGACAGGTCTGAAGGGGGGGGGGGGGGCTCCTGTTATGGGCAGGGGGGTGGAGGGTGATAGCCGGGTCAGGAAATGCCACGGATACGGCATCAGGTGAAATCACACGTCTGACATCCCAGAAGGTCTCCTCCGCCGGTGGAGGCTGGAATATGCTGTCCAGCGATGGATCCGGAGGAGACAGGAGGATAAAGTCTCTCTTATCTGACCGAGTGGCGGGCTGACATCGCACGGCCGATCCAGCACGTAGATCATCAGCTCTCTCTTGGCCATGTACGACGGTGTTAGTCGCCGAGCCTGAAATAGACTGACATGCGTCAATGAGGGCAATGGAGTCATTAGCTATTCCCTCTGAACAGCCGACTCACTCACACACCGAGCAGCACACAGGGGTGAGCACAGATTTCTGGAGCCAGCTTATGCAAATGGTGTAAAAACAGGTTGAACCCATCCCCAGGTTGAAACGCAGGGGGAAGCGGGAGATAAGGAAAAACAGAGCGAGAGCCGAGGAAACAGAGGAGAGGGGTTTTGTTTGAGGCGGAAAACAAGCAGAGCTTTGCAGCAGGCAGCCGCTCTGCAGACATGACCACAGAGCACGCTGCAGACTGCCCCCCCTCCGAGGCATCCCAGCACGACATGACATCTTCACTGCCTCCCCTGCGCTCGCACGCCGGGGTCACACTGACCTCTGGTGGTGTCGACGGGAACACAGGCCTGGTGACAGCAGGGGGGGGGGGGGGGGGGGTCGTGAACGAGAGGATAATTTGCTCTTGAAGTAATTTTAGCAGAAAATTGATTTTTCAGTCGGCGACAGCTCTCAGGTGAGGAGGATAAACGGCCACAGCTTGTATCAACACCATGTGAACTGCAGACTCGGCACTTTCCAATTACCCACCACCCTCCCTCTGTCTTCCTCTCTCTCTCTCTCTCCAGCCCTCCCAGTATCCACTCCCCCCCCTCTTCATTTCTCCATCTCTCCCACCTAAGATACAGTGAGAAAACGTCTCTTTGAACACTATTGATTTTGTGGGTCACATCTTTACCACAGGAACCCCGACAGACCTCTATTCAGTGGGCTCTCTACTCGACCTCATCTAGATGTCGTTTGATGAAGTGAGACGTTCGGTGGCGAAAGCTTCACGAGATATTCTGAAAACAAAAAGCAATAAAAGAGCCCCGAGGGTCGGACGGCCTCTTAAATCTAATTTTTTCTTCAGAGGGTTTTCATCAGGCATGAGTTCCTTTATGAAATCCTGCAAACTGGTTCATTTTTCCAATTACACACGCCTGTATGATAGTGCAGTGAAAATGCTTATGTAATCAGAAGCACAGGGAAATAACGCAAATGAGGTGCATACCATTAAAAAGCACTGGTTTTACTGAGAAAGCTCCATACATGCTATCGCTCGGGGATCACTAGATGGCGCCCACTGCAAGGAAACAATGATCTGTGCTCCTGTTCCTGCAACTTCAATTTGACCCTCAGCACTGAAATTCCATTATCTTACTTTAGTCTCTTTTGTACAATAGCAACAGTATCTAGAGTACAACGTTTTGTCTTTCTCCTGCAGCCCTGTGATGTTCCCTCCGTCTGGGGCAGATCGACACGGCTGACACGACAGAATCTAAGGTTGCCATGGGGCTCTCGACTCAGCTCGCGGCGCTATTACTATCAAAGCTCCCAGAAAACGACGTGTGCATGATTACGTTAGCACCGGACGAGCTGATCTGGCAACGGTAGAGTAATTTGTCGGATGATTTCGGGGGCAGTGACATCCTCCTTCTCCGCGGGGCTGCGTGACTGTGAACCTCTCTGATTAGAGGAGGGGCTGCTGCTCCTCCAGGTTCCATATGTCAATTGAGTATATGGCTGCTATTCATAGGGTACCTGCAAGTCCCCCCCACCCTCCACTTTAGTCTGAGTGCAAGCTTTGATTACAAGGTTTCTGGTCTCTGATGGTCGGTTTCAGTTTGGCCTCAAGAGGAGCAGGAGTCATGTTGGCAACTTAACATTTCAACACATGCCTCCTGCACTGCCTTGGGTTGTGCAATGGGTCTGACTGGGAAGCTATAGCGGCTTGAACATGAATGTGTTTAATCTCACGTTGACACTCTCATGTACGAGACAGCAGAGCCATTAGGTCATGTTGAGCAGCCCTCACAGTATTGTGTGCAGGAGGCCCCGGGGACACAGGCGGCATGAATATTAATCTCCGGTCTCTGCAGACACAGAGATAAAGCAGGAGCGGATGGGGTGGGGGGTCTGGGGGGGGGGGATACTGGAAGGTATTGTTACGAGTTCTCTCCTGCAGCCACTGAAACGTCCCTCATCGGTGGCTCCGGGGTTTTTGATATGCTGCTCAGGTCCTCGCAGGGGACGGAGCCTACATGTTGAGCGACTGGCACACAAGCTGTGAGAGAAAGGGTTCGAGGGGAAGGAGTTTGGAGGAGGCGCCGCTTGGAGAGAGTGAATGAAGCCTTGTCGTTACACAATGCTGCAGAAATACTTCATCGCAAGTGTGAAAGTTCAAGTAGAGCTTTAGAGAATGTGATGCACAGTGTAAATATGGTTTTGTGGCACTTTAGTCTGATTTGAATGCATCCGATTAACCTTCCCCAAAGTTTCTACATGTTTTAACAAGTTGCATTCGAGTTCATAACAAACGGAAAATAAGACCTGTACGAAGGAATGTAACAGATATTACTTATACTTCCTTGTAAATGAAAATAAGGTGAAGCAGTAAAGTAAAGAATAAATCTCAATATGTCATGCTGTGTCACAAAGTACAGCCAGTATCCCCAGTCTTTCCCACAGACGTTCCCACACAACACACAGGTACATTACAAACTATGCACGACACCAAAACATTTCTCTTAAAAAGACGGAAGCTGTGAACATAATTTAGATTTATCCAAACAAAATTAAGACTTTTAAAGGACTAACCCTGTTCTCCTCAATGTTTTATTGAGACACAAAACGAACAAACAATAATTCCGATCGAAGTGAAATCTGTAGTCGTCACCTCAAGAGGAAGTTTTGCTGTTTCAGACGCATCATTTGAAAAGAAGAAGAATGTTAGCTGCAGCAGTCGTGGGAGATTAATACCAGGTTCTTAGAGCTCATTAGACAAACCTAAAGATAAGTGATTGTGATTGGGAGTAAATATTTAACCTTATCCATTCCAGGTCAACATGCTCTATATGTATGAGCACCTACAGGTCAAAGTGTTCAGTGGCTCAACACACATCCAATAATTACCTTTGACAAGAGATTTAAAAATCACAGTAACAACTCCGTCACTGACCCATGACCGACCCGAACATGTGCTGCTTGAAACGGCCTCAAAGTAAATTTCATCTAGAGCATCTGCAGCTTTGGGCTGAAGACATGAACCCATGTGTTTAACAACATAAGAACCATAACCTTTGGATAAGCCACATTTAGCCGCATCGCTGGTTGTTCGATTAAAAGCCAGGAACCTCTCTGACCCAGAAGAACAACTGTGTTGCTCTGCTAACACGGCCATCAAACCCAGAGGCAGAGGAGTCGTGCTGTGAAGCCCAGTGGAGCAAAGACTTGATGTCTTTATAGAAAGAGCAGGAGTACGCTGGCCTTTCCTCGGCTCCTTCGACCTCTGCCTCCTCCTGCCTCCTCCAGCCTCCCCTTCTCCCCTTCTCCCTCTCTCCTCCTGCTTCCACACTGAGCAGCTCAGCTCATCACGTTACACCTCAACCTGAGAGTCAGGGGACGTCTTTACTCACTAAAAGAACAAATTCAACTATTTAATAATCTGATCAACGGAAGATGCGAGTTGATCAAGTGCAATGAAGTGAAGATTCAGAGACTGGACGACTGAGGCAGAGGTAGTGAGAGTGATGAAGCTGAAACAGGATGTGAGGATGTTCTCCCCTGACACTGGGCACATTGTCAATCTGATGAATCAGGTACAGATCAGCATCATCAGCCTCTCGGTATCAGAGAAGCTTCTTCAGTTAACGTCTTTAAAAGAAACTTAAAACCATCTCTCTGTACTTCAGCCTCTAACTAGATCTTGCACTTATCCACCCTCCTGCACTTTGATAACATTTATTACTTTCTTTCTTTTCTGGTTTTATGCATTTTCAACAAAAACAAAAAATGTTTTCCTGATTTCTCAAAGAAAACATTCATGGATATTGAAAAGGCTTTATTCATGGGACTGATATTTGTGAATGTAGATCTTGATAAATGGCCAGTATTTAAATGTGGTTTCATAAGGGGAGAGTTGGGACTCTGTGATATTTAATCTGTGCTGTAAACAAATCCAAACCACAAAATAAAAGCTTAGCTGAAATCAGATGCCAAAGACTGAGCTACACAAAGAGACACTATCACACAAGTACAATCACATGTGCACACACTTAAACAAATGTGAATTACATCATGAATAAGATATTCACTATAGATTCCAGCAAGCGACTCGTAACAGGCCCATAGTTTCAGTTTTGTACCGAATTAGCACAAGAAGAGAAAAAAGGGAATTCTCTTACTTCACTACACGGCTTGAGAAAGTGAGACCAATTTAAAACCAGCAGTGTGATGGACTTCAGCTTGAATGTAAAAATCTGACCATTAACTCCTGCCCTCGTTGGACGCTTCTCTAAAGGGTGAGTAGAATTTAAAAAGCAAAGTGAACGAGCTTGACAAATAAGCGCTTCTCCCCGAGTTAAGTATCTTGCCTGCTTCACGGGGATTTACTGTGACAACCTTAGGCTATTAATTTCCCTTTTTCCCCCCCGACCAGACGGAAAAGGGCCAGTAAAGACAAACCAGTCTCCGTGGACCACCTCCGTCATTACCCCGAGCTAACGGAGGGCCCAGATGTTGCTGCCACTGAATAGAAAATAGAAAAGAGAAACATTGGACAGTCGCAGCTGTCTGTGCCGAGCGGATGAATGATGTCTCACTCAGAAAAGACTTAAAACACTTCTGCATCTGTGCCGCAGGTTGTTTTTTAAAGAAAAACTCATGTGGACAGATGTCAGGCAGACGGAAGGCAGAGCCCACAGCGCCTGCCAGAGGTCACTGCCACACCGCCCAGTCCACCAGCAGCACCAGTGACCACAGACAGGATTATAATGAGCATTTGACCTGAGCTCAGAGTAGAGGAACAGTTCTTTGAGAGGTAGAGGTCGTCTGAGTGCTCACAACTGACAGGGGGAGGTGGGGGGGGGCTGCTTCCTGAACCACCTGACCCAGCAGCCGCCTCTCACCCTCTGTGCTGGCTGCCTTTGGTTTTACATGGAAAGTCATGATCCGGAGTGCGTCCTTATCAGAGTTAACTTCCTCAGCCTCAGATCGCAGCAATCAATCCCACTCGGTAGCTTTTCATTGTGTGAATATGCATTACAACAAAAACACAGGGAAACCAGTGCAGCAAGGCCATGAAACCAATTCCTCACACCTCAGATGTTTGGATGTCAAGATTAAAGATTCTATCAATCAATAAATAGATAGATAGAAATTACAAATATTGAGTTGTCACTTGACCTGATGTATTTTGTGTAGTTGTTGTATCGTGTCTGAATATTGGGTCTGTTGTTTCCAAGCTAAATTAATGTTTGCCACAGTTTATTTAGCATTTTCCATTTTATTCACTATTTACAATTTCCCCTTTGACACAGATGATCAATGGTTTATTTGTTACTTGGCATTAAATCAAAGACAGAATCTCGCTGCTTGTAGAGTCGAGACACACACCAGGCGATACATCCACTCTTGATCCTTACCCTCTGTGACAATCACACTCATTGACTTATGTGCTTTCTAACCTCAGGCTGTCTCGGCTACAGGTTAAAGGTCAGATCTGTGTGAAGTTAACACATAAATGCAGACTACGTGAATGAAAACACCTCCTGTAGATTTCTGTTGTTGAATTGTGTCTTCTGACAGCACAACACAGCTTCGAGCTGGCGGAAGTAAGTAAACAATATAAAACATTTACTCAGTACACAAGCACTCTAACAGCACAACTTGTTTTTCATTGGCTTAAAGGTAATTTATAACAACACAAAGAATTTGTTCTGTGCTGTGCGACACAACACTCCACAGCCTCTCACACACACCACAAGCATGTGGAAATCATAGACTGTGTATAACAGATGGACGACATGATAGCTCCACAATGAAGCCAAAGAGTCTCTGATCACCCCCTGGTGGCTGGCTGCAGTATGACATAAACCCTGCCCCCTCAATGTCAGCAGATGAGACATTGACCAAACTAAAGAAATCAAAGTATTCATAATCATGTGTCATGTGCAAACAAAAATACTTTGTCATGACCAATCATAGTTTGTTTGAAAAATGAAAGACACAACTTCCCCAGCAATGACAGCTAGATGACTCTTTCAGGTTCATACATAAAGAATTAGACAACTGACTGCTGGCGCTCATTATTCATGCTGACACCAAAGGACCTCAGTGACCACACACTGCCGCCGCTCCATGTGTGTGTCTGCAGCCCAAAATAATTCATGCCTCTTACCAATTACTGGTGCAAGCACCCCCAGAGGTCAGGCGGGTTATGTCCCTGAGACTGATATTGAAGGCGTGTGTGTGCATGTGTGAGAGAGGGGCTATTTCCTGTAGCCACCCACCCCAAGGTTCGGAGGTATGCTGACAGGAAGCACACCCACACCAGAGTGAGCCCGTCAGCCCTGAACCATGTGTATTTCAGTCCCAGGAGTTGCTTCCTGGAATGTCTATTGTCTTTTCTCCTACAAAACCCCAGAGTCCACTGAGAAACACCTTCTACTGCTGACGACTAGTCACTCGCTCCTTAACACATCCTCATTTCCTGAATTTCCTTCAGTCTTCTTATTCTCAAAACTTTGCACAAGATGTGACCACTTTGGGGGGGGGGGGGGGGTCCGTCAACCAAATCAATAACCAAATATCTAGTTTGAGGCCACCATGAAGCAAAATGAGATCATGGGAGTTGTTTGCGAAACAACAATTAACTGTAGTTACCAGCAATCAAAAATCAATTATCATCTATTTCTAGACACCAAGCATCTAACTGTCTGACTGGTAAATCCATGGATAAAGCAGATATGAATAGAATATATAGTTATATAGCAGAATCCAACTGAATCAAACTGAATTTCTCTGAGTTCGAACATTGTTTGAAATATTTTGGTTAATGTTTCGCCAGTTTTAGAGATTTTAATGAAGAATTGTTTCATATCTAACGTTTAAAACTGAGCGACCCAAAGGAAACGACTTCCCAACGTCACCTGAGAGAATCCCTTTAATGGAAACAAACAGTAACTCACGGTTTGAAAGGGTTGAAAAAAGACGAGTTGTAACTTCTCACCGGCTCAGATGTGGTCTGTGACAGAGGCAGTGGCCCCCCCGGCTCGTCTGTGACAGTCTGTCAAAAACAGGAAGAAAAACAGGGGACTTAGAACCAGTCCTCAAATTAAATCATCTGCTCAAAGAGAAAGAGAGCTTTGTGAGCAGCAACACACAACACAACACATGTTTGTTTACTCCTGTTAACAAAATTACAAGATAACGACTGGACGGATTATATATGAAACTTGGTGGAAGGCTGCAAAATGGCTCCAGGATAAAAAAAACTATACATTTCTGGTGAGAAAGGGGATTTTTTTTGACATTTTACTGATTTCCAAGGGGATAATTCATGTTTCTTGATTAAAAAGCAATGTTAAGGGAACTGAAATCTATACATACATCTTATGGGGACTGTTGGGCCTTGGCAGAGGTATGTGCTCTACTTACTGCCATTAAAAACACATCTTTCAAACATGATGCCACAGCGAGACATGAAAAAGACACGTGACTGTCCACAGGCTCCCTGCTCGCGAGGCAGGGTCAGGACTGCTCACCACAGATCTGGCACGAGGACAAATCTGCGCTGTCGGAGATTTGACGGGGAAATTATAGCCCTCAGCGCAGCACCTCCCAGGCCTCCCAGTGATGCTATTTCTGACCAATACGGTACATGAGTAAATGTCACAAGATCAAATAGTCCAACTGCCTGATAATCATAGTCATAGGCGGCTATTATTAAGCACGTGAAGAAGTTTAGGTCTCGTGTGTTTCATACGTTAGAGGATCTATAACGAGCAGAGCAGGATGTTGGTGCTCAACGTGAGTCAGTGTCTGCAGCGGCAGGTTGACGGCAACAGACGAGGCCACAATCTGTCCTCCATGAGCTCACACATAACCACAGACCAGGGGCCACTGTCTGTTCCAGACACCAGGCGACAAGACGCCCACTTCCTTGTGGAGGAGACCACGCGAGGTAGACTCACACAAAACCAGAGCCGGCGGCCTCTGACGCTGCCGAGCGTGTCTGCAACCCTCCACTCGGTGAGTTTCTGTCAGGAGGGCAGAGCTACACTGTCGGGGGGGCAGGTGCTCCACTTCACATGCCTCCGTCTGGTTCTGCTGCTCGGAAGGACGACTGGAAATAATTAGAGGGAGAAGAAGGGAAGCATAGGATGAAAGTGGGAGAGCCAAATATAAGGCTACAGGCAGAGGAAATAAATTACACAAGGAGCAACCGTGCGTTTATTTCTACTCTCAGCTGAAGCCGCACGCAACATCAACTTGTCATTTTCTGTCGTGTGAGAAGAAACTTTTAATATTCTGTGAGTGTTGAAAAACGATTTTTCGGTTTCTCAGAAAACAAAGAGCACAATCACTGCTTTTGTTTATGGAGCAAATATTTCGCAAAAACCACAGAAGGGCAAACGTCTAAATGTAGATTCTGAGAGAGCTGAGGGCGGAATCGATTTGAAAAATATAAAACTGAATTCCTCCTCCTCAGAGTCACTCGACTGTAATGTTAAAACTTTGTGCTTTTCTTTGTCTCACTTGAAAGTAAACTTCATCTTTGCATAACATCTTTTCTTATTGCACTATATTCTACTATTTTACAGATATTTAGATTTGACTACTAATCAGACTTAAAAACAATCTCAGTAAAATCACAACATTGGTTATTTGTAAACATATCTGCACATTGATCAGTACAAAAAAAAACAAAAAAAGCAACTGGCAGACAGTCGTGGATTTGAATGCTGCACCCAGTCCCACACAGACACAGATGCCAATTCCCATAATATACCAGTTTATCCAATCAAGACTCATGAATATTCCCTGGTAAACTGAAAATGTAAAAAAAACCTTCCTCAAAAACAGATCCTCGATCAGCCCCTACATCTAATGGGTTCTCTGTTGGCACACGTCTCATCTTTCCACCAACTTTCATTGAAATCCGTGGCTTTTCGAAACAAACCTCCTGAGGGCAAAAACACAAACAAACAGGAAACACAACCTCCTCGGTGGAGGTAGAAGTATCCCATCACATCCCCACTGTTCAGCTGAAAACATGTAAATCTGGTTTTAGTTTCCCCCCCGAGTAACATGTGGTCTCGCGGTCGTGTCTTAGAAAAAGAAATCACAGCCACAAGTTTATTCTCCTCCCGTGATCCACCGAACTATCTGCCTCTCTGCCTGCCTGCATGAATCCCCCCCGTGCCCGTGGGCCTGCACGGACATCTGAGGTTACTGAGAGGGAATCGTTACCCTGAGAAAGTGCTGCAGTGTGGCCGACCTGAGCCGAACGGCCCTGCAGCCTCACGAGCAGCGCAAACAGGAAGAGACACAACTCCATTCGGACTCTTTCCAGTCAGGCCTCCGGATCACACTGACTAATGTGATCCCATGATGGAGCGATGTCATTTCAAGCGTACTGGCTGTAAAATGTGATACGTGTGATCGAAGAGCCTTTTCCCTTTTGGACACCATGATGAAAGACAGAGCGCTGTAAACTGAAAATGTGGATTTACATTGGAGCAGCAGTCAGAGCTTTGGTCAAGCAGCCAGGCGTTCCATCTTGATGACACACCGTCAACACCGGGGCCCCGGACACACACGCCGCTTTGGATGAGCACCAACACAAACGCAGCGGTGATCAATCACCACGGCCACGCGGCAGCTTCGAGCGGCGTCCAACTTATTTTAGTTTTTCCAGACATAATTTATGGTGATGTCGAGAGTGCAACCAGCGAAATAGGATTACTAACTTTAGGGAATAAATGCTCTTTTGGATCACACGGTCCAGCAGCTTTACCTCGACACTGAGTTTGACTCAAAACAACCACGTGAGGAAGAGGAGGAGACAAACACACAACGGGGTCACGGCACGTCAGAAGAACAGGAAACACTTGAAAACTCATGACCTCTGTGAGGAGGAACAGGACGGTGACCCTCAGGCTCAGGATGACATGCAAGTCGTGGAGTGATATTTCCTGCTATGATGAAGCACCGGACGTGTGTGGGGGGGGGGGGGGGGGGGGGGGGGGGGCATGTGCATCACAGCACATCCTTCTTTTCCTCTAGGCGTCCATGTTATCAGATTCAGAGTGCCCGGGTGAGCCACGCGTCTCAGGCAGGCATCAGTCATGTGGGCAGCACGGCTCTGTGAGAGAGCGTGCTGAGTAAATAAACCACAGTTCACCACAGCTACAATGTTTATCTGTAGATTGTGTGTGTATAAATATATATATATATATATATATCAAGGACAGAGTACACAGTTATACTCTTATCCGACTGAATACAGGACTCATATCAGAAACCTCACGTAGCAGCTCTGCAGACAGTGGAGACGTGTTGTCCATCTTTATATATGAGCCTATAATCTGAGATGAGCGCACACACACACACAAACAAACAAACACAAACACACAGGGATATTTTGGCTTTGATAGCATGACTTCAGTAGCTCAGTGGAGCGAATACTATACATCAGGGCTGAGTCCTTACTGAGTTGAATCAGGCTCAGGCCCTTTGCTGTTTGTAATTTCTCTCTCTCTCTTTCCCTTTCCTCTCTCTCTCTGATCACTTTCTCATAATAACGGCTGAAAAATACAATAAAATGTGTTTTGGTCTTTTTTTGATTCAATCCTCACACGACCTCAACTCAACATGAATGTCCTGAGTCTATATTCTACATATTTCCACATATGCAACAGCTGCTGACGGGGAAGTGGTTCAGATTTGTGGCCGCGGCTGTAAAGTGGTTTCTACATTAATGATTCCACCACAGACCTTATATCCATTTTTATGCCAAACAGATAAATAAAAATAAGCAAGACAATAAAGAAAAATAAATTAATTCTACATGTGTGTTTCTGTAACTTTGGTTTTAGTTTCGCAATTTTTAAAAGATACCCTTCATAGCGGATTAGGGTTTTAACTCAGATCAAAAAGATTTAACAGTACATTTTTCTTTCTAATACATTTATTTGGGTTCATATATATTTATATATAGTATGTTAAAAAGGCATTTACTGAGAATTATTCGGAATTATTGACGGACGATGTGTTTTCATGTAGTAGAAACTGGATTTTCCCACGATTCCCTCGGCCCTTTTAAAACACTCAATATCAGACGTATCATAAAATATAATCTGCGATTTCAGGTCACAATTAATCATATTACAAAATTGTTTAATTATTGTCTCCAGAGATTCAGATACGATTACACCAGGATTGTTTGAGGCTATTATCCGTAAACAACATTAAATTAAGAAATGCGAGGCAGGAATGATCCTCAATGAGATGAACATGTTGGGACCAAAACTTTATTTTGGAAAAACAGTTAAATAAAAAACAGTTAATAAACAGCAGCTGCCAGTTGTTGTGATTCATAAAGATTACACACAAAGAAAGATTGCACGGAGCCAAACGATAACAAATGGTTTAAATAAGTAAAAAGAGAAGACGCACATTTAAAAAGAGGAAAAGTGTGAACGTGAAAAATAAAGACGATTTAACGGAGTGAATCTCATTGGCTGGAGCTGATGGAACAGCAGCCAAATGGCACTAGATGCAGATTAGAACAGTTCACAGTCATCAGAACTCGTATTTATTTAACAGGACGTTAATCGTTTTCAAGTGTTTCACAATCCCTCTTTCTTCCTTTGTCAATAGAAGTTATCACAGCTTGTGAAATAAACAACACAACTGAAATACTTCTACCGTTGAACAACACAAGAGTCTTTCGCCGGGAGTGAATATTTGTTTGTAGCTTATTTCTCAGGAGGCATCGGTGTGTCTGTGTGTGTATGCGTTTGTGTGCATGTGCATGTGCATGTGCATGTGCATGTGCATGTGCATGTGTATGTGTATGTGAACACTGAGCTTAAAACAGACGCAGAGATGCAGCACAAGCTCCTGTAATTCTTATCTATTTCTCAGGCTCGTGATCATAATGAAAATCGAATAGCTCTAATTTATAATTATAGGAGCGCGCCTGTCTGTCATGGAGCCAATTTGTTCCACTGGCGAATCCCAGGATTCTTAAACACAGCGAGAGCCGAGCATCAGTCTGGATTCTTGATATGATAACAGCCTCTATAAGCGTTACATATCCACATTATGAGTTATAATGATATATTTTCCAAAGAGATATAGGATGGGACAATAAATAAATAAATATAGTTTGATGATGCATCATGGCAGTTTCTCTCCTCTCCACTAAACCCTGCTCCCTCTCTTTCTCTCTCTCTCAAATCTGTCCCACTCATTCTCTCTACACTTTTAGAGATTTGGACGTAATATGGGTCATTTCCTCTCTGTATTTTGTCATTTACATGTTGATATGAGATGTTCTCTTTACATTGATTATCATGTTGGGCTCTTTGCATAGATCTGGAGGAGAATTCTCTGTTTTAAAGATAGATTTGGTGTGAAACGGAGAGAGAGAGAATGAGGGAAGACATGCAGCAAAGTGTCAGGTGGGAACAGAGGATGTCAATTCACTGTTTGCATGTATTTTTAAATGTACGTTATGTATTTTAAACGTTTTCATATTGGCCTGTTGTTTTTGTTTTGTGAAATTTTTTAGTTTTTGCACAGCTGTGCTTTGTTCAGCATGAAACACTGATCCTCTGTTTCATTTTGATCACAATCTATGTTTGGAGAAGTGCTTTCTACATCTCACAAGTGGCTTTAAAGTTAAAACTGAACTTTCGGCCCATTTCGTATTAAATAATAAATATATTGTGAATCATCGCTCTGCGTTTAAGTACCAGGATGTGACTTTAGATCAATCTGTTCACAATTCCACTTTCTGGGGATAAATCTCATTAACACAATACAAGATGTTTAACTCACAACAGTGTCCCTCCACATTAAAGCGACACTGAGACACTAACATGGAGACAGAGTCATCACACATGGGCCGTATCAGTCACAGCCTGCACCAGCCTGGAGCTGCACTCACAAACAAAGGACATCAGATCGCAGAGTGTAGAGGAAGAGACACTTTGAGAGAAGAGCCTCAGAAATGTCAGAGGTGCGTGACCTGATGAGACCTCGGTTTCTCTTCTCGCTGAAGGATTCTCACCTCGACCTCATCCGGTTTCAAACCTATTGTTCTATTTGCAGTTTTCAACGTCAGCCTGGAAACTGCTTCCTCTACGAGCGAGCTTCTTCACCGTCCATTCATTTAAACTGCCCCTCTGACCCTGGGTCAGAGGGGAAAGAGGGGCCGAGAGGCAGAGAGGCAGAGAGGCAGAGGGGCAGAGGGGCAGAGAGGCAGAGAGGCGGAGGGGCAGAGGGGCAGAGGGGCAGAGGGGCAGTGAGGCAGAGGGCCAGAGGGGCAGAGGGGCAGAGGGGCAGAGGGGCAGAGAGGCAGAGAGGCAGAGAGGCAGTGAGGCAGAGGGCCAGAGGGGCAGAGGGGCAGAGGGGCAGAGGGGCAGAGGGGCAGAGGGGCAGAGGGGCAGAGAGACTGAGGAGCAGAGAGGCAGAGAGGCAGAGAGGCAGAGCGGCAGAGAGGCAGAGCGGCAGAGGGGCAGAGAGGCAGTGAGGCAGAGGGGCAGAGGGACTGAGGAGCAGAGAGGCAGAGAGGCAGAGGGGCAGAGAGGCAGAGAGGCAGAGAGGCAGTGAGGCAGAGGGCCAGAGGGGCAGAGGGGCAGAGGGGCAGAGGGGCAGAGGGGCAGAGAGGCAGAGAGACTGAGGAGCAGAGAGGCAGAGAGGCAGAGAGGCAGAGCGGCAGAGAGGCAGAGCGGCAGAGAGGCAGAGAGGCAGAGAGGCAGATGGGCAGAGGGGCAGAGAGGCAGAGCGGCAGAGAGGCAGAGAGGCAGAGAGGCAGAGAGGCAGAGAGGCAGAGGGGCAGAGAGGCAGAGAGGCAGAGAGGCAGAGCGGCAGAGCGGCAGAGAGGCAGAGAGGCAGAGAGGCAGAGAGGCAGAGCGGCAGAGAGGCAGAGAGGCAGAGGGCCGGGGGGCAGAGCGGTCCCCTGTCATCGCCCTGCAGCAGTGTTTAGAGAGAAGGCAAAGCGAGGAGGAGGGAAGAGGTGAAGAGGTCAAGCAGAGTTTGCCTCTTCAGCGAGTATCAAGAGGTTAAATCACACATGCTGTTTCAGTCGTAGTGTTCATAAAAACCTTGGATCTCTGCAGTGGCATCTAAACGCTAGTCCTTCCTCCTGCTGTTGTCACCACTCGTATCCAACTAGTTGCTCAGCTATCGACACATTATTTAATGAAATGATACCGTTTTACTGTGAGAGGACGTTTTGCCGAGTCAACCACTACTTCTTTAGCCTCTCAGGATGACGGAGCTGTTTATAAGAACATTTTAACCTGCTGACAATTCTGAGTGGATCCTTTTCATTCTGCTCAACACGACAGCAGAGCGAGAGCTCGTCACTCTCAAGCATTCGAAGTGCAATCGTCTGTGTTAAATCTGGTTTTGTGTGAGCTCCCCGTTCACGCTTGGCTGAATAATCTCTTTTTACTCCCAACAATATGGAGAAAGTGTTGGTTATTCCGAACAACACTTTGGTTCATTGCCCTCGAGCAGACTCACATCGCTACTTCTCAAAATACATTCTGAGATCTGTGAGCAGACATATGCACTTCCTCATTCCAGCTGTCAGTCGACGTGTGAAGGCTGAAGTGAACACACACAGCAGCAGGGACGGTTTCATGTGATTCTCCTCGAATGAGCGAAGCCACTAAAGAACTGTCACGTGTTTACTTACAGATTAGTCTCAGGTCTAAAGGTGTAAAATACAAATGAGCAAAAACAGATGTTAAACACATTTATCTACTTGACATTCACTTAAATCTTATTTTTAAAGCTCTTTCAAGCAAATCAATGTCTGTGATGGAAAAATCTAAATCTTTTAGCAGTATCAACTACATGCCTCCACCATCCAGGGACTTCTCAGTCTACAAACTTTATTTCCAGACTCACATGAGGTCCCTGTGACCTATGACCTGTGCAATCTTATCAATTAACTTACATGCAAATTGAATTAGTTAATCTGTGAGTCTAAGTGAACATTTGTGCCAAACTGTTCTGGATTCTCTGGTGGTGTTGTTATGGTTAATACGTTTACAAAAAGGGGTTTATGAGGTCACGGTGATCTTGACCTTTGACTTCTAAATTCTCATAAGGTCATCCTTGTGCTCAAGTGAATGTTTGTACCTGATGTAATGAAATTCTCTCTGAGAGTTTATGAGATATCATGTTCACAAGAATGGGATGAACAGACGGATAGAAAACATGAAACATAATGTTTTAATGTCCCACAACAAAAGGCATCTGCCGCCATGGAGGTATGAAAATAGACAATCAGACAATACACTAACTTTTCCATCATTGATGTTTCCAAACTGCCTGTTTGCAAGATCACGTAATTAATGGAACAACTCTCCATTCTTCCTCAATGGAATTCTTCAAGCAACTTTCGTGTAAATATAAATAACACAGCAGGAAATTGGGAAGCCATTGTTTACTGTCCTGAAATAACAGGACGTGAATATGAATATAAACCGAGGTAAATGTCATCAGGGAAATTTATTCATTTCCTGATGGTATTTCCGAGCAGGTCACAACCCGTCAGCTTTAATGACGAGAAGAAAATATCACACCCATCAAAGCTCCACACCGAGCTCTGCTTTTATGTGAAAAGGTGGAGTAAACTGTCATCTCCCATTTGGAGCATCACGATGTCTCCTGTCCCTGAGGTCAGAGGCTGCACAATGTGCACGCTCAGGAGTAACAGACCTGAAGGATGTGTGCTCGCAGCCCTCCACGTGGTGCAGAGACACATGTCACCAAGTGTCAGGCCCCAGATCTTAAGACTGGAGACATTTTAGTTCACTTCCCCAGACTAATTTGTCCTCGGTGTGTAAACAGACTGATTTCAGGAGGAAAAGATGTGATCCCAGATGTCCTCAAGCTCCACTAATAATAGCTGCAAGCAGGTGAGGACACATGTTCCGCTTCCTGACCTGGATACAAAGCAGAGAGAAGGACTGAAAAGCAAATGGCCCATGAAACAGGGGCCTGTATTTTAAAATCGATGTTACAGTGTGTGGCCGGAGTAAATGATGCAGCTCGGCTCCAGATGCTCTGAAATAAATGCGGCCAAATATATTTTATGTCCATCTGGGATCTTTAATGTATCATTAAAGCATTTGGCAGCCAGCGGAGGTGTTGTGCTCGGTGTTCAGTGTTGTTAATATACAGAAGTAATGACAAACGTTTTTTTAACCACATAAAGTTAATCTAGAGCAGCTTTTTTAGCGGTTGTTGATGATATTTGCATCAAAATCAAGTATTGTTTAGTAATCTATTAACGTATTGGGATGCGTGGAGCTTCGACAGGCATTAATGAACAATGTGGTTTCTCTATTTCCCTAAAATAAATAAATGTGTGCTGACGTCCTTTCCATGGCCCAAATTTGATTTAAACCAATGAGTCAGACGTGAACTTCTTGAGTCAGACATGTTTCTCAGCTCTAACGTGGATTCTCTTCATCTTCCAAACAGCTTGATGATATGTTGAGTCAGTCTGATTCATCCTCTTCCCCAAAATACATCACAAATGTAGGTGGGGGGGTTAACATAAGGATTTCCAAACACACTTATAAACAAGTGGACGCCTCCCCTCTCACCGACCTCTTCCCTCGATTCTATAATTCACCACTGACGAAGGGAAGAGCCGGGTTCAGAGCAGCGTGTCGCCGGTGAAGTGGCCAACCAGCATCCAAAGCAGACCGTTTTCAAAGAGGACGGATTTCCACTGCGGGGTCTCAATCGGAGAAGCAGCCGGACTCTGCTGTGACCCACAACGGAGCTTTTGATTAGAGCGCTGGCATGAGGCAGGGGGAGGGCTGGCTCTGCCTCGCCAATGAGTCTCCCTTGTGTCCAATTAATCACAGCCCCGGTTCAGAGCTGGTAATGAATTGGTTCTTTCGGTATCTCTGTTATTGCATCAGCAAGCATTTCGGGGACCAGACACAACAGGACGGGACAATAGAAGACAAGGAAAGACAAAGCTGTGCCAGCAGAACAGAAACTATTGGTTTTAACTCTGTGCTTCACAGCTACTGCTTCATTTAAAGTATAACTCCTCACAGCCTCTGGCTCCGGCTGTTTTCTCTGCTGCGTCGTTTATAGTTTTTCCCTCAACCATTTAAAAAAAAGTTCTTCACATATATGATTAAATCTGTTGCAAAAGGTCTTGCAGCACTAACATATATCAGCAGTTGCTTTCTGTTGCATTAACAGGATCATTCATAGAGCAAAACTAATGCAGCATGGTTGAATTGTTGGTTTTCCAGGACCCATAATGTAAAACCCTTTTAGATGCATTAATACTGTGAAAGTATGGATGCAATGGCACAACTACAGTCACCTCCACAGCCAAAGCACAACCCTGCCCACCCACCCCGGACCCAGAATCAAACTTGTATAAATGCTCTGTGGCCTCCAGAGCCCTGGTGGCTGCAGACACAGAGAAACTTCCCAGTAGGGAGTTCTTTGAGAGCAGAAAAGAAAGTTTTGCATTTGCGTGAAAAGGAACATTTTCCATTAACTTGGCTACTTCAACTCTTTCCAATGGGAAACGACCAACATTTCTGAATTTATCAACAACACAACACCAAGCGGTCACTTCATTGTTAAGCTTGCAATCTAAAAATAATTCTCATTGCACAGAGGAATCGGGAAACTTTGATATATGACGTAACGTAAATTTCAAGGGCTCGGGTTTCTGGAATGATGATATGTGTCATGAGTTACTGTTTTAAAGTATTGTGGGATATTTTTTATTAAACAGCTGTTTCCCCACCTTCACACTTGGTCACACACTATGAAAGTGACAGATGTGTGAGAGGAGGTATAGAGGGAGGCGTGGTTTGATCCAATGTGGTTGACCGTCTGTGGGAGGGAACACAGGTAGCTCTTCCAACGGCAGCCTGTCATTTGAAGGGTCGTTATTCTTTCTCTCTTTTAAAT
This sequence comes from Platichthys flesus, assembly GCF_949316205.1. Taxonomy (NCBI): domain Eukaryota; kingdom Metazoa; phylum Chordata; class Actinopteri; order Pleuronectiformes; family Pleuronectidae; genus Platichthys; species Platichthys flesus. The sequence goes on along the minus strand of NC_084950.1, from coordinate 5,913,027 downwards.
GTATGCTGTGGCCCTTTATTAACGCACATACACGAGAGGACTTTACAAACACAGACAAGTGTGTGGGAACATGTCTGGGATGCTGGGCCCAGCAGAGTGGTAAACAGACTTTAACTCAAAGTGGCTGCTGAGAGTGAAGCAGCTCAGTTTACCAGCCGCCCTAGGAGGACATCTTGTCTTCTATTGGTATTTCTTTGATTAAAATGTTCTGAGACTCATTTGAGCAACTGTCAGTGAGACCTAGTGAGACAGGGTTTGTTTCGTTCTGCACATTAAACGTCTCAGGCTGCAGACGAGCTGATTCATATTGTTGATGGGGGTTGTTGAACGCAGCCTGAAAGCATCACCTGACGAGTTAATGCTCTGTTAGCATTATCCATTACCTCAGTCAAGGAACATGACAGTTAGTGCAGATACGGAATGAACAGAACCGCTGATAAGATCTCCGGCTACAAGCTGATAAGTTCTATGTTCCTCTGTCGAGACTGAAGAACTGAGGTGACAGGACCTTTTTGCTTTCATGGCTTTAAACCTCTGGAAATGTACCTGAGGAATCACTGACTTGAAACGTCACTGTTTTTAAGCTATCTTTTAAAAAGTAATTTTTGCAACAAATTACTTTTACTTTAACTATAATCAAGTCCCATATACAGGCACATAAATTTAATGTAAAACAAAAAAAGTCCGGAAATAAACCCCACCTTTATGAAACTGTATGAAATCCTATTTCTTGTTTTTGTTGAGAAGCTGTTTCAACTCGCTAATCATCTTTAAAGTTGTAATTTGTGGAGTTGCATTAGTTAACATAATGTCTCCCTTTAACATTGTTGCATGAGTTACACTAATAGACTGCGGAACTGACCGTTTCCTGGCTTCCTAACATCAGGATACAGGCCTGAGCAATGACTCATAATGGGTTTGAGGGCTGGTGCTCTGAGGGGGAATGATTCTTTTTACACATTCTATGTACACATGTTAAACAGTGCGTCTCAGAATGACAGAATACAAAATTCCAAAGCAATATCCAAAAACAACAGTATGGAGTCTGCAGCAATATATTTAAACCTGTTCGGTTAAACTCGGACTCTCCTGCACTTTGTCCCCGTTTCCAGGACCATGACATCATCACAGACAAGAAGGAGCCACGTTTCATCCAGTGAGGTTCCACAGTTAAACACTGAAAGCTAATACGTTGCATGAAATAATATATGCCATGATCAAAGACCTGGAGCCATCTCTCACACATAATGGTCAAAATGTTCTGGGGCAGGAAAATGGGACACCCCGCCCTGTCCAGGTCCTGGACCAGCTACAATCACAGACCTTTCAAGACAGAACAAATTTAAGAAGAGTAACAATCGTAAAAAATAAGACCAAGCCGAGTTTAAGAACAATTTTGCAAATAATTGATTTCCAAGCAGCGTTTACAGGATCATAGGCGTGACGTCATTTATAGAAAGATTTGGTTTTGAATCTCTATGAGCGTCCACCCCTGGTCTCTCAGGAACACTAATTCCCACACTGCAGTCCACCGACACAGACAAAAGGCGACTGACGGAGGCGGCGGCCACACGGCGTCAGGAGAGGAAGCTCTGCCTGCTAGAGTCAACAAGTCTGACATTACAAAATCCTGCACGGCACAGGAACAGATCAGTGTGAGAGCAGTGGAGCAGGCCGAGGCCGCCGACACCTCTCCTCCACACACACAGGGAACCAGGCATGTGTGGCACGTACTCCGACATGCCACAGACTGACGTCATGTCGCTGGCACTCAACAGGTTCACCGGATCAGCTCCTCCGCTTTAGAAGGCAGTGATGCATGGAAAGCAAAATGCAAGCTGTTCTCTGTGGGGGGGGGGGGGGAACAAAGGTCTGACTGAAAAATGATTATGACATGTATCCCCCCCCCCCCGCCTCCCTCCTGCTCCTGCTGCACACAGCGATTCAGGCCTGAGTTTGGCAGCAGTGAGAAGAACCTGCTGCACCTTCAGGAGCCCCCCCCCCCGGCTCAGAAATAGACTTGACACCAAACAACCGGCTGTCACTCACACACAGAGGGGTCAGAATATAGGCACAGAATGTTCTGCAGGCTGCGTATAGATGGGAGTTCGATATCTGATCTGAATCCCCTAGAATGCGCAGCTTGAGTCGGCTGCATGGAACAAAGTGGCAGGACTCGCCTGCAGGCCGGAAAGTAGGGCTGGAGTAAAAAGGCACAAGATCTAAAGTCAGAGTGAGACGGGTCAGGGACACAAACGCACAAAGACGGAGACACACACGGCCTCACTCTTCCTGCTGCCCACCGGGCCATGTGATTTAAAAAAAAGGGGGCAAGAGAGAAATAAATGTTGATATAGCAGCACAGCTCAGCCATTGTGAGGCGGTGGCAGAATGAGATCTGCCCAGCACGGACGGTCCGCCCCCCCCCCCCCCCCCCCCCCCCCCCCCCCTCGTCCCACAGAATAGGAACGTTCATGAAGGGATGGAGCACAGAGAGCGAGCTCTATGGTAACGGTGCGGAAAAGAGAGAGAGAGAGAGAGAGAGAGAAAGCTGAGGAAGTAAACATGGAGGCTGACATTGACTCTTTTGTTTACCTACGCAGAGAATCAGCCAGCGAGGGAAAACCTCTGGACACAAAGGTTGTGATTGTTGGTCGTCAGTCGAAGGTCGAAACTCTGATGTCGGTGAATGAACGTTGGTAAAGCAGGGCCGAGAAAACACAATGAGAAGCAGTGGAAGGCTCCAACTCATTTATATAGTGTGCAGGTGGGTGTGGATAGTAGAGATACGGCTGCTGGGAAATAAATCCAACATCTAATCTGATGTAAACGCTCATTAATAAGGAGATTATAAGAGATTTATACGCTTAAGCAGCAGACAATTCCTCATCAGTCGGTTTGTATGTCCAACTCATATCTTGTTGTGTTGCTCTAAGCGGCTTCAAACTGGGTGTGTGTATTACTTGCTCGGGGGAAGTGCAGAGCTGAGTTTGGTGCGATGTATTCAAAACTAAGCAAATGTGAATAAACTGAGTCGAACATGTCTTCTGAAGTTGTCGGCTTCTGGGTCAAACCAAAATCTCCACTGCAGATGAACCAGGTAGGATGAACACAGTTTTCCAACTTCCCTCCGCACCATTTAGGATGTTTAAGAAAAGCTCTGAACACAACCTGCAGCACACAAACAATAAGAAAGTGAAGGTATGTTGTAGAAGTGTTTGAGGAAGACTCACTAATGAGAAGGAGTAATTCTGAAGTGCATCCACACAGGCCCAGAGAACAGCTCATTCAACACAGGATGAGGACAGGCACCGCTATGTGGGAAATGAGGGAGTAAGTGAAATTCCGGTCAGCAGTATAGGTCCAGGGGAATGGGGGGGGGGGGGGTGCTGGATTGGCACTGACCCCGGTGACCATGCCCATGAGGGAGGCTGGAATGTGGGGTCAGCGGGTGAAAGATCTCCCCTCTTCCCCCTATCCCCTCCCCAGACACCAGAATAGACTTGATCCACGACACACCACCGTGGTCAGGAGCTGCTGTTTTCACTTGACTCCAGGATCCAATGAGTGTGTTTCTTTCACAAAATACGTCCCATCTTCGAACTCAACACTTCCCCCAGGGGGTTTAGTGAGGAGTATCCGAGTATCCCACAGGGAGGAGGGCATGTGATAAATCACAAACAGACGGTCACTTCTCAATCCGCGGACAGAGACTTCCCTGTGAGACTCGAGTCGAGCCATAATTTCTCACATCTTTGAAAATTCATCAACGTGCAAACACTTTGCACCTCGAGCACCGGGAGGGGGGGGGGGGGGGGGGGGGGGGGGGGAATCATAGAAGCTGGCAACACTGAGGTCTGAGGTGTCCCCTCCTCGCTGATCAGGATCTCATTCACATTTCCAGACACACTAACACTCAGGATGAAAGGCCCATCTGGGCGACAACAGCCACACACCGACAGTGAATTGTCAGATAATGAGATGAGGAGGTGCGGTGATGAGCTTATTGTCTTGCAGGTGGTGTGTGTGTCCTCCCATCTCCCTCAGCTGCTTCCTCTGGAAACGGAAAAAAAGGGACTCGGGGCTTTTTTAGAGTTTTTGGAATCCTCACATTCCTGCAGCCTCACAAGATCAACTTGTTCCGTGAGGTGCGTGCCAACAAAAGAAATGCACTTGGCATCAAACAGGAGCAGTGGGAGCTTTTTATAGAGAAAAGGAGAGATAAATAAAATGAGGGTCTTTATTTCTGCCACTAATCAAACAGCAGGACAGACAGGGTGAGGATATAAAAATGTTTTATTTTCTAAAGAGCCATTTATCATCTGTTAAGAGCTCACATTCAAAAGCCTGTTGGCATGTGACACCCTCATGATGCCCTGCCAGGAGTAAGAGGTCATCAAATGATATTGATGGAAAGGGAATGGTTTCACCAGGAGCTCATGAGGGTTATTAAAACTCAATCCGGGAGCAATTTACGGTAAAAGCATTTTACAATCCAGGAGTTTAAAAAACCATAAGGTCACTTCAAACCCACTCGTTATGGAGACATCATGTTGTGGTTATTAATTCTTAATTCGAGCGATATTTGAAATCACACAGCTCACGAGATGAGGCGCCCTGGAAGTGACGGTAGAGAGAGAGAGAAAGTTGGATGGCACACAAAAGCAGCGCTGGGGTCGGCGTGACATTTACGCACGAATGTCAACAAACAAAACAACTCAACAAACAACACAAACAGCAGCTTCTCACCTGCTGCCAGTTCTCCCAGTGGAGCCGCTTCACCGCCCAGTCGACAGAGGAGAGGGAACCAGTCACACGCAACTTCAGCGCAACAGCTTCAGAGTTCAAACTTTTTTCCTGTTCCCAGCTGGAACCTGCTGTTTCCTTTATTTATTTATTATTCCGTCCGCACAACAACAAATAAACAAACGCGAGGGATCCGAACAAGGTCTCCGGACAACTCTCTGTGTTCTGTTTGGAACGAGGAGGAAATGGAAGTTTGAGCAGGAGGAAGAGGAAGAAGAGGAGGAAGGAGGGAAAGGGGGTTTGTTACTGACTCCTACCGGCGCGTCACAGCCTCGGACCTTTTATAGGAACATTACCCAGAGCCCGTAAAATCTGAGTTATTATGATGAGTCCCAGGCGTTGAAGTATATTATAATAATTTGGGAGTTGTAGAAAAAATAAAAAAAAAATAAAAGTTTTGGCAGCTAACACCAGGGTAATGTAAATATTATGGAGAAAATGACATTGTTGAGGTAATAAATGAAATGGGAATGGGACCTGTAGAGAATAAATCAAGATGTGTTTATTTGAGTGTGGACTCTATGTTTTATTGTTTTGGGTATTTATTGAGATTTCAAAAAACACTAGACATATCACAAGATTGGTTAAAAAGGAGGAACAGTACCCACACAATACTACTACTATTAATAGAATAAGAAAAAGAACAAGAATAAGAATAAAACTTAATTAGGACCCAGTTACAATGTGTAAGAAGTTGTTATGTCAACTTTGTCTTTCCATTAACAGCTACATCCTCCCAGTGTTTCCAGTAAGTCAATTCAGAAGCCGATGATTTCTACATGGAGGCAGAGGGAGGCTCCTCTCTGACCAACCTCCCCACGATGGCCCACCTTGCCAGCATTTAATGGGATCGAACAACGTGGGACGCTGTGGCTGCTTGGCTGACGTGAATCACCCGTCAGTGATGGATTTGGTATTTTTCCTCTTCCCGATGTCTCTTTTAGTAAAAACAGCCGCTCCAGAAAACACAGAGCTCCTCTGATGACAAGATCATGAAGTGTTCATGTGTCCAAATCAGAAACACACACAGTGTTTAGCCTGATGTGTACAGTGCCTCTGCTGCCATGTGTGTAATTACCAGATTAAAGGGAGCAGAGGAGGTGAAGAGGACATTTGAACACAGCCTCCGAGCCAACATGTTGGACCAAACTTTTCCTTTGGGAGGAACGCTTGGACCGGAGACTAGAAACACACATAAACACAGTCCGCTCAGGCACATTCAGTTCTTTACGAGGATTCAGTGAAAGAGAGGGTATTGGAAAACAAATATATCAGAACAGACAGATGTGGGGAACCAGGCAGCGCTCATGTCCACTGTTTTTCATTTCCATCAATTCAAATCAAATGTTTTCACATGTAACCAGCACCAGAAAACCATGGGCACCAAATACAACTGACTCAGGTTGGACTGATGGAACTGGGCAATGCTCATTTATCATCTGGACATGAAAATATGTCCAGAATATGTGTTATTCTGTTACACTATACATATATTATCTTTTATATATCTATTGTGTCAAAACCATGTATATTCTGTGTACCTCGTGTATATTCTAATGTTTACACGACGTATATTCGGTTCACACTTAATTTATTCTGATTACATTGCAGCTGTTCTGTTTACTCTATATACTCTGTTCACTTTGTACGTCTGTTTGAATTGCATATGCTGTTTTTACAAGGTATATTTTACGTTTACACTGTTACACATATTCTGTTTATGTTTTCATATATTCTATTCACACTGTATATATATTCAGCATAAAATAGATATTCTGCTTACATTGTAAATATTATGATTACGTATATTATTTATATTCCTACATTTTCTTATCATATTGTATGCTGATGTAAATCGAGTCGTATCTCAAGATCAGAAACCAGGTTCTTTGACATGATCTTGTTTTAAATCTTGTGTAAACTTCAGGCGTCCTCTTTAACGACAATCAACTCGTGTTAGTTTTCCATGCAGAGGAGGAGAAGGCCTACTGGGTGTGGAAAACTGAGCTCATCACTCATCGTGAGTGTCTTAGGATCCCCCCCCCACACATACACACACACTCCCCACTGTCATGATTACACTGCGATTAACCGAGTGTTACTGAGAGAAATTTAAAAGACATAATCATTAAAGTGCGCATGCTGCTTTGCTGATGGATGGGATAATTTGAGCAGAAAGGAGACCTGACGTGTTTAAGCTTTGTGTAAAGACAAGGCTCTTAGAAGCTCTTCTCCGAGTGAGCCTTTCACATCGGAGTTCTTTACACTATTGTGTCCAGAGTTCACTTTCCAACAGAGTGAGATGGGAAGAAGAAACGCGGATCTCTTACACGTTACATGTTCTTTGTCCTGAAATCTGCAGCTGGCAAGAGAAACTTTGCATAAAGAAGAGAAACCATCAGGCACTGGTAATTCAAATTGAAAATCAAAGAGACAAAAAGGACAAGTTGATGTTTTGCTAGTTATTATGGAGGATTATTTGGCCTTGGAGCAGCTGGTATAACAGAGAGTTGTTTTTTCTACTCTTCAGTATTGACATTTGGACAGAACCCGGGTGCCTCGTGTAATTCTCAGCTATAATATGACTTACATTTTTTTCTCTCTATATCAACCTTGATATCAATTTGCTTAAAAATATAATTTTGCTCTGAAAATACTGGTAAAGCCCATCTCAGTGCTGAACAGACCACACATGAGTTTTGTATGAGGATAACTTTATTTTAAATCACTTTAAAAAAGAAAATATGATTATACAACAAGAACCAAATGCAATGGAAGGAGAGAGAGAGAGAGTCTGTCTGAGTGCCACCAGCTTATAAAACCTGCAGGTAAAGTTAATCGTCCTTTATCTAAATGTTTTCCTCTGTTTTATGAAGAATCAATGCAGCTTACACACACACATTCAGACAGGCGTCCTCCTCCTGAGTCAGGAAAGACAATTTCCTCCGTTATTCCTCATGAATTCCACCGTGTGTTTCAAGATGCCGTGGATTTCACATTAAGAAGCATCTTAATGTGACATCTAATTTCCACGACAGCTGGGGTCATAATAAGACTCTAATTTGGCCTCTCGTCTCGGCAGCATTAATATCTACAACACGAGGGAGCGGCGCAGGTGGAGTGTCCCGGGTTAATGACTTAATAGCCAGCATGGGACGGAGCTGGAGGAGAGCCAGAGCTGCTCTAATCACACCACGTCCATGATGCTCAGTGAAGCCTGTCGTGCAGATCACTCTCTGCTAGAACAGAGACAAACAGCACAGCATGCTGGGAAAAGGATGGATTCAGGATGTTGGGAAACTTAGTGTATGGCCGCCGTAGATCACACGATGAGTTGTGGTTTCTCCACAAGCATCAGTCGAGTGTCACAGCTCAGTCATCCCTGCAAGCAAGAAACAAGGCAGTGAAACATCTGCAGCAGTTTTAAAGCTCATTCCCGAGTAGCAGGACCACGTGGGGAAACATTCTGAGCAGCAGGAACAGCAGTTGTGAGATATTATCATCAATATAAGGAGGTAGTTAACGTTAAGAGGGACTGAATTTTATCCTCAGAAGCTGTCGATTAGAAAGAGCTTCTCTTCGAAACACCTGGTGAGAGCATGACGGCAGGAGAAGTGCTGCTCGAGCCGGAACCGGCTGAAGCAGCGACTAACCTGAAATCCTCGTGTTATTGTCTCACATCAACTTTCCATTTTCCTGTGGAACAAAGTTCTTGCACTGAAACACACTGAGAGAGTATGAGGATGTTAAATGGAGGACTGAACACTGAACACTGAAGACAAAGTGTTGCTGTGTGTTGCAGTTATACCGAAGAGTTCATCGGCTGATGTCATATCAGACCAATGTTTTGGGGCTTCTGGCTTAGACAGTGTAGAAGTAGAAAAAATACTACTTTATTAGTTGTTTCAGGCCCCGATGACATTTTGTCTCATCTCTATATAAAGCTAATAGTTGACGCCTTTAGGTCAATGTGTTCCACCTCTTTTCCTCTCCACAGGGCCTGTTTGGTTACAGTCTCACATACCTGAATGTGAAGCTAATGTGGAGGTCAAACTTCATCAAAGTTTAACTCTAAACGAAGCCACACTGCGATTTGCCTCAACACAGGAGCCGAACGATTTGTTCCCTTTCTTTCTCTCACAGATTGGAAGTGAACAGGAAGCGAAGGTTCAACACTGAAACATTTGTGTGTATGTATGTGTTTGTGTGCGTCACTAGGACGTTAACCTGCAGGCAACCACAGCCTGTGATTGGTCCAACTAGAGATGGAAACCAGAGAACTTCCAGACCCAAAAAACTTTTCTCTCATTTACAGATTCATTCACAAATCACAGAATTACAAACTCCTGACTTTTACATCACTTACGAGTTTGAGCAGATCACAGGAAGTAATTCCACAAACACACGTCATTGGTCCTAATCAAACCCACTGAGGTCAGCGTGTGTCCAATCAGAGTGTGTTTGTAGCTGGAGCTTCTTGTTGGAGCCTGGTCATCGCTGTGGAGACGTTTGCAGGTGGACGATGTTCTCGCAGCTTTGTCACAGCACAGACAGGAAGTCAGGGGGCAGCATTAAAAACCCCCCAGAGAGACATTTGAGTCCTCACTTATTCTTACCTCGCGTCTCAGCGCTCAGTTATTAGTCTTGCTTCTGTTTAAAGGAGAGCAGACTGCTTTCTCTTAATCAGGGGACTCCAGTCGCTGAATTAATGGCAGAGCGCTGGATTAATGTTGTTTTCGCCTGGAAACAAACGCTGGAGAACCAGGTCTGTTTTTCTGAAAGGTCAAACGAGCACATCAATTAACTGGAGAAAAGAAATACACGCAATTACTGGAGACATTTTAACATAATATTGATTCCACAGAGTGTTGTCCTCATCCATGACCACGTCAGGGAGCAAAATGACCAAGCAGTGACTCACATCGACTCCTTTGGAGATTCTGTGGAATTTGTTCTAGGGGACTGGCAGGAGAAACTCACAGAGATGATTTTATTTAGTAACTGTCGGGGGGCTCTGTGGTTTGTATGTTTTCTGTGAAGGATGGTTGTTTCTCTCTGTGTTGACCCTGCAATATGCTGGTGACCTTTCCAGGGAGCACCCCGCCTCTCGCCCAATGCCTGCTGGGATTGGCTCCAGCTCAGTTGCCGATCAGTTGTATGAATCATAAAAGGATGGAATGACTATCTACAATAATTAGGTTATTTCCCTTTACATAAAAATTTGGAAGAAATAGAAATTTAAGTAATAATCATACAACAAGGAATGCATCATATCGTCTTCCAACAGACTATAAACTTCAGAGGATAACGCGGCGTCACCGTTCAGTTGAATAAACACTAAACTTTTCCCAAATAACAGTTTCCTGACATGACGCGGTGCGACTGGCAGAGCATCAAAGTCACAGTGAAACCTCATCATGAATTATTCATGGCGCCTCGTACCACCGTCACACCTCAGCTGTCGGAGCCGGTGCCCTTCAGCCGGCTCGTCTGTGTCGGCAGCCCAGCGTCACGCACCACGCTGGGCAGAGCTGAGCCGGTGAAGTGCCCTCAGCCGCGCCTCCTCCGGTGCTGGAGGTGTCCCGCGGTGTCCAACAGGATGTGGACACAGAGCCGCAGCTGGGCTCAGGACACATTTGGGTCCCTGACTCGGTGTGTGATAGTGAGCCCCCCTGCAGTGTTATGGGCTGTGGGATGTGGAGATAACAGCAGATACTTCACTTTCCAAACCAGCCATGCAGATGTCACATGGAGAGTGTGGAAACGTCACTGAGACAGAGATGGGTTTTCTTTCATCAGTTCCTCCTGCTTCCATATGTCCCCCTCTCTGGGAGTGTCCAGGGGACCTTCTGCTCTCACTGTTGATTGCAGGTTGCAAAAGGGCTTTGGTTTTTACGACTCAAAATCTCAACAGGGACCTCGACATGGCAGCTCATATAATATCCTAAATAGCTTTCCTCATATTAGATTACATGCCGCATGGCGAGCAGCGAGGCTCTGTGTGCACGCGTCCGACACTCCCACTGTGGGAAGCAACTTTAAGAGCTATTACAGCAACGCACCTCGTTCGTCATGGTCACAAATGAACCCTGAGCTAAGTGAACATTTTGGCCTTTTATGAGCCTCTGGGCTGCAGAACACGTGTAATTGACATTCACTGAACTGGTGTTTTCAACCCACGCAATAAAAGACGCACGGCAGCGATGAGATTAACAGTAAATCAGAGCGTATAACGAGGACAAACTGTTTTCCTAATATACAGTACATGTGACACAACTCTCAATGAGCGTGCACGTCGCTCAGCAGCCACGAGCAGCCGAGCAGGGGTCAGAGGTCAAGGACTCGGAGCGCAGCGCGGCAAACGGCAGGTAAATTCTTCAAAAGCCTCATGATGAGGAGATAAAAAGAGGCGGCAGCTGGGCCTGGTTTCCTTCTGCCAGCGACCTGTTCCATCCACTGTTTGGTTTCCATCACTGCACCGACCATCTGCTCTGATCCTGGGTCAGGACGCCAAAGTCGCTGGATGGACAGAAGGGACTCAAAATGTGATGTTGGCAGCAAAATTGAAATCGAAAATGTTTTTATTTACCAATATTAATATCATCAACACTGTTTTTATGTTTTTTGCTCATTTATAATACCTGCTTCAGACAACTACCGACCACCTTCAGCTTAAAGCCGTCACAGAGAGAATCAGACACTCACATGCATAATCCATTTCAAGCAGAATCACACGTGCAGTCGTTGCAGTGTTTGCTGACAGATATCGTCCGTTTCCCCTGAGAGAAGCTGCTGAGCAGCTCTAAGCCACCGTTAAACACCTGTGAGTGGAAGGCAAGGCAATGGAGCCGCGTCCGCTTAACACTGATCCTCTGCAGGCTGTCGTGCACTGGTTGGACTGGAGTCTGCCCACAGCACGAGCTGAGACGAGACCTCTGTGAACAGCAGAGACACTCAAACAGGAAACCCAGAGCAGAACGCGGCCGTGTGTTCTGCTTATTACTGACGGGAATCCACAGAGGCGTCTGTTTCTCGGTTTATTGTTTCTGTGTTAGAGCAGAAGAAACCTAGGGGACCATGTGTGAGACTAGACAGAGATGACACAACATCTCCGTGTCCCGACAATAGCACAGAAAAGGGAAGTGCAAAGATATTTACAGTCGGTTTAAAGACGCTCAGACAGATTATCCATTTTACAGGGACAAAGGTTTTTCCCTTTTTGGAGAAAGGACGGAGAAATGTTAACAATTATATATCAGTGCTTAATTCTGTTTACAAAACTAATAGATAGATAGATAGACAAAAACTAAGGTTTTCAGAGAGAGTTTAAAAACATTTATTTCAAGAAATATATTAAATATCTAGTAAAACCTAACTAAAAAGGACAATGATTTATGTTGAAATAAAAAAGTTAAGAAGTTTTATAATGAAATAACATATGACTTGACCAGGTGACTCAGTCCTGTGGCAGGATGTGACCTCGCTCACGATGTAAACAAGACAATCAGCGTAACAACCATAACAAATAGAAAAAGCGTGTGAACTGAAAAGTTAAAATCTGCTTTTATACTGAAGGTCCCTCACTCTGAGCCCGGCCGGTTTTCCCTCCCAAAGTCTTCTGCGCTGTGAAAACACTTCCATGTCTTTTCGGAGGAGCACACCAGGAATACCGTGTAAAATCTGATCCCTGTCACGTCGCCCGCGAAAAGCCGGCGTTCTCCATAAAACGAGATGGGGGGGAGGGGGGGGGGGGTGAGCGAGCAGCGTTTTTTTAATGGCGTGAAAGCTTGCACATCATAGTAACTATGGGAACTGGGACTCTGTGTTTATTCCAGTGGAGCAGTAATTAGGTCGTTAAGAAAGAGAATCTGAGGAGGAAAGAAAGAGCGCTGAACACACACACACACACACACAGACACACAGACACACAGACCCACGGACACACACACACACACACACACACACAGGTAGCGAGCAGTGAGGTGCATACATGTTCATGTGTTGGAGCAATTATGGCGCGAGGTCGGGTTGAAGGGGGAACCGGCCCTTCTCACCACGGGGGCTAATTAGGAGTCATGACAGATTGTTTACACTCCACCGTTCATTTACTGCCGTCTCAGGACTCGCTCCATCATCGCAGCTCTGCCTTCTCTCTCACACTGTCTGCAACCAGGAGACTGGAACCACTGGGAGAACTGGGAGTGACAGCAGAGCCAGAGCACATCCAGTGCGTATATATTCAAGGCAACATCTGTCTCCTGCTGTAATGAGGGAAATGGACGTTTTCCGTCCCGGTTGTAAAAATGTGATCTGATCCGCTGCAGAGTCTGCAGATCAAATAAAATGTCACCTCAAAGCATTTCGAAGACTGACCAGAAACTGGAGATCATCGGTCTGATTCTGTTTATTCAGATAATAGATAATAAGTTGTCAGCGGTCGCCCGAGGGTCTCAAACTGTTTACTTTAAAGTCGAACAAAACCAAGTGCTGAAGCCATGAAGCTCATCAGCGAGGGAGGAACAGCAAGGATCGTCCTGAGTCTGAGACTTTTGGGGAGAAATCACTTCCAGATCAGTCTTGGAAATAAAAGGATTGCACTTGCCGTAGCAGACCATTTGCTGTGAGTTTCTGATGGACGGAGTTCACGGTCCCTCTATCTTCTTACACTGTAGAACACCCAGTGAGCCAAGACTCTTCTGTTCCATCACGTCACAGCACAGGAAACCTCCTATAGAGCCGTGATTGTAGAGGTACTTCAATCTTCAAACTCCCACAGGTTGGGTTCAGTGTAACACATCAGGGACAAGGTCTGGGTTAAATATGAGAGCAGAACTGAATTAACCTTTCTCCCTGAGAGATAAGATAAGTGAATATTTCTTTTTAATTCGCTGGACGCAAGGAGTTTCTCACTTTACCCAAAAGGCTTAATGAGCAGGAACCGTGGAGGCTTCAGGTGTCGGCACATCGGGTTCCAATCTGTGATTTTAGAAAACGCACATCTGAAAACATGAAGGTTACTGAGTAGAACACATACCTCTTACACTGCAAAGAACTGATTTGGCCCAGGTTTGTCTCACATCTGTCCCACATACCGAAAAGTGTGACAGATCAGGGCCAAACGTAGGCCAAGCTAAATCACATGTCAATCAAAGGTGAGGTGGCTCAAATTAGTTTTTTGTCATTTGGGCCATATTCACCATTTACCACACGGCTCACTATAGGTTCACATCCAGGTATTTGATATTTGGGGATATTAGTGTTGACATTGCTGTTTCACAAGTTGGCTACTTTGGGCTGACAATCTTTTATCTTCAGGTCACGGGAGCAGAGGTGTTGTATCATTGCCTGAAGTGGATCACATCTGGTACCTGTGCTTTGATTCAATCAAGCTGCACCAAACTGCAGACACTAATAAAGACCAGTCCCTTAAATTTGACTGAGGAAAATGGAAAACTACACATTTTTCAAACTGAGGCCAGAGGTGACAGAGTTCCCTCACACTCCAGACCTTTCAAATACATTTTCCTAATGCCAGATTCTTCTCCTCTTCCTGTGTGTCTTGTGCGACTCAATCATCACCAGAGCCCATTTATTTCCCTGAGTTTGGCAAAAGCCCCAACTCATGAGAACGTCTGTTTCCTGCGGTTGAGGTCGGAGCAATCAGGAAATGGGAACAGAGCAGGGCGAACACACACTTAGTCAGAGCGTTACACCATGAGCAGGTGGAGTCGAGGTGGAGCCGGTGGGCCTCGCCAATCACCCCCCACCCCCCCCCCCACCCCCTGAAACAACAGCTCAGCTCCTGCCATAACAAACTGACAGACCTCTGATGGACTGGGAGCAGAGTCCTCAGACTGGGAACGCGTGGTTGGAGTCCCACAGCGAATAAACACAGAACGTGAATACACCGCACTTCTGGATGACAAATGTTTTGAAGCTGAATTAATGTTTTAGGTGACGCTGACACCTGACACAGTGTGATTCATGCAAATGAGAAAAAAAAAAACAGTTTTAATATTCAATCATCTAATGACAATTTCAATTTAAATGATGGCAAACCTCTAAAAAATAGAAAGAATAGAATTCATTTGTAGAATTTGTGACTCATCCTGTTTTTTCCAGACCATAAATTAAAAAAAAGGTAAAAATCTCACATCTCTGACTCACAAAGTTGTACGTTATTTATTATTTATATCGAAATTGAACTGGAGAACTCTTAAAAATTATGAAAAAATTGTGCAAAAATCGTCCGTGTTCTTTTTCTCGGAGTCTCTGGTCGACAGGATTTTAAAAGTTAACACATGGCTCAACACAAACCTCAGGGATTACCTGCTCGTGCACTAATCACCTCCCTGACTCCTTCGCTCTCCATCATCAGCAATGTCAACACCGAGTGATCGTCTGATTACACACATTAACAATTACCACAATAACTCTACTACACATGCTTTCTGCTCCTGCCAGGGTAAACTCTGTATTTGCTTTGGACAATGTAAAGAACTGAAATAACACAAGTATCTCAGTGTTTGTGTGAATGTTTAATGGACATTGTAAAAACTGTGTGTAAGAACCCTGCTGATTGAACCTGGTGTATGTCGACCTGTGCTAATTAGTGCAGAAAAGAAAAGTGGGCAGAGCTTTATCAAGAGTCTATTTCAGGTCTATTCATGTGATTTAAATTATTTTAAAAGAATGAGTAGAACTTTATTGTCCAAGGTTGGACAATTGCCTTTGGCTCACCAAGAGCCTGAAATCAAACAATCAGATGGAAGGACAACACATTGAAGCAGCTGACACACAGAAGCTTCAGTATATGTGTTCACGTATTAACGTTTACCTGCAGGCAAGAGAAGTTTAATGAGTTTTGCAGGTTTCCAGGTTGTCTGTTAACTTTTCTCTTTCACTTGTTCCCTGGTGTCTCAGCCCTTGTGCCGGCAAGAACAACACCAGAGGGGAACTTCCATTTCTTTACTCATTACTGAGGAAGATTACAAAGCCCCGGTTGCCTGAAAGGAGAGAACAGACAGATTATAGGTCTCCACATCCATAATTACACGCACTGGAATAAACAAGGTGAATCCCGTTTGATTCCCCAAATCTTCTTTGTGAAGATTATAATTTTAACAGCAGTAAAATATAACACTCAGACGTCTGCGTTCGGACACACTGCCCCTTTCCAGATGTAAGGAAATGATCCTGAGTTCAGTGCATGTCTGAAAGCAGCTTATTGAAAGTCTAAGTTTGGGTAACTGCTTCAGCTGGGACGACTTGGGGAAGCAACATTTCCAGTCCGATTAAGGCGTCTAATTATTTGATACCAAGAAGCTGAGTGACAGTGATGCTGCAAGTGTGTGTTTGTCTGTTCGGTGTGTGTGTGTGTGTGTGTGTGTGAGCACAGGTTTGTGTTTTTGTGCGATAAAGGTGCTACAGCAGAGACAGAAGTTGCCGGCCTCCCTCCCCCCCTCAACACACTCATCCATCTCACAACAGCGAGTCCATGTGATCTCTTCCATGTGGAAACCATCAAGGGGAAAAACACAAACTTCTACGCAAAACTGCAACTCGAACACGGACCTTTACGATCAATAAATCTATCTCACTCTCCTGCCGCCCTTGCACTGAAGCTCTGGAGGCCCCCTCTCTGAAGAATATGATCAGATTGACAAGCGGCTTCATCACCACAGAGCCGCTTGTTAAAGGTTTAAATGGAGCATGGAGCTCCTCTGGCGGCAGAGCGGCCTCTAAACGAATCCATGTGAGCTGAAGAGTTCGCTGACAAACAGCAGCGACGGAAGCCAGAGCGCTCGTGGAGCAGCGTCCACTCCATTAATCCTGGTGAATTATTGATAGAAGATGAATGGATCCGCACTTTAAAGGTTTATTAAAGAACTCGTTCGACATCTTGATAGATATTCGTATTGTTTCTCTGCTGGGATTCGGATGAAAAGATGGACTCCTCTGTATGATAAACGTGACGCAGGTGGCTATAGCTCAGCTTAGCACACTGACTGGAAACAGGGAACTAGCTAGTTTGATAAACGGTGAAACAAACGTCTCAACATCTGCAGCAGCTGCAGGAAAAGATGTGTTTTTTCACCTTTTCACCCAAAGATCTTGAATCTTTCCCATCAACTACGTGTTTGACCTCTTTTTTCAAGCGGAGACTTTCCGTGTTTGATGTTTTTTTTCAAATGGGCTCATTTGGACATTTTCCAGACAATTTAAGAGGATATCTGGAAAACCTCTGGAGCAACTCAATCGATTTGCATTCTCAAATATAATTTATTTATTTAATCAGTGCATGTCTGAAAGCTGCTCAACGTTTGTAGGACGAGGCCTGTTCAGCTGCTTCCAGGTCTTCATGCTAAGGCTAAGCTAACTAGCTTCTTGCTATAACTATTCAGTTTACAATCAAGAGAGTGGCATCGATCTTCTCATCTAACCGTCTGTAAGAAAATGAGAAAGCACCTTTAACAGGAATCACAACTATACCTTTACAATGATGATGCAGAATATGCTTCATATTTTTTATTTATAATGTTTATTCACAGAATTAGATTAGAATCATCTTCATAGTTTAGCCCTTGACATTATGACGACTAAGGACGTTTTCACTGAAGGCTGTTTGAAGCAAATCCACTTCAGTCGATTTATCCACAGACACTAGAGATAGTCGTCAAAGTAAAGTTAATTTAACTTTATTTCTTCTTTCTGTCCGTGACTGATTTCACCTTCATGTCTTTCTGTTTGTGACTGATGTCTGTTTTTCTGAACTTTATTAGCAGCTGATTGATGATGTGACCTCAGACACTCGATAAACTGCTTCAATCCATCTTCAGAAGCTCTTGTTTATTTCAAGTGACAAAGAGACAACAGGATGTGTCCCTTTTACAAAGTCAAGAGTCTAAACCTCTAAACAAAGTGGTGTAAAGTCCATTTGTTGAGTTTTATTCAGACCTCTGTGGTCTAATTCAGATATTTAACTGTGCAGACCTTGTGTGTCGATCGGGTGAGAGGCCTGTTTTGACCTCACCTCATGAAACCCCCATGGGGTCAATGGGCAGAGCCTTTGAAACTGCAATCAAAGGACAAGAGTCTCCTCCATTTTGCTTTTAAATAGGTTTGTCTGGCTATTTGGCCAAAGTCTGTGATCCAATCAGACCCCAGACAGACCACCATAGTGTTAGAGGTTTTGTTATGTTATAAGAAATTAAGCAAATGAAATAAATCTACGCACATTCTAATTGTCGGCCTTACATCAGAGACACAGCTGTCATTTCAGTTTAATTAAAATGATAATGATTCAGTTAATGGTGTCAGCTTGGGTGACATAATGAAAAAGCCTTTAAATGGTTAGGGTTTATATTATTTTCTGTCTGCTGTTAATATTACTCAACATTTCTTCATGTTAGAACAGAGAGGAAATAGCAGAGATCGAGCATTTTCATCTCAGGATGTCATCACGCTCCCTTTAAGCACTCGGAGCAAACAGGGACTTTGTTAACGTGCAGACGCCTTCGGTTAAAAGTTTCTGCAGCTCCACGCGTGTGTCGAGTGAAGAAAAGGGCATAAAAGTCAGTCTGCGTGCTGCTTGTGCTCAGAGTGCATAGTATCCGTGAGACCTGATTGACTTGTAGCTGCTGCCGCTCCACAGCTCTGCAGTCAAATCAGGTTTCCAACAGCTCAGGGCTGAAGGTTTGACTTTCCAGGAGGAAGTAAGAAGAAAGTGTATTTCCCCATAAATAAATGTGATTAACTGTAGATACAATAAGATAAGAAACTGTAAAGTATATTGTTTTGCATTGGATATAACTTTGTACATGGAAATTGTGTTAATGTTCGGTAATATACACACATAATATGCCCATCAACTCTGATATAAAGGCCACATGGTAAATATATTTTTCATTGTTGAAAAGACATAAGAGTTCCACAAGAATCTAAACACAAACTCTGAACTGCTGCTCCCTCACAATCTGATTCTTTTAATATGTCCCGGAACTAAATGTGTTGAATCTGAGTGAATTATTTGTGTCTTCTGTTGTGAAAGGCTGGCGAATCCTTTGAAACATCACACAGGGATTGTCATCAGTTGAGTGCAGAATACATTAATTTCCCATCCAGGAACTTTACATCTTAATATTCCGCCCCGGTTCTGACATCATTGAGAAACACTGCAGATCCCTTAAATGCCTCACTTTGTTCCCATCTGTCATCGAGCGAGAACAGTCAAGGAGCAAAAGAACTCGACGTTACCTCTGCGCTCATCAAAGAAACATGCACTCGTCTTTAAACGTTTAACACGAGGCGTATAAAGAGTAGAGAGTGGCAGTTAACCCCAGCTGTGGAGAGGACTGGCCGCCGCTGTGTGGGCTGGAGCTGCTGCTGAGCCGCCCCCCCCCCCCCCCTCCCATAACAAAGGGCTCTGAACCCGGAGCTGTCGTCTCAGCTCTTTCTTTGTCTTTCCTGCGTGGCCATGTTTGCTTACTCTTGCTCGCTCTGTTATCTTCCCAACGCCATCTCTGCCCTTCGGTCTCTGTGCTGGGAGTCGGCCGCACTCTCACAACTCGCCCTCCGCTGCACGGCCTTTATATTCCTTTACACTTCTTTCTCTCTTCTTCCTCTTTCTGGCAACATGCATGTTTCAGTGTAAACAGTGAAATCTGGCCGCTCTCAGTCATAACGCTGCGCGACAGTCCCCGTTTTCTAATTTCCTGACCAGCCACGCTGATGGAAGCTCCGTGCGGCCTTGAAGCCAGTGAGCACACTCTCCCTGAAATCCCATCGCCTCCTTAATTGGGATTTGAATCTGAAATTATAAAAGTGTTACTGGCAGGTGATGCCCATGGAGAGGGGGTGAGGTTAAGTGTCCCCGATTTAAACTGCCGTGACTCACATCACCGGGGTAATAACACAGGTCACTGGCGCCAACATGGCTGCTCGGAGGCTCATGTGTTTCTCAAACCTTGAGCTGAGAAGTTTGCCCCTTTTTTTTTTTTTTGTTCAATCGCTTTAACATCAGCCAACGGAGTTCAACCTGGATTATGCTCCTGAAACAAATAATCCACCAGTGTTCAATGGATTTTTATTGTTTCCATTGGACTTAAGCTAAAAGCTAAAACCTAATATGACTAGAAAGTGATGCAACATTCAATAAATTAATTCAGACCCTATTAAAATATAACATAGAATCACTACCTCATGTTTTTTTGAGGTAGTTGGTTTTTTTGCCAACCAGTCAGATTTACATCCATGTCTGTGTCGACTCTTAATACACGTAGTGGAGTCCTTATCAAATATATAATATGTAAATAACAGGTACTAAGTGTCTTTTATCATAATTACTATATACGTTCTTGATTGATGGCCAAAGTCAAGTTTCTTGAGGTCACAGTGACCTTGACCTTCTACCACAGCATTGTTGTGATTTCATCCTTGGGTCCAAGTCTGCGTCTGATGCAATTTCCTCTGGGGGCGGCTGGTACAGTGGCTCATCCACTAACCAGATGATCGGCGGTTCGATCCCAAGGTCCTTCATTGAATGATCCAAACGTGTCCTTGGCCAAGACACTGAACCCCAAATGGAGTGTATTCTGGAGAATGGGCTGCATATAGATACAAGATGAATGTGTGTACGTATCAATGACCTTTGACCTGTGACGAATACAATCCAACCAGTCCATCATTGAGTCCAAGCGAATGATGACGGACACAAGGCTCTCTGAGGTATCACCTTCACGTTGGGACTGACAGAGACTGGGAGACGGATGGAAAAGCATGTGTGTGGCCATGAATATCACTGGTGCAGAAGCACTAACCACAACAGACAGAATCCAGCCACACGACTACAGACACACTCAAACATGGATGGGCTTATTTACTCACGTCAGTTCAAGGTAGCTCAATGCAAAATACAGAACCTGAATTTCAAAAGTAATCACGAGGACTTTCAGTTACATCTCTGTGGAGAAACGCTGGAAGTACAAGAAGGTAAAGGTCCTTCAGTGCCTGATAACACCGAACAGAAGTTCAGGTCTTAACCCATTTTCTAAAAGAAAAGAAAGGGAAACCAGAGGAACACAGTCCAGATCAGCAGTCCGGCTTCTCCTGAGGAGTCTCATGGGAGGTGAGAGGCTACGTGGTTCACCTTGTGGAACAGTGAGCCACAGCTGCAGTTTTGTGTTGAGTGCATTTTTTGTGTAGGTGTGATCATATATCTCTGTTTATACATAAAAGTACTGATCAGAACCTTCAGTTGTATTCGTAGCTTTGCCGTCACATCGATGTAAAGTTGAATATGGGCCAGGAACATTCACAAATACACTTGGGCTTTCCATGAGACTAGAATCCATCTATCACCTGTCAAACTAATCAAAACAGCCTGAAGTTCACTATTATTTATATAATAAGCATTAGGGCCCATAATATTGTTACACTCCTTTCATACAGTGAGCTTTTTGTGAGCAGTTTCACTCAGTTTCTTTAACTCTCTCACATACGCTCAAAGTGCAAAATGTTAAAACAAGTCTACTTTTACACTAGATATGATTCAAACCTGATATGAATTAACACCTGGACCAAAAGGGTCTCCAGGGTCCAGACTGAGATCTGACTTCGATCTGATCCCTGATATCATTCGGGCAGCGCCAAAAAACAACTTGAAGAACAGAAGAAAATTGTTGATTAATATGGTTACTCTCTTTTAAATTGGCCTCTTGAATAAGGTGAGGCCTGAGGAAGTGTGTTTACTTACTAATTGCTACTAGTTGCTGCCACCGTGTCTAAATGTACTGGTGCGATTGCTTTTCCTGCCCATGCAGTTGTGCTAGATCGGTCATTTGGATCACAATCCGTCCTCAATGCATCACAGGTTCATTTATGCCTGAACTTTCATGAAATCTAAAGCTTTTCGGTTGCAATCCGATCATCCTCAGGGGACCATGAATATCTGAACATGGCATTTGAACATGAACTGATATTTCTGTCCGGACCATTCTAAAGCCATGATGCTAACACTTGAGCTGAACCCTAACTGAACCTGTTTTTCTCTGACTTGTCGGTCTCTCTCGTATCAAACTCGTATAACTGTAAAAAGTTGGATAAAGAATGAAGATAATAATCATATTTTTTCATTGTTCTCTATAAAAGCATGTGACCCAAACATTTTGGAATCTCCCTGCGTAGAGACGACCTCAGGGCCGTTATCCTCCGGGAGGCTGTGAGTGAACTTGATGTTGAAACCGTGGCTGGGAAACACAAACGGAATCACACATGCACACAGCTCTACACACCATTTGCATGCACACCACGGAAATAGTGCGTCTGTTTACACATGGGGCCTCTCGGACTGACTCACTCTCTCTCTCTTTCTCAGGCTGATGAGGCGAAATGTAAATAAATTACAAAACCATTAACTTCATTAATATAATCTGATCCACAATTATGTGAGATGGCGGCTGGAAGACTGTCCCTGTTCTCCCAAGCACTTACAAGCACTACTGTGAGTGACGGACCACAAACTGCATTTCAGAACAAACACTTATTCTGGAGCCTGTTTTTGTCACCGACACTTCTCCCTGACATTTTCCTCCTGATCCACAATAAGAGACACTTCATTCGCTTTCTCCTCAGACGTGAAAAACTGTGGATTACTTAACTTTTAAGAATCATCTGAGAAAAATGTATTTAGCATATTGCCGTGAAGATGTTGAAGTCTGCTTCTCGTCAGCGGTGATGGAATTTCACAAAGCATTGGACAACAGCCAGGTTCCTTTGTTTTAGGTCCTCTGGAAACATCTCCAGAGTTGTACATTTCACGTGTCGTCAAATTGATGAAGTTGTTTTCTTAATTCGCACATGTTTTTTCTGTTTGCATGTGTTTTCTTAATTTGCAGTGCGTTGAGCTCGCTCAGCCACCGTACAACCAGATGTCTGGTGCCCAAAAAGTGCCAGATGTGATGTGATGGAAGGAGTGGAAACAGGGGGGGAGGCAGGGGGAGACATCATTGGACCGGTGGTGGAGACAGTAATAGATAAGTAGCAGCAGACAGAGGCAGGGGGGAGACAGTGATAGTCCAGGAGGACACAGGGAGTGGCCTGGGAGAGGCTGAGAGATGCTTGGCATCGCGGCTGCTTGTCTGCATGGTGCTATATTTATCAAGCAGCTGTATCATGGTGGAGCGCACTTAAGAAGAAGGCAGCTCCAGTCGAGAAGCCCGGGGGCAAATCCAACAGCAGAGAAACACAAACACGAGCGAACTGGAGGCCGTTGGATGCTTTTCTACTGAGCCAGCTCCCCAGATGGATTCCTCGACACATAGGATACGTGCATATAAGATTCCAGTGAGTTTGAAGCAATCCCCTGCTCGAAAATCAAACATATCTCAGTGAGAGAAACTCCCCTCGACTGGAAAGAGGGCTGTAAAATGTTTTTAGCTTGCTTCTACAGGGAGAAAAGCGGCTGTGGTTAGCCTCAGTTCATGGAAGTCATGTGGAAAAAGGCTTGAAACTAAATCTGAGTTCTTTCTGATCTTTATTCAAGTTTTATTTGTGCAGGGTCTGTTGCTGGTGTACGCTTCCTCCAGGAGATATGCTCACACCTAATGGCTTCTATATGTTTATAATGCAAGATTATAATGCAAACACAGTGGTTTTCAGTGGCTGGCTGTCGTGGTTATAGACAAAGAGATTATAGATTATGCACTGTGTGTGATCTGCAGTTGATGGATGGATATAACTTGTGCAGATTTTCAAACAGACTCTGAACAGGCCGTCATTAAAGACTAGCTAATTTAAATCTCCCTGTGTTCTGTAACATTATCCCATCTTTGATTTCCTCCTGCTCTGATTTCAGTGAACACATTAATGTGCAGCTCTATTTGGACCGAGTTTCATAACATAATTGAAGTAGACTCAAAAAAAATGATATATAGGGACTGAATCTGTCCTCCATCGGTTTAAGGAAACTTCAATCACGGCACCCAACGTCCAAATTCCATTACTGGAATGCACCTCATTTACACAATGCTTTCCACTTTTCGAAATATCTCCCTGGGGAGAGAAACGTGGTGCGAATCGCTGGATGTTTGGATTTGGCTGGATATTGGCAGCAGACCTGAATCAGCAGTTAACTGGGTCCAAGCTGTAAACTTTGCTCAACCAATGAAAATCCTGGAAATAACTGAAATCGAGGGGGACAACAATATGCATGATATCTACAGGTAAAGTAAGTCAGCCTTCATTCAAGCCTAAATTAATTATAAATAAATCCTAGTATTTTCGGTTTATGTCCGCTCCCTTCCTCTGAAGATAATGGATGAATCCTGGAGAGCTATCAGCGTATGAAAGTTATGCACCATTGTCCCACCAATGAGAGTTTGGCCGGATGAGAGCGTATCAGGGAACCATTCAACCATACGCAGTCAGTGCTGACTAGCTAATTTAAATCTCCCTGTGTTCTGTAACATTATCCCATCTTTGATTTCCTCCTGCTCTGATTTCAGTGAACACATTAATGTGCAGCTCTATTTGGACCGAGTTTCATAACATAATTGAAGTAGACTCAAAAAAAATGATATATAGGGACTGAATCTGTCCTCCATCGGTTTAAGGAAACTTCAATCACGGCACCCAACGTCCAAATTCCATTACTGGAATGCACCTCATTTACACAATGCTTTCCACTTTTCGAAATATCTCCCTGGGGAGAGAAACGTGGTGCGAATCGCTGGATGTTTGGATTTGGCTGGATATTGGCAGCAGACCTGAATCAGCAGTTAACTGGGTCCAAGCTGTAAACTTTGCTCAACCAATGAAAATCCTGGAAATAACTGAAATCGAGGGGGACAACAATATGCATGATATCTACAGGTAAAGTAAGTCAGCCTTCATTCAAGCCTAAATTAATTATAAATAAATCCTAGTATTTTCGGTTTATGTCCGCTCCCTTCCTCTGAAGATAATGGATGAATCCTGGAGAGCTATCAGCGTATGAAAGTTATGCACCATTGTCCCACCAATGAGAGTTTGGCCGGATGAGAGCGTATCAGGGAACCATTCAACCATACGCAGTCAGTGCTGACTAGCTAATTTAAATCTCCCTGTGTTCTGTAACATTATCCCATCTTTGATTTCCTCCTGCTCTGATTTCAGTGAACACATTAATTTGCAGCTCTATTTGGACCGAGTTTCATAACATAATTGAAGTAGACTCAAAAAAAATGATATATAGGGACTGAATCTGTCCTCCATCGGTTTAAGGAAACTTCAATCACGGCACCCAACGTCCAAATTCCATTACTGGAATGCACCTCATTTACACAATGCTTTCCACTTTTCGAAATATCTCCCTGGGGAGAGAAACGTGGTGCGAATCGCTGGATGTTTGGATTTGGCTGGATATTGGCAGCAGACCTGAATCAGCAGTTAACTGGGTCCAAGCTGTAAACTTTGCTCAACCAATGAAAATCCTGGATGCTGAATGCACCATTGTCCCACCAATGAGAGTTTGGCCGGATGAGAGCGTATCAGGGAACCATTCAACCATACGCAGTCAGTGCTGGTTTCCAGAGGCGTCTGGAAACACAAAGCAGATGGTCTAATTTTTTCCACTGTTTGTTTATGATACTTCCAACAACACTTTGGTTTCTATCGTGCCAATTAGAGAGAGCTTCAGATAACCTCCGAGCAAACCACAGGGAGGCAGGCAGCCAGGAAATGAAAGAAAAAAGCCTATAAACCGGCAGAGAGAGGGTTTCTCCTTAAATTACAAATCTGTGAAATGCCAGAAATAAAAAGATACAATTTATGTGTGTGGATGAATGTAGGCATATGCGTCAACTGGAAATTATTACAAGTGCAAGTGAGAAAAAGGTGTTTTCTTTATATAAAAACGTACTAGTATGTGTAATGTACAACTTGAAAAACTATATTATACTGCCTCTTCTTCAACTGACATGTCTTTGCTGGTGCTGTCATTTCCAAAAAAGAGAGATAAAATAAAATAAAATTTACTTTATTGTCCCCATGGGGAAATTTCTCCACAGCCAAAGTGCTGCAGCAGCTGAAGAACAGTACTTTGTGTAACAGACAACAAAAACAGCACAAGTACATAAAAGTGAATTGAATATTGCCCCCAAACCTAAACACTTGAAGGATATAAACCAAAAAAGCAGAGTTATAGACATACACAGCTGGATAAAAAACTTCAGATCAGTATTTCATGCCATGAACTGTGTGAATGAACAGTGAATACACAAAGGAGACAGTAACACAGAGAGGAGGATGAGGAGGAGGATGAGGAGGAGGAGGAGGAGGAGGAGGAGGAGGAGGAGGAGGAGGAGGAGGAGGAGGAGGCAGGTGTGGCAACAGGAGACATGAAGGACAAAGGACAGATTTAAACACAATGTGTTTCCAATTGGTTTCTGGGTGATGGTAATAGGAGCAGGGACGGGTTGATGAGGGGTCTTGTCCCATGTGCAGGAAAACTGAGATCATCACTGAGGACACAACTCGGGTTCAAAGGTCACATGTTTCTAGGTTTCCCTCATGTCCTGGATTTGGATTATTTTCCTCCTCTGCGTTACGGGTTATGAGTTTGACTTCTTGAACCGTACTTTTAGATTTTATTACATATGGGGATTTGTTTGTTTTTCAGCCTTTTGATATTCAGTGCTGTGGTTCTCAAAATCTTACATTAATGTTTTTCATTTTGACCCCACGCAGTTAGCGGTTTGCCTAGATAAAAATTCTGTGCTATTAAAACGTAAGTAAAAACTTCTAACCAAAGTGTGTTTAGTATTTTGAAAGAATAAAAAAAAGGGAATACTTTCACCACATTTCTTCCTTCACTAGGAACATAATGCCTCCTCCATGATAGTGTAGCTAATGGAAAATAGATCAAAGTAATACATATTTTTTCTCTAAGATGGTTTCTATCAATTTTTATAAATATTATCACTTTTGTTTACCTTCATAGTAAGATTGTTTTTAATAAGTTGTTTGATTATATATAAAAGAGGTAAAACATTATCTGTGTATTCACCCAACCTCAAAACCACAATTTCTTCACCAGCAGAATCTGGTTCCAAAATGTCAGCGTCCATCTTTATTTACAGTCCATGATATCTACCAAAAAGACCTGTCTTTCCAAAACTGTGTTTCTATGTGTTCAACATTATTCCCCCCGGTCAAATTTGAACCCAATATAACCACGGTGCCACTTCCATCTTAATCCACACTGGAGAACTTACTGCAAACCAGTGTGCAACAGTCAACACCATCACCTGCACTGGTTTAAAAACGTAATTTTTAAGAAAAACTTCTTTACTTCTGACGTTGAGCAGAAGTCTGATAAGACGTACAAACAGCTTTCACTTCCAGACGTGCTGCAGGAGCACCTTAGTTATTATTTGATATCTTGAATCACCTTCATGTCTCTCTGTTCCAGCACAGACTCAGAGCTTCTTCACAGCCAATGACAGGAGTTTTACAGCTTTTCTCTCCGGCATCGCCTCTTTTAAATCCCCTTCATTACACGCCAAGCTGTGGGCCGATTATCAGCTAAATAAAAGAAATGTTCACGCTCACGGGGAAAGAAAGGATAAACAAGCTGTCAACAAGTCTGTGTTTGTTGGCTCGCTGAAGGGAAAAAAATGTATTAAGGTTTTAACGTTTCATCCGTCAAACTCTCAGACGGCTGGACATGTTTGTAATAATAGATGAGAAGTTAAAAGTCTTATACTGGCAAAGGAGTAAAAAGCAAAGCTGACATATTTAAATATTAACACGGAACACTTCACTGGATAATGATTTTACTCCATTACTGCACGTCAATGTTTGTTTCTGGAAGGATTTCCTGGCACATATGATTCTATTCAAATGAGAAAATCACCAGTTGCCCAATTCCCGATGTCGATCCAAAACATTTAAGCAGAATCCACAAGGAGGAGAGATACTCAATCTGCAGCAAAACAACAACACAGCATCTAAAATTCCCATTTATCCATTCAAAGTAAAACAGTCACAGGCAAATACAAAAGGCAACAATAATAGGAAGTGGTAAGAAGAGATAATTGCAACAGGGGACACTGCGTTCTTCACAGCACCTCATAAACAAGAACGTTAGTTCCACTGATGTCACATGTCCAGACACACTAACTCTGCAAAAATACATAACATTTCATTATTTAAACACATTTAACCAGAAAGAAATGAAGTCTGTAAAGTCAGGTTAAAACACACGAGTCCAAATCAAACAACAGATAAGCACCAGGCAAGAGTCGTACATGAGAAAATGAACGAATGACAGAACATAAAGATGGACGACACGATGGCTACGTCAAAGTGAAGCCAAAGCATCTTGATCGCCACCTGGTGGTTGGCTGCAGTATAGGTCATGAACCCTACCTCCTCCATCGCAGCAGATAGGACAAGGATCAAACTAAAAATAAAGTATTCTCAAAGGTAGTTCTCATCACACTGATGTTTTTATTAGTGTCCATCTCACGGCCAAGTTTCTTTTCTTTCTTTGGGACAAGATGGCGACGCTGGAATTCTGGATATTTTGGCTTCATTTCTGGATCACTGTTTATTTACAGTCTATGGTAAACAAAGCAGACTATATATGGGGTTTACAAGTGGGAAACACAGGGACTGACCACGTGCAGGTGAGTAGTAATCACATTAACAGGAAGCAGGAACTGAAATGACAGGAAATCTTAGTAGATGTCAAAATAAAACAGGAAAAGCAACATGAAAAAAAACTTTATGGATGATACTAAACAGCCCCTCAGAGCGTGTATAATCTATAACCTCAGACACTACTTCTGTAATGGTTTGTCTCTCCCAGCAGCTTCTTTCCAGAGTGAGCCCTTTCACATTAAACATGCAGAAGCTGTTCATGTCAACCTTTGTTGAAGCCCCTGAAAAGCTGGAGTGAAATCTTCACGTATTTCTCCTAAATGTGAAATATTCATGACTCAGTGAGAAACAGTCAAAACTAAAGTTTGCCTCAGTTATTATTCATCACAGTTAGAAGTTAACACTCAGCGTTCATGCTTTGTTCTCATTGTGTGTGTGTGTGTGTGTGTGTTGCTGTGGTGCGATCTTGAAATATAATAGAACAACAAAGCAACTGTCATCAAGCCCACGTTTTTATGGGTGAGAAAAACACAAATGCAGAAATCTCATGTTTGAAATGACCAACACTGTTCCAACAAAATAAAACAACCTCCATATTCCAGCTTTCCTTGCTGCCGTGCTGTTTATCTTGATAAAAACATAAAAATATATACAGTACATATATAATTCATAATAAATACACACTTCGACACTCAAATTCATTTTGTTGTGCTGTATAATGAACCATTTAGCCTCCTGTAGAGATGACAGAGACACTTTTCTCCATGTTTCTCCTCCCAACACCTCCACACACAGCCACAGTCAATGGCAGCACGTGATTCAAACATATACGATCAAAGAAAGCTGCAAATTTGTGCCTGTAAGACAGAAAGTGGTGTTAAACATGTCGGTTCAAACTCTTCCCCTGCCCGACCAGAACAAATAATCCTGTGATTGAAGGATCGTGGCTGCCGGGCGGGGAGCGAGGTCGTCTGTCAGGCAGACTGAAGCTCTCTCCTCTCACCATGAATCGGTAACTAGCCTGTATTGTAAAAACCCACGTGATAGATGACGAGGAAGCATTACAGTTCACTCGATACCGGCGTAAATTTGTCAGGACCTCTCCCCGTTTCAATGAGGAGCCTTTAAAATGGATTGTTTCCCCCGTGTCTCCAGACAGTGAAAGACTCCCGGTTTAAGAGCCACTGGAGAGCAGGGGATGAAGAGCATGTCACGTTATTTACTGCCACACAGAGACAGAATGGCTGACTGGGGCCTCATCCAGGGAACAAATAAACCCCAGCATGAAAAACAGAACAACATGTACCCTGCGAGTCACAGCGACACAGTGTCTGGTCTCTGAGCGCCGGTCATCTGCCATTCAGAGATCTTCTTGTTTGTTTTACTGAATGAATCGTTGGATCATTTTTAAATCTTAACCGAGTTTAGAAATGTGGACGTGACGACAGGTGTAACTTAGTTTTATCTTTTAATCGTGACTACACCACCAATAGATGATCCAGTCGAGAAGCAGAACCACAAACTTTTAATATTTAAACATATGAGCGGCGCTTCCAGAGACTTGAAACTCCAAGGAAACTTGTATGTGAAACCTGACTTCATAATAAAAGCAAAGTTTCAACTTCATAACATCCCGGACAGCTCAACCTCATTGGCGATTGCAAGTTCCTTCAGGAGGGGTGACATGAAATCAGCCCGATGATCCTCTAGTGTGCAGCGAGCACAGAAAAATAATGATCTCCCTTCCACTTGGTTGCTATCAAATCAGTTTGTTATTGTCGGAATAATGATTTGCTTTTGGAGCCAAACCACACACAGAGTAACGGAATGGAAACCGGCCGAGACGTAGAAAAAAGAAGAAACTTATAATTATCTTGTTGCTTTGGAAGATAACACAACGAACAGGTATTTCCGCTCAGGTCTGTTTATCACACACTTCCAGATGGATTCACTGTGCAACAGCAGATAGAGACAATTAATCCAAGAGATGATTAGAAAACACAGATGCCTCTCCCGTCATGTACTTGCTTATCTGTGTGTGTTTTTTAATATCCTGCCTTTTTAACTTTCATTTCTCTCCATTTCCTCCCATCTGTCTGCATCAGTCTCACTCTCTTCCTTTCCTGCTGCCGCTCCTGTTTTTCTCCCTTTATCTCCAACCCGATCCCTCTCTCCCACCTGTCCTCCTCCTTAGCTCCTCTCAGCCCTCGTCTCCCTCTTGTACCCTCTCAAACTAATGGAGCATATTAACACTTACTAAAAATAGCTCTGCCACCGAGTCAATTCCTTTTTTTCACCCCGTCTTCCTCCCTTTCTCTCTCTTCTAATGCTTTTTGCGCTCCTCTACGTGCCTCCCTCAGGAGGGAACTGAGTAGCGGGGAGATGGCTTGTCAGCTCATTTATCAGCTGGCAGCCCGTGTGCAGCTCTCTGCGCTATCAGGGCTGAACGGCTGATGCTGTGGGGCCGAGGGCCCGGGCCCCTGGCTGTCTGTCTGTCAAGGCTCCTGCTGTATGGCCGTGAGCTTGGCAGACAGGGTGAGAATTAACGAGTGGTCAGAGTTTATGGGGAGCTGAAGGCACCGCAGCCTCCTTCTGGCCAGGGCAGGGCTCTTAAATCTCCCTGTGAAGCTGGTGGCAGACAATGAGCCGAGAGAAAATATAATTTGGCCAGAATGGATGGGGAGGAGAAAAGCCTGAGGTAGATGCAGGAGTAAGGAAAGATAACATGGGATCTATCCTGCATTCTGAGAAAATAAATAAAACAAAGTTAGATCCTGGACCGCAGGTTGAAAGAATGAAAGGATACTTCAGGTTTATAACAACCTGAACCCTGTTTTAATAGAGTTGTCTGTGATTGCTGCCGTGGTAAGTACCAGGATAGATGTTGAGATCTGGCAACGTTGCTGACAAGGTCAAGGATTTAGACTGGATGAGGAACACAAAAAGATAATACCCAGAAAATGAAATGTGGAGAACCTGGGTCTGCAGAAAATATTACAGACCAAATCCCATGTTTAATATCAACCTACAAAGCAGAATGTGGAGATGTGATGCCCGAAGATAGACTATGACCGGATGAGTCGTTCCAGAGTGTGTCAAATAATGCTCACCACTTGGAACAAATGCATCCTGTGCTGTGTGAGCCAGATATAATAAACACAGAAAGAGGATGTGAACCCCCCCGCTGCTTTGTAAATCACAGATTCACGGCCGAAACACCACAAGAGCCCGGAGAGGCGACTTCAGCAGCAGCAGAGGTTAATGGTGCTAATCGCTGAATGATGGCTGAATCATTACGACTGTCATCTCAGTGCCTCTAATGATGCTGAGGGTATCTCACACCCTTCGTATCTCCACACACAACAGACCACTACACACACACACACACACACACTTATCTAGGCACCAAATACCAAAGGAAGGGTTTGTGTTGCAGAACTCTGGCAACAGACCAGCAGAAGTTCTGTCTCGGCTCAGTGGAGAAGGAGATTCAGTTTTATTACAGAAGTGATTAACAGCCACGTCCACAGTGAGAGTTAATACCTCGAGACAGAAGAACACAAACATTGAGTACAATGACACACACACACAAACACGCAATCTTCTATTTTTACATTGCATTAAATTCAGATGAGTTAGAAGAGCAGAGGATTGAGATCTCCTGGAAATAGCTTCATGCAGTGGGTTGGAAATTGGATTCCTTCCTCCTCCTCCTCGTATTGATGGCGAACATTAAAAAGCACTCCCTCGAAAGAGTTGATCCCTATTGTCTATTTTTCTGTAAAGTGCCAAATGCTCGCTCATCGTGAAACCACAGCAGTCGGGCCGTTAGGCGCTGAGAGTCGTCGCAATCTCCATCAAGAATAAACAACTTGCTTTTTCTTCCCCCACTGTGGAAAGGTGTTTAAACCAGTGTTTGTGAGGATACAGCTGTAAAACATCCTCGTTTATGCATCATGTGTCCAGTGTTGACTCATCACCCACTCCGTCTGCTCTGGAAAAAGACACAAACTGTCCTTCTTTCGCTTTCTTCTGTTTGGTGGATTTGTTCAACTTAGCATGCATAATTGGAGCCATGGAAGCAGTGTGTGTGTGTGTGTGTGTGTGTGTGTGTGAGAGAGAGAGGCACTCCTCACTGTTCCTCTCGGCAGACGGTGGCAGCGTCAGGTGAAGCGAGGCATCAACATGGAGGTGACACATCAAACATCACGTTCACCACCACCGGGCCTCTGAGCCACCTGCCGCCCTCTCAGCAGACTGCTGGACAATGATTAAACAATGGAGCGAAATCAAAATACAAATTTGCTGAACCTTATAGAAACACTTGCTGTCCTGTTAGTGGGTTAGATGAGAAGATGCATGTTACTCTCATGTCTCTTCTGCTAAAATGTGTTTTTGAAAATATACTATGCTAATGTGTAATATATCCTACAGAAATGTGAAGCTACAGAGAACAAGGGGAAACAAGATGAGGATATTTGACATAATGGGGAACACAATAATCTAATTAATGAACAAGAATGTTTTCAAATATAAAATAAATGGACAATGACAATATGGCACAAAACACAAACATAATAGGTTGCAACAAATGACACTGCTTCCTCATTTCTACTTCACAACACATCTTAACACAAGCGTTCAGGCTCAGCAATTTCAAATTTTTTCCACTGGACATGAACTCAAGTTAGACCGACAAAAGATGATCAGGAAAAAGCGGCCATATATCAAGACTTTCTGAGGATTTTCAATCAGTCAATATATAATTATCTGTATATGTAATACACTTACAAAGTCAGGCACAATGTCGGACTTCCAAAGATTTCCAAAGATTTCTAATCATCATCCCAGAGTATACATCGTTCTGCCAAGAGTTATTGTGGATTTGGAAAGAGAGAGAAAACTCAAATCAGGTTTCTGAATCAGGTTCCTTCACACACCAACACACATCAGAGAATAATGAATACAAAACACCAGGACTACAACTACTACTTGGACTTTATCCAGAATAGGTGGCAGCCTCCTGCAGACTCTCATCTACAACAATAACTCTGAGCAATGGGCACAGCAACCCAACAATGTGGAATAGTCAATACCCATTTTTCTCAAAAACACACACAGGTCTACTCCGGAACCTGACGTGAGTTGAGGATAAATTTCCCCCTCAGCCTCGCGGTGAATTCGGATGCAGCTTCAAAGCTTTCGCCGGAGCTTTAATCACGTTACAAACAAAGTGCATTCTGCTCAGCAGGTAGCCGGGGAAGCAGAGGCACTCAGTCTGAGTGCTGCGACTGAGAAACCACAGCTCACCGTGCACCGTCTCTTCCCCCCCTCACAGTCAGACTGTTTAACCTGATTAGAGTAGATTGGTGAAATTGGTTAAAAGCCAGTGATGGAGAAGGAGCCGGCAGAGTTTGTTTTTTTTTTCTATCAGCACCGCTCTCTAATTAAGTCGCAAGAGCCTGTGGGTGTCTCTGTCATGTGTGTGTGTCTGTGTGTGTCTGTCTGTGTGTGTAGTGGACTAACAGGGTGGACTTCTGGGCTGATTAGAGCCTTATTATTTAGTCTAGTCTGAAAGTCTAGGCTTAACTAACCTGTCTTTAGCCCGACGGGGGTTTTCTCTGATTTGTTTTGCTTATGTTCCATCAAGAAAGATGTAAATGTGTGTGTTTACGTGCGTGTTCTGGTTCTCATGTGTGTGACGATCCTCCAACACAGCAACAGGCTGCTAGCTGACAGTAAATATGCAAAAAGAAGTGTGAGTATGTAAATGCAGTGGTGTATAAGGCCTGTCCCCGGGTGTAATAAGGACAAATGAGAAACGCTGAATGAAAGTGCTTATCACCACTTTGAATAGAGAGGCAGGGAAATGATCGGAGGCCTTTTAAAGCTGACACATGAAAGACCTGGAGCAGATGAACAGCAGCACTTCACTGGGCCTCCTCAAGAAAGAGCAAAGTCTGAGTGTGAGTATACGTCTGGAGGTGACAGTGACACAAAATCTAGAAGGGGGATGTTTGTAATAATGATGATAAAATGGGTAACTAATCCTTCCTTATACACCAGCCCCATTAATCACTTGTTCTGAGATAAAGCAGCTGTTCATTTCTATTTGGCAGTCATTGATCTTGGCAGCTGGAAGTATCAGATAAATCGATGTGTAAAGCCGTGTCAACTTTAAAGTGATTGAAAACTTTTTTTCTAAAGTCTCTGGATAACTGCTTTAATATACAATGAATTAGGATTTGTAGTCCTGTCTTCTTGCGATGACTTTTACATTTATTTCACCATCAACTTTTGATTGACTGCTTGGAGGCTAAACATCAGTTTTCATTGAGTAACAAACTGACACATTTGTATATGACTTGCAGAACTCAAGTAATGCATTCTCTTTTCTTTCTTTTTTGGAGTGCATCATTTAGTTTAAGCAGAATAATACCCCTGAACCCAGACTCATTTTAAACAGATAAGAATGAAGTTTTCCTGTCTTCCGCTCTTTGTCCAAGGTCGACATCCAAAAGTTAGAAAGATCTCAGTGATCCTCGTCAACGTCCTTATCATTTCAACCTTCCTGTTCCCCTCCCGCCCAATTACGTCTCATTTTGAGGGGAGAACTTGTTAAACTGCCGCCAGAGAGGAAAAAATCAACTTATGTTTTGGCAGCTGAGGTCAGGTGTCCTTGGAGCTACCGCCATTGATTCCGGTTGTTTACGAGGAGAGTTATCTATGAGGACTGTGGCCTTTATCACTGGAGCCCACGATGACAAAAATGAGATTTAAGAACCCCCCGAGTGGCACGATGAAGGATCAGCTCTCATGTCATGTCTGAGAGAAACTTGCAGATTGCTTTTCTCAACAATGATGAAAAATCTGAATCCAAAGAGTTGCTCACAATCAAATGAATGACTATTTTACCAAAATCTGAATCAATGAAATAACGAGATAATAGCAAAGCCTTGTCATACAGATGCAGGACATGAGCAGAAAGTCAGGACCGCACACACACCCTTGGTCCACGCCCTCTGAGGCCCGA
The DNA here is from genome assembly GCF_949316205.1 of Platichthys flesus. Lineage (NCBI taxonomy): Eukaryota > Metazoa > Chordata > Actinopteri > Pleuronectiformes > Pleuronectidae > Platichthys > Platichthys flesus. The sequence continues at coordinate 5,877,548 of NC_084950.1, read as the reverse complement.
CATCTGTGCTTCTGATCCCGCTGATCTCCTGTCCGATCCATAATAAGGTTCGCTGTCCATCATCCTCCGTCAGCCGCAGTAATCAAAGTCAGGAGGAGAGCCTGTGGTAGCTCTTATCTCACTGAGCCACAGCTGGGCCCAGGCAGACAGCTCCCTCCTTCACTTCCTCCACCGGCTGAGTCACATCAATACACACATCGGGGGTCGTGTCATCCAGCCCTGATTCATATCAAAGCACGGACTCCGAGTTTCAGTCACATCATAAGTTACTGCAACAAATAATAACGATAAACTGTATTAATACCATAAAACCCTGTGTAATGGCTTTTAGAGGATACATTATGTAGAGCAGAAAATGTGATGGATCTATTAACCTTCAGATGCACTTTAATAGTAAATACATAGTGTTTACTTTTCCTTTGGATAGTTATGCAACGCAAGTAATTAATAAGGTATTGAGGGTTACAGGAGTTCAGAGCTGGAGCCAATCGCATGCTTGACATGCCCCCCCTTCCCCCCCAAAATTAAGCTAACATTTATAACCACCTGGTAGCTGGGCTGATCCCCACTTCCTCCATGTTAGTGGATGGGACATGGAGCAAACTAAAGCGATGGTTTCTGAAAAGCTCTGTTCAAACCCAGAACCCGAAGACGACCAAGTCTTCAGAATATTAAAAGCACCTTTCCATAAAAAAGTAAATGCTAAATTAGTAGTTTATTCACGTACGCAGATGGTGGTTAAACCTTCCCCGATTAAGAGGGTTTAAAAACATGGTTTAAAAAGCTGCAGTAGAATCACAATGTGGGAACCGTGTTGAAATGTGTTAATTTAATGTTTCAGTTTAAGGAATGTCTCCACAGAGCTCTTGACAGTTCTGATGTTTTCATCTCCCACTTATTTCAGTCTCTTGTGTGAACAGTCAAGTGTTGACATGCCTCATCTACGCTATGATTAATTCAATGAGTCTTTTTCCCTGTGGTCTTTCAACATTCATCATTTTTTTCCTTTCTCTCGATCCACCAACTTCTCCACCTCAGCCAAGCGTCAGAACTTTTTCGCATTCTTTCAAGTTTCAAGTCATTTGTTTTTAAATATCCCCCCACCTCCCTCCCTCCCTCCCTGATCTACACCCTCGCCTCCTCCATCCCGTCGTCACCTTGGACCTCACCAGTTAGCGCCCTGCTCACCAGGCACTGGCGGTAATTAATCAAATTCACACAGGAATGCAGTCGGCCGCTGATGGAAAGGTGGTTAACGGGAGAAACAGTTTGTCTTCTCATTTTCCGGCCGTCCCAATCAATCTGTCGCGTTCCGCAGACGAGAGAGAGTAATGAATAGGAATCAGCGCTCTGCTTCTCTATCGGCAGAATGCCCTCCGGACGATGTCACCTGCAATGAGCCGTTTTTATCGCGCCCCTTGCTCCTGAATACCAAGCAGGGCCGACTGGCTGTTAGAGCCGGACGGATGTCCGTATGCATTGTTGGAGGTTTCATCACACCCCAGTCGAAGGGTGATAATCCCAATCTTCCGTATCAACTTTAAAATTCTTCTTCATACTTTTAAAGCCATCCACAACCTTGCCCCTCCTTACCTGTCTGATCTCCTTCACACTGCCACCTCCACCCGCTCCCTCAGATCCTCCTCTTCCATCCATCTAACTGTCCCCTCTGCCCGGCTTACCACCATGGGGAGCAGAGCTTTCAGCCGCTCTGCTCCCAAACTCTGGAACTCACTCCCACCTGACATCCGAAACATTGACTCCTTCCCTCAGTTCAAATCCTCTCTCAAAACCCACCTTTTCAGGATTGCATTCTCACTGTAGTTGCCATGCTGTTTTTTACTTGCACTTTTAATTTTAATTGTTTTGTTATTTGTTTGCTCCTGTTTTAAATTGTAAAGCGTCCTTGAGTGACATGAAAGGCGCTGTGAAATAAAATGTATTATTATTATTATTAATCTAAATGAAAGGATTTTACACCGGCTAAAGAAACCGAATGTTAGAACTCCACAGTGTGGAAAATTAAAGACCTAAATCTGTATATGACACAAAAATAAACACTTGGACAAACATTAGTGTGATTAGAACTATCTAAAGTTCGGCCGGTGTCCCTGTCACTAACATGGAGGAGGCAGGATTCAGGGTTTATCTTCATATACAAAGCTTCTGACGACATGTGGCCTTAAAATCAATGTCAAACATCTTTTTCAATATATTGATTTACTGTATTATAACGTGACAATAATTAACAGTTGTGTTTCTCCAGTGATTATAAAGATTATTAGTTATTCAAGGGAAACAGCAGTCTAATCTTTAAATCTGCACCATTGATTTTTAGGTTTGAACGTTTGTAATGCATACACATAACTGTTTAGTGCCTCGTTTTCTTGTAGTCATTTGATGATTAACATTCTGTGAACTGTGTGCCGGGCAGCGTGATCTGAGCCACCACACTTCTGCTTCAGTAGAAGAGCTTGTAAAAGGATAGTGATCATCAATCTGGGCTTCTGTCTCCTGTTAATGAGATGGAGATTAGTGATGATAAGGCTAACAAAACACCCAGCTGTGAGTGAGCCACACACACACACACACACACACACATGGGACAGCTCTTATTGAAAAGGAGTGAGTGATAAGAGCTTCATTATAAAGACTCAAAATGAATATCAGGTCAGCATGGAGACGCTTTCTGTTCCATTTCGACCACGTTTCAGATGGAAAAGAGATGAACAGTCGGGCTCTGGTATCACCGGTGTCCTCCCAGAGAATCAGCAAGTAGTTGTTGAGTATGTCTTTTATGAATTGCTGCAACAATTAAGTTTGACATCAGTTTATCTCCTGAGCCTTTGCACCACATCATGTTGGGGTCTCACCTGTAGGATGGACTCCCAGTTTACCAGCAGAGCACAAGAAGAATAAGTTATCAATCTGTCCTGATGGTTTTAAAGTTAAACTCCAATTGTTTGGTGCCTTGATTTGGGTACTATAAAAAAAACTGAGTTCGACAAAGTTTCATGAGTGAAATGTGAAATCTTAGAAGAACCAGTGCTGAACAAATTGTACCTGAGCAGGCTGCAAAAAAGTGAAGGCACTCTGTGAGGATAAATGAAGCCACATGTTGAGGGTCCAGATGTTTGTACTTGATTCTACTTCTAAGATGCTACTTATATTAAAGGATAATGCTTAAAGCCTCCCACCTTGTGCTCTCCTCCTATATTCAGATTTCTCTGCTCATGACTCCTCGGAAAGTCGAGCTCGCACCCTGCCATGGTCGTCCCACTGGGGAATGGATGTCTTTTCATTAACGTGAATAAAGTTAACTGGCTAAAAATATCTGTGCGGGCATTAGAAAGGAGCCGGTGTGCCTGCTGCTGGCTTCTCTGGCCCCTTTCCATGCAGTCGGAGCTGGGTCATTAAATATAGATCTTCTCCCTGGAGAATGTCACAACTGCAGGAACTTGAGGGAGAGGGGAAGACGGGGAGAGGGAGGAGGAACGAGTGCAAGAGCAACCACAACAAAGCACCCTGGGAAGATTTGATTCCAACACTACACTGCAGTCCTCTTAATGATTTGCATTCACCATGATCTTCTCTCACAGGCACAGATTCTTAAAGAAACTCAGTTGAGCTCAGTGTAGCTCTGAGCTCTGCCTACATGTATATAACAACAACACTGTTCCCAGCACACAGTGTTTTTCTGTTTAGATTCGGCTCTTGGTTTTTATCATTTTACACTGAGTTGTGTAAAATATTAGAGTATTTTACAGTTTCTGTGTTTTATCAGTAATATCAAGTCACATCTGTATTTTTAATCATCACTGACCCCAAGAAGACGTTTTCACCTTTAGTCCTTGAAGTTGTTGGATGTTGGGCCGAAGCTTGTGGGACATGCACCTGATGCCTCATCAGAATGGATCTGTGGGAAAGACAGAAGAGTGACTCAGCCTTTATAAACATCTATTTCTGGAGGAATCTGTCTTTGTTTTCTAGGTGGTGTCTTTATTCAAGTTATTACTCCATCCATTGTCATCCGTGTTCAATGTCCAGGAGGTAGTCATTAAATCAGAGGGTAGCTAAGCTTTCCGGCTCTTCCTCTGGAAACCCGAGGTGTCCACAGCCCAGATGGGATATGTAATCTCTCCAGTGAATTCTGTCTCTACCCCGGGTTCTCCTCCCGGTAGAGCGAGCTCGTTGAACTCCAACTGAAGGTGCCCAGGAGGAAAACCCTGATCAGGTGGCCGAACCATCTCAGCTTTCCACGTGAAGGAGGAGTGATTGTATTGTTCTGTTAGCAGGGCTCATGCACATAGAAATGACTAAAGGTAATCAATTATCTTTTTCCATTTAGTTGATTAAATTGTTTGCCTACTCTGCACAATATCTCCATCTTTATTTGTTTGTCAATAAACTGAATGCAGTTTATTGACAAACAAATAATCATGTATTTCAGAAAACAGTATTTGTGCACAATATTCATTCTAACTTTGACGCCTCCTGTAAGTCCGATGGATGTGACAGCAGCAGGTTTGTTAGGTTTCTCTTCAGAGCCACATGGAACAAATAGTCAGATTGTCGTGTACATTCCAGTCCCATGAACAAGGCAACAGGAAAGAAACGACATTGGACTGACTAAAGTGTGTGTTTGTATGTGTATGAGCACGTGTGTGTGTTGGATATATTGGGAATGAGGAGTAGAACTGGCATGCAAACGTGGATTGTGCACATACTTTCCTGTTTTAGCATTCGAATCAGCTCCTGCCTCCTCAACTCATCAAAGTCAAAACAAAAGCGACAGTCAATTAATTCCTCCGGCTGCATTTGATCCATTTTCCAATGCAGAGGCCGGTTCCCACAGAGCGCTGAGCGGAGCAGCTGATAATGAGCTGGAAACACACGGTTTCGTCTTTGAAATTGAAAAAAAACTTCTAATGTGAACTGAAGTCGGTAAAACTGTGATGCATATCGTTTTTAAGCTTTTCCGTCTCAGGGATAGAAAAACTCCTCCGCGTGCAGCTTGTATGTGCAGCGGCTCCAGGAAGGATCAGTGAGTTCTGAGTGGAATGACTGATGTGGTTTCCTGCGGTTTCTCATGTTGATTTGAGCTCTGTCTTGTTGCGTATGTCACATGCGAGTTGAAATAAATCAGGAGGCTGCACTGTCATCATATCAAAAGGCAAATAAATGGTGCATGTCCCTGAGAGCTCGGTGCATGGTAACTTAGGGAATCACATGGACATGCATCTGTGTTTGGTCTGTTTGCGTGTGTCTCCATGAGCTGTCGTGCGTCGAGCTCTCAGGGGCACTGTCCTCACACATGCCTTGATTATATAAAGCTTCCAACTTTCCAACTTCACACACAAATAAACAAAAAACCCTTCTTTTAGGACAATGCAAAGCAGGAGAATGGCTTCATCATCTGCTGTAAGGCACAAACCTCACCATGACTCATTCCAGTGCCTGTGTAAACACACGTTTGTCATCAGAAGCCAATCACTGCCGCTGCCGCCAATCCGTGGCGGCTGGGTACCAAACAAACCAGCTCAAATCAGCCTCATACAATCAAGCAGCATTTAACAACAACACACAGCAACAGCATAATAAGGATCCCAGGCAACATTTAGAGCTGTCAATCAAGTCATCACACACTGGGTTGCAAATAGGCATGAATGACAGAGTTCTAATCAACATGGAACCAAAGAAAGAGCCAAACAACACAGATATCCATGTTAGGAAAACAGCACCAGCCTTTAATTGTGGTCTGGACGAGCATTTTTCTCTCCTGTAATCCGATGTGAAATTATTCAGTGTTTGTTCTAACGCAGAAATAACTGACAGCGAGGGAACCATCATTTTAATAAGGAGCTATCAGGTCTGCTGTTGCTCCCCCATCTTATGAGTTGTTTTTGTTGGGGAAGCGAGGGGGGAGTAAATCAGGCTGGAAACTGTCAGGGAGATTGATGCATTGTGGGAAGAAAGCTATCAGCAAGAGGGCCCATCTGTTACGGGGCCTCATGGTGGGAAAACAACACGGCGCTGACGAGCAGTGATGAGGTCCCACTGCTTACCTGCCTCACTACGGCCAATGAGCCACCTGGGAACCCTGTCGTACTGTGAGCCCGCTCGGTGTGAGGCCCACTTTGATTGGACAAGGGACATGTAGGTAGCGTACGATAGTTATTTGTGTCTGTGTGTGCAAAGTTGAGTTACGTCCCATTTCAAAGTCACTACAAAGCCCCTAATTACCAGTTTGGACCCTCTTCCATTGGCCTGACACGTGTGGTGAGGGAAGTTAATGGTTTGATTAACAAGCTATTTAAGTTGGGCTGCTTTAATGCATTTAAAAAGAAGGATACTACACAGGTTTTGATGGTGAGTATTACCTCTACAAAGGAGGTTGTGTTTTCATCTTTCATCAGTTATTAGAAACAGTTTTGACCCTTTTTTGTTTATTGTAAAAACGGAATTATAAACAAATAAACCATCTAAAATGACAGAAATCCTCTTTGTGAAAAAAATGGACGTGTATTGTCTTTTGATTCTTGTCCCATAGACTTACACGGAGGAGGTGGCTGGCTGCAGTGTTCCACAGGCTCCTCCACAATCCAGAGGGTGTCGAAGAATGATCCCTTGTATCAGACCTACCTGACACTGCACAGATAGTCATCAATGAACGGCAGTGAACTTTACAAAGGCAGAATAACATTTGCTTCTTTTCTTTTCCCTGCCCCACCCTCAAAACCAGACCTCTCCACCCGACGCTTCATAATGAAATCAAGCAGATTTCCAAACTCAAGCCTCAGGTTTCCCATAAAGTCATACTTCCAGGAAATTACAGTTACAGCATAATGCAAACCAGCAGCGAACAATCAGAGTCTGTAACTCTGATTGTAAGAAGCCGCAGCGGTTACAGAAGTTAGATCGCCCGAGGTTTTCATTATCTCCGGGACGGGATGGATTGAGCCAGAATCGAAATGAGGGAGATCATGTGCACCGCGTCCCCAAACTATCCCACAGATAAGACATCGCTGCACTCGTGTGTCAAATAGAGTGGGTGATTAGAGGGATGATTTGTGTGATTGCGGTTTGTAAGTGTTCACATCACAAACCTCGGGACGGGTGTGTGATTAGAGGGCGACAGGTTACGTGGCTGTCGTGCCGCTTTGGTGTTTGCAAACTGATTTTTCTGAGTGTCTGAGTTCATTTACAAGTTGGAAACTGGTAAACACAAAAACTGAGATATGACATAAACAAAGAATTACATTCCATATTCCTCTGTCTTGTTTTCCCCTCTATCACATAACGTTTTCTATAATCATTACACAATATACTATTTAACCTTGCATGGCCCCCGGTTTCAGTCATGATATTTTAAAGAAAATATTTTAAATCTACAAATCTGCACCAAAAAGCTGGAAGACTGAAAAAGACTCAAATCTTGCTTTCTTGCACATTTTGTTCCAATGGGTGAGAAACCACAGAGCATATATATAAAGATGGACGAGATGACTGCTTCCAAACAGTGAAACCAAGGCGTCTTGAAAGCACCCTGGTGGCTGACTGCAGTAAAGGTCATCAGTCCCACCTCCTCCGTGTTAGCGTATGGGAGAGGGGCCCAAATAAATCTACATTCAAGCAAAACTAGATTTCCTAAAAGATGTTTTCTGTCATTTAAAGTAGTTCATGTAACTCTGGGGTTTCAGTTAATGATGCACGTGTAGGTGGGACAGACCACAGCTCCGTCCCCGATCGCCACTCTGACATATCAAGGATGATGGTCCAAGCTGAATTCTGCACATGTATTTGTAAGAAACACAGGTGATTTCTTTAAGTTTTATTCCGAGGAGTTGGACTTTAATCAGGAAAGATGTGAAACCCTCTTTTAGAGAACTTGACAGGCATCAACTCTCCCTATCACAGCTCTGTGGCTACACTACACATGTAAATCTGCACAGAGCATCTGTTCCACTTTGTATCAACACCGCAAATTATGTAAGAAACATTTGTACTCGCTCCGTGCCAAGATAATGTTTAAAAAAATAGCTGGAAAATCCCTTCGCTCAGCTGCAGATGAACTCGCAATGAACTCTGGGAGAACAAATGTGGGTAAATAGAAACAGTCAATCTGAACTTCCTGTCAGTTGAAGGAACAAGTATCAGCGGCGAATGCAAATGCGAATGCTCTTTTCAAAGCAGCCGGAGCAGAATCCTAAACTGTAAGCGTGTGTAATTAAACAACGTGTGACATTTGTTCCTGTGGCCTCGTATCGTACACGGAGGTTAATGAAGTCCAAGTCAGTCGCTGCTTCTGTTATACCCGCTGGTTTGTGAGAGTGGGACTACAATGGAGCAGGTTCAGCGGACGCACAATCGGGTAATTGGGCTTCGCAACGCTGCAGAGCCCTCGCTAAGATTATGGCCAGCGCCTTCTGCACACACACACACACACAGATGCACACACACACTCACACAATTGGAGAGTCCAAACACGTCCCCTCTCTACATTACAGCAGGAAGCAATTATTGTAACTGCACATTGTATTATTACCATTGATCTGAGCATTTCTGTTCCATCAGACATGAAAGTGACAGGGTGTTTGCTAGCAGCAGTCAGAGATGATGAAAGACCGGAGGCTGTAGATCAGAGTGATGCAAGGACGAGAGGATCAGAGAGATGTTCGGTGCAGCTCAGATTCCGAGGAGATGACACAGCACATTTACAGGAGGGACACCACAACGAGACCAAACAACATCTCAGTGGGAATCTGTTCGACTGCATCGTCGATCGTCTGTGTGGTGAAATACTGATTGCGGCACAGTATTGTTAATACAAACCGAACCTCCTCCATGTTAGTGGATGGGACCTCCGCCATACTAAACAAAATCCAAGTACTACAAGTGAAAGATTTTTTTTTGTCTTTTTATGTGGCTCTAGTCTTGATTCCGTATTATTTTGGCATCATTTTTGTGCAGTGGGAGGAAGAAGAGATGGGTCATCACCTTTATCATCAGTCTTTGGAGTCCATTGTTTTGGTTAGAATTTAAATATCTCAACAACTATAGAGATGGTTTGGTAGGAAGATTTTAAAGTGATATCCTGGACCCCAAATGGTGAATCCCCTTTCCACTAGGATGCAAACTCTAGCATGTTAGAGGCTATATAAAGATGGATGACATGACAGCTAGGTGGCAGCACACACATCCGGGATATTTAACTTTTTCATCTTTTTCTTCTTGTTGTTTTTTTGCACAGTGGGAGGAACCAGAGAGGTGTGGTCCATCTTTACATACAGTCCCATTATAAATGTCTCTAAGTGCAGATTGCATGTGATCGACCTGACCCTGTCCTGCGTGCCTGTCATATTGGTTTTCCGCGGTTAACATAAAGTGAGTGACCACATAATGCATGCAAGCATTTTTGAATGCATTATACACGTATTTGACCTCAAGGTGTGGGCAACCAGAACAGCATCAGAGCAGGTTTCTATCCTGGCACCCGCCTTAGTGCCTGGCGCGTGCCTGCTCACCCTCTCTGTTGAATAATGTAACAAGTGGTGAGTGGTGTGGGCGGTAGCGGGATGGCCTCTCCTCAAAATAGACTCCAGTGCAAAAGCAGAAGACTTCAGGGACGAGATACAATCGCACATGTTTTAGTTATGAAACGGTCCCGACAGCGATGCCTCTCTGCTGCAATTTGCAAAAAAATCCAAAGCACTGCAACGTGAGCAGGATCGCGTGTGACCTAATCATTTCAACACTAGATCTCCAGAGACAATCTGGTTTTAGTAAAAGGTCAAACTAAAGATTCAACACAGAAGAACAAATTAAGTTAATTTATGAGGCTTGATATGTTGATGCTATATCTTCAGTAGAAGAGTCTGATTCAACCTCTGGACTAAATTCACGCTGACATTAATGTAGCCACTGATCAATTCAATGTTTTACCAGAGTCAGAAGATGACAACTGTGGTGAACTAGACAACCATCGTGATGGGAGACACTTCATCATCCATCCATCATCTAAACCACTGACGCTTCGAGGGGCTGGAGTCTCTGCTGGTTGTGGATAAACTGTATGATAAACACCTGAGGGGAATTTCCTTAAAACGTGTATATGTGTGTGTGTTCAAGGTATTACTCATTACCACTAGGTTGGGTCTGGGTTCAACAAGTGCTTATAGTCTCCAGGAAATCAATGTAAGTCAATATAATGCCCTCTAAACTCATGGAGACATACTGTTTATATTTCTGAGGACCATTTTGAGCATAGACCCAACAGATTGAGAACATTTTGACCAGTCCTTGGTTTTTCAAAGGGTTGGTTGAGGGTTAAGACATTGTTTAAGGGTTATGATAAGGATTAGATTTAGGTTTAGGTTAGACATGGTGATGGTTTAGGTTAGAGCGAAGGGTGTGTGTGTGTGTTTGTGTGTGTGTGTGTGTGTGTGTGTCTGTGTGTGTGTATATGTGTGTGCAGCGAAGTGAACCAACTTCTTCGGGAGCACTTGTTGGAGATGGACAGTGGATACACGCAGCACGTGTGAGGGACCAAAACACCTCCGTGGGTTAATAAGAGATTCCTGGACACGTTTACCAAATTCATCAGCTTCCTGCACGTGCACTCGGGAGTCGTTTCCTCTGCGCGCGGCAGCGGCGGCGGCTGTGTTTCTATTTTTAGAAACAACGTTGTGTCGGTGGAGGAATCAATCAACCTGGAGCCGCAACCGTGTTTTCATGACACGCCGCTGCTTCTCCTGCTGGAGTCTGTTGAGATTCATATCTGCTGCTCACCGGGTCATGGGAGAGGAGGCTGCAGTGTTCAGATCCCTCTCCCTCTCTCTCCCTCTCTCTCTCTCTCTTCGTTTGTATCTCAACTCAGCTGATGCCTTTTCCCCTCCTGCTCTCCAGGAACCGGTGGACTGCAAACTTTTGCACCATGGAACACGCTCCGCTCTCCAGGAACGCTTGCTGCGATGCCTCTGGAACCTGCTGGTGTAGTTTGGCGTCTTTTTACATGCTTGGGATTTCTAAACAGAACTGCAGGCTGGGATGTGAATGAGAACTGTTGAGAAAGAGCCTGGAAAAAAGATCGAGGAGGAGCATTTTTAGTTTTCTCCTTCACTTCTATCAAGTGTGTGCACATTTGTCCTCCTTCTTCTGGCTCTTATGGGAATTAGACACTCGTCCCGCTGCATGCTCCTCAGGAGAAAAATGGCGGAGTCTGAGAGCAGTGAGGTAAGTGTGAGAGACACCTCTCATGATTTAGGCTGAAATGCGAGAGGTCACTTGGCATGGACTCCGTCCGATGCGTCCTGCACCAGCGCGTCCTGCAGCAAGCAACCTACAAGTTGCATCCCGGACACGATGCAGACAGGAGGCTGGGTGTCAGTGAGACAGCAATATCAGTAAAAGTGTCTCTCTCTCTCTCTCTCTCTCTCTCTCTCTCTCTCTCTCTCTCTCTCTCTCTCTCTCTCTCTCTCTCTCTCTCTCTCTCTCTCTCTCTCTCTCTCTTTCTCTTCTTGTCTGCAAGGACGTGTACACCGCCTCTCCACCACCAACCCTGACACAACAGGCATTTTACGCATAACGCATAAGTGAGCGTTTCCAGCAAGAATCGAGTGTACTTGAGAATTCCCATGCATGGTGTTACCGGTGTAGCCCCCAAGGTTAAGAAGCCGTGCAGGTGTTTTCAGTGAGAGGAGGAGGATTATTCTCACTTTTATTTTGTACTATAGCAGACAGGATAGTGAGAGGAAGCAACCAAAAGTACGTGTTCTCCCTCCAGCCAGCTCTACAGGCATCCATCGGATCTAACTGTATTCTCGTGAAGTTACATGTGAAGAACCGGTTTTAAAAGGATGAGGAGGACTAGATGTTTTATTTGCTGCTGCTGCTCTGAGATCAGATCTGCGCTGTCCAAGGTGCTGCAGCACGTTGCAGGCGAGCCGGGGAAAGCTGTGAGTTGGTGCGCAATAGGAGAGCGAGTTAGAGGAAGTGGGTGAGCTGAGGAATGATGTATCACCGGCACAGGGGAGTGGTCTCCAGATCCCCACCTCTCTCTCCTCATGCACCCCCTCATGCGAGATCCACCTGACACATTGCAGTGGAGAATCCATCCACCCTGCCTGCATGGGTCGTCTTTAGGGCTGTGACTCACTTTCTACTCAACAACCCCCCGTGTGGTATTGACTCCATGTGCCACATTTGTATTCATAAAAGGGGTTGAATGCTACAGGAGCGATGCACGTCTCTTCTTTTTTGGAATCCTTTAAAAGATTCCAGCTCCCTGTGAAGTTGCCGACAGCTGCATGTAGCTTCATTATACATTATTCATCACAAAACGTTCCCTCAAAATGAGTTCATTCATGGGAGAAGCTCTTTTCAAGCTCTCAGGATTCTATCAGTATGCTTCTGTCTGAGGGCAAGAAGGCAACTGGTCAATTGCAATAAATGGCCTGAGGCAGGATGGATGAGCTTTGCCCTCCTCTTCTCTGATGTCTTGGAAAAATTGGGTTATCAAATGCGTCTGAGTGCTGTGATGGCAGAAAACCAAAGTGATCCTACTTCCTAAAAGTTAGACGTTATTTTCCATCGAATGAAAAAATCAAGATGCTGATTTCCTATTACCGTTTGAAAGTCAAAAGCTCTTACACTTATTTTTAAAGATCTGAAGTTCAACATCAAACTTTGTCCTGTTTTGAATTGAAGTTTAACAACCAACCCAGCTTCTGACCCGACCACTGACTTCAGGAGGAAAACAGGGGTCTACAAAGTGACTCTGTAACCTATGCATCAAGTGAATGTCCTTCTCAGATAACAGGTCTCCCCCTGGAGGTGCAGTGATGAGGGTCTGAACCTCAGATGTGCTTAACAGCAGGGACGTGTGCCACCCTCTCCTTCCTGTGTCAGGGCGTCTCGGTTACACTCACTGCAGCTGCTCTCATCTGTGAAGTCAGCTCTAATCTGTCCCTGAATGTGGCGCTGCAGTGATTGTGTGTCCTCTGCACTGCACCTTTTGATTCTTGAATTAAACCTGGCATCCTTAATCACCTCCTCTGCGGCCCTACCCTGCAATCATCGAGTCTTAGCATTGGCCCTTAGCCATTTATCTATCCAACGAGGATGTCTTTAGAAAGACGCCCCAAATGTAATCTGCAGTCTTTGAACCCGGGAGCGTGCACATCCTATTTCTGACCTCACTGTTATTTGAGGGGAGTCGCTGCACGATTCAATGAAAAGGAATCAATTACAGCACAGACTCAGACAAAGTGCATTTGATGACCCTAATGATTAACATGCAGTGATGATATCTCCATCACAGTTAGTGGGTTAAGTGTCGTGGCTGTGGTGCACTGAGCCTCTGCAGATCAGCAGCACAGATTAAAGGATTAAGAGACGTTCAATAGCAGGTCTTTGCTTTTAAATCAAAAGTCAAACATTTATTAGACGTGTGATCTTTTATTCATCCATCACTGAGGTTGTTTGTACCGAGCATCACCTTCAAATCTGTGAAAACAAGAGAAAGGCAGCGCTTGCAGTTTATTTTATTATGGTTGTCTAGAGTTTAAAAGCAGAGCAGTTTTTTGCATTAATTATTGATTTATTCAATGATGAATTAATTATTCAGTTGTCTATCTTTTGATGTTACACGTGTACAGCATGTACAACTCTCTGGTTTGCACTCAGAGTGCTGATTTAAAGTTCAACCGTGTTCACCATTAAAGTGCATCCGAGGTTAACGTCTTTCCTTTTGCAGACATCTGGTCATCATCCAAGGAAATGGAAAACTTTAAATTGATGATGATGCTCAATGAAAAGTCAGGGGGTCATCAACAGGATGACAAATACTAAGAACACGAATATTTAATCTTTATATCTCCACAGTTGAGTTTCCGTGTCTTTGTGACAAATACAAAACCTGTATCTCCATTCAAAGGAATACATAACAGAGAGAAGGAAAAGGAGGTGAAATAAGAGGGAATTAGCACACACAATGAAAATCAATGTCTCTGACAGAAATCGGACTTTAAGTGCATTAGATCCATGTGTCACACTGTGCTGTCGCTGTCATTCACAGCAGTACGACTCCATCTGTTAATGAGGTTGTCCATCTTATTGACTTTGTTACATGTCAGTCCTGTTGCATTGTATTGAAGTGACTCAATACAGTCATAGTTTATTTTAAAAGAGACTCTTAGTCACAGAAATAAGAGATAAATTCGACTCACTGCTGGAGACTATAGTTGTTATATCAGAGCATGTTGCTTTAAATCGACTCCACTTGTATAACACTTTTCTAATTTAATTGAAAAACATCTATGGGAAAACCAGCAGGGACAATTTGAGTTTCACAGTTTTTAAAAAAAGTACTTGAGAGGAGATACATTTAAAATGGAAAATCCTGCTCCTACCATTATAACCTAAAACGTTTCTTCTTCCACGTGAAATATCAAAAACCCTGTCAGCTGTGGAAAGCACATATTTCTGTCCACCGTGCCAAGTATTAATCATTTATTTTTAGAAGCCTGAACATTGTAATGAGAATTAACAGCAGAGCAGCTCCCCTCGCTCGGTGCTGAGAAGCTGGGCGTCTGTTCCCCCCCCCACCTCTCTCTCTGTCAGACTCCCAAACCAACACACACTCCAATAGCCAGATCTTCTCAGCAGGCTGTAGAGGTGAGAATCAGGACATTATGGATGTCCCCTCTGTGCAGAGCAGAGTATTCCTGCCTGCTGACAGACTTCATGTCGGTGATCAGAGGACGATCCAGATTCATGGGCTCTGCTCCTGGCAGCAGATGGAGATATTAAGGGGAATGGATGATGAATCTGAGCCAATTACTGTCCTCCCACGCAAACCACAACATCTGATTTGCTTTCACATCCTTGTTTTCTTTCTTGCTCTAAAAGGTTTTAACCTCCCGAAATTTGGGTCAAGTGTTTCTTCATCTTTCTCTCTCCCTTCTCCAGCAGCCACAGACGCAGCCACAGCCGATCCGCATAATTCCATCCCAGTCGGCGCAGCCCACCCCGTTGCCCAAACCTGTGCCTTCCATCCAGCACGGGACGAGGCCTCCGTTCCCGCCGCACACACCACACGCTGCCAGCCTCCCGAGCTGCACGGGGCGGGGCAAGAAGTTCCTCAGTCCCGAGGATATGACCTCACGAGACTACTACTTCGACTCCTACGCCCATTTCGGTATCCACGAGGTATTGATCCATTACAGTGTGACTTACATACAAGCTCCTTCTTCTTCTCCTGATTTGATGATTAGACAAATGTGAATCAAGCAACAGTTTTTAACATCAATCGATAAGAAATTTCAATAATAAAAGCTCCAGGACAAACTTAAGCTCTTGCATCTCATGTTTAATACTCCATTCTATGGATAAGGCATCTTCCACTCTTTGTATGAATTTACAAATTCAAATAGAAACACACAGATGTTTACAGCAGAGGTATAAATACAACAGTTTTTTTCCACATCGTATATTCCTGGGTTTAGAGCTCAGTCACCAGAAGTGAATGCATCTGGTAATGAGATTGTAAAACTGTGCTCTGGAATCCAAGATTCAAGCCGAACCCGTAAACATTCCCTAAAGACCCAGTTGACATTTACAATGGCAGTAATGTTTGCTTTTGGCGTTTCCATAAATGGCTTCGATAAAACAGTTAAACTTGCGACTTCCTGTTTCATAAATAGTGCGGCTTACGAGTCCGTTGAGTCGAGCTGATTCAATGTCACCATATCGAACAGAAGAAAATCTGCTGAATGTAACTGAAATCTCCAGAGCTTCCCATCTTGTTGAGTCAAAAAGGTCCATAAAACTTGACTTTATTGGCAGATGATGGTTTGCGAAACTCCTTTTACTCTTTTTAGACACTAGTTTAAAAGCTCCCTTACTATATCTTCCTAAAGTACCTCATGAGGATTATACAAGATAATCGTATATCTTATCCTCCTGATCTCTACCTCCCTCATCGACTTCTTAAATTCAAAGGCATCATATCACAGACTGCTGGGGCTGTGGTTGAGGTTTTACTCGGCCAATTTCAAAAAAGAACATGAGATCTGATCGTTATTCTAGAGAAACATCCGCCTGCATGGGAGGCTGCACTTAGGCAGGCTGCCATGTTTAGGAACTACACACAGTCAGGACCATGAACAGATTATCTTCACCACAAAACGACCCTCACAAGCAAAAGGTACTTGTGTGTCCAAGAGAAACCTACAACCACAAATGTCAAATGTTTCTATTGTTATCTTTACACGCCATGTCAATATGTCTTTTGCAATGTATATAAATATACATAAAATGTGGTACAGGGCCACAGGACTGCAGTGGAAAATATTCTTTAGAAAAAATTCATTCATCAGGTCGTCAAAGTCAAACTGTTGGATGAGTAAATCCTGGATATTATGACACATTAAAACATGATTTAATGTCCTAATTTACAGTCACAAAAAACAACAACACCTATCAGACAAAATGGACATTACGTCTATTAATACATCATGAGGCCAAGGTCCCCCATTGGCTGCAGGACCCTGGACATGTGACCGCCTGGTTCCATGAGGCAATCCATCAATCCTCTGGAATGTTGAAACTTTTAAACTTCTCAAACTTAGTCCTTATCAAGAATGAGACATGATTTAAGACATAAAATAATCTGTCTCTCTTTTATAGCCGCCACCATTCAAGATAATGTGTCTCTCCTGGTTATCTCCTCCCTCAGAGTTCAGCTGCTTTCTCAAGAGAGCAGACAAAGCATTAGAGTCTTTATAAAAAGTTCCCTGTTTGACCTGTGAGATTAGTTTCCTTTTTATATTTTGGGAATGTAGGCCAGGCTTATTTTTGTAATTTCTTAACAGTCTTCACACTCGTAGACAGAGACCAGAGACCAGACAGGGCTTAATCAGAAACACAGGCGGTGGATTTAACTGTAGGACCATTCGTCGGAGATGGAACTGTGATGGATAGATTAGATGAAGCCTGTGGGTTATTTGTCCACACATCTCAACGTCTAGCCAGTTAATTTAATTCAACAATCATCTCTCTCCCTGGGTGGTGGGGGGGGGGGGGGGTGGTTCTAGCTGTGTGACTATTTTTTCCTGACATCATGCATCATATGCTTAAACCAGGAGATGCTGAAGGACGAGGTGAGGACGCTCACCTACAGGAACTCCATGTACCACAACAAGCACGTCTTCAAGGACAAGATAGTGCTGGATGTCGGAAGCGGGACGGGGATCCTGTCCATGTTCGCGGCCAAGGCCGGGGCGAAGCACGTGTACGGGGTAAGACATGTGTCCCTTCAGTGGAGCGTCATAATGCCCGACCGCCAGGAGGGCTGATCGCCGCAGTGCCAGGTCTGACAAGCTGCACATGTAAGACATGTGCACGACTGGTAAATGCAGTGGGATCGTTTTTGTCAGCTTCCCGGTAATCGTCCAGGAGTATCCTGTCTGACAGGCAGGTGATAAAAGCATGTGGCCTCTCAGGCAGCTTGACAGAACGAGCCGTGGCGATTTGAGTGCTGTTATCGTGTACTGGAGCAGAGGTACTTGCTAGTCAGGGCATGTCTGAGTATATACATGCTGGATGCACATCACTAGCTTGACTACGTGGAACTTATTTTTGCATTGGAGGCTCCAGGCGGTGGATATTTGCTTCAGGGAGGGAATGATAAAACTTGGAATATCCATCTTGTTCCGAGTTAAACTAGTTGACCTTCTGTGACTTTGCCTGATGTATGATTGTACTTCTTCTTCTCTCCCCCTTCTTTCTATCTCCCTGCTTTTCTACTTTAAAGTTAATATCTCTTCACCTTTGAGTTACTGCTGTCCATCTGGAAAGTTTTAGTCTCATAAATGGGGCCAAGATTTCCGGGATTTACCTCACGCTTGACTTAGATCCCCTCATCTATAGCTACGCCCCAGAACCTCACACCTTTCTCATACCTGAGGCTTTAAAGCTCGGCCTCCAAGCCAGGTCTGGTGGAAGATGGAAGAACTGGCTTCTGGGCCAAGATCAACATCATTCTATCACACGGACCTCATTAAAGTGATAACTTAAACCCTGGATCGACTGAGTCCCCATAAATGACTCTGTCAGGGCCCGTTACCCTGATACATAAAACCCAAATATAACATCACACTTTAGAACTAATGATTTCTAGATGTTAATGTAAAACCACTTATAAACATAGACTGTATATAGCCTAAACATGTCTCGAATATGAACCCGGGTACACAAATTTTGTTTAGTCCGTGTCCCATCTGCTAACATGGAGAAGGCAGGGTTCATGGCCTATAATGCAGACAGCTCCCAGCAGGTAATTGAGACCAAACTGCCATGTCGTCCATTCTGATATACAGTACAGTTAATGCTGGGAAGCCAACATGGTGATTAAATGTGTTGACTCAGGCTCACATGTTTGTTTGCAGTGCTCGTTGACAGGCTTTGATTCCACCTGGGACCACACAAAATCATTTCATGTTTTTATTGAGTGGCACGGTGGTACAGTGGTTAGCGCCGTGGCCGCACACCAGGGAGGTTCCGGGTTAATCGCAAACAGCTGGCCGGGGCTTCTCCGCGTGTTCTGCATGGTCCCCCTGTTATTTTAGTGAGGAGGCTCCAGACTGTTTGTATTTGCTTCAGGGAAGGAGTAATTCAATTTTTAATTTCCCAGAGACTCATTCTGAGCTTTACTGTTTGAACTTATGTGTTTGTGTATGTTTTTGTGCATGTGTTGCCTTGTGTGTTTGTTTGCCTGCTTGCCTTCTGCTGTCTGACTCATTCTCTATCATACATCTTTTTCTGCTTGGCTCCAGATTTGTGGTACAACTCTCCAGCTGGTCGGGTTTTAGCCTCATAAAAGGGGCTAAAGATTACAGGGATTCAGTTCACTTTTGAATTAGGTTTTAGTTTTTTGCTCCAGATGCTCCAGTCAGGTACATGTCCAGTGTTTAACTCTCTTGCCGCCATAAATCATCTTGGATTGGCTCCTGCTCCAGCGTGACCCGTAAATGAGAATAAGTATGGCGAATGAATGAACTGATTCATAAGTTGCGGGGGGTCTTGTAGTTGAGATTCTGTTAAACCAACGAAAGAGGACAGAACAACCATCAGGAACGTTACCTCCGCTGGTTATATTTTGCATTCAAATATTTTTCTAAGAATATGAGGCAATATAAATGGGCCAGGATGTGTTGATTCAAACCCAACTCCTGATATTCCAGAGTAAGAAGTCCAAGGAGATGCCTGGGAGGAGTCAGAAGATCTAGTCCACAA
Organism: Platichthys flesus; assembly: GCF_949316205.1. NCBI lineage: Eukaryota > Metazoa > Chordata > Actinopteri > Pleuronectiformes > Pleuronectidae > Platichthys > Platichthys flesus. The sequence continues at coordinate 5,858,255 of NC_084950.1, read as the reverse complement.
GGAGGAGCACAGTCACAGCGACTCTTCCTGACACTAGTGGGCAGCTTGTGTGTGTGTGTGTTTGTGTGTGAGTGTTGACTATGTAAACACGTCTTGAGGCCTCAGTTCTCCCAATGAGGCGTGACTTTGATGGACACATGGCTAATGGCTGTCTCTTCTCACAGCGCTTCAAGCAAGAGATGAAGTGTTATTGCCAATTAGAGGGGCCCGGCGTTGGCAGCACACAAACAGAAAACCCACAAATACATGAACACAAGTGTTTCTGCAGGTGCACGTGCCTTCCTCACACCTGCTGCAGCACTGGGCATCGCTGTATGGTTGCACAGTTGATACTGACAGTTCTTTTAATGGGCAGATGGATCAGCGCGGTGCCAGAAGGGCTGTGGGCGCCACCAGCAGCCTCCTGACGGCTCCTCCTCTAATAGGGAGCAGCGATCAGGGGCTGCTGCAGGGAGGCAGAGTCCCGACGTCCTGAGTCCAGGCTCAGTGAGACCTCAGCTAGTTTCCCATGATCCCCGGTTTCCTAAACCCAGAAGAGCTGCCACTCCTCTAAATACACCACGTTCTGATCAGGAGTTTTGATATTTTAAATGTTTTCTGGCTGAATATTGGACAAAAAATACTGTTATTTTTATCGACTCCTTTGTCGTTTAAACCAATCGAAAGTCACTGAACCCTCAAACTATTTTCAAGCTGCACTTATAATGTAACACGGTTGCATGATTTCATTTGTGGACCTCACAGTTGGTGTGCTGCCCTTTAAGCCCTACTCACTTCCTTCCTCCAAAATAAAACACCTCATTCTTCCTAATGCTTACAATATTTGGGCTCACCTCATTTTTTCCTCAAAACTGGCAAAGATCCAGCTGATTATTTTTTTTCTACTACGCCATCTTATTCGGTTTAAAGAAATAAAAGTAGTCACAAGAGCGCCATCATTAAAACACAGGTTTTCTAATGAGGTGAAAGTCGAGAGTCACCTTGAGAAAGCAAGTTTGCCAAGTAAATAGTTGAGACGAAAAATAGAAATATCTGAAATATCTGAAACTAGATGACCTTATTTGTGCACCTGACAGTTGGTGTGGTGCCCATTTAGGCTTAATCACTTCCTGCCTCCAAAATAAAAGACTGCCTAGACCTCATCAGTCCTCCACGAGAGCCGAGGCACAGCTTCCATTCACCAGTTCTCCACAATGGTCCCGGTCTCGCTTTGTCTTTTTATGATCCGGAGCACCTCCAGTTCATTCAAGAGTTTGATTGGGGCCAGATGGATTTCTCCAGCATCTTGAATACGTCTGCACACCTCTGACAAACAGAGTCCCCTAGTGGGTAAGACGCCGCGTACACACTCGAGTGGAAATCCATACCCCCGGACTACCTGGTGCTGAAATAAAACCGTATTGACGAATGCCTCCTGTGTCCCTGCTTTATTTGAAAACTGTTCACTAGAAATGTCCACAGCTTTTATTCCGATGAATGATGGCGCTTCATTAAATTATAACTCTCTTATAGCTGATGGCCCCATAAATCAGGCCGGAGATGTGGATCGATGGGCGGGACGGGAATTACAAAATAAAAGGGAAAGAGCTCAGGATTTAGAAAGAGGAGAAGACAGGAAACGAGTAAAGGGGGAAAAGGTGGAGATACTTCGGGGAGGAGACAAATGGGACAAGAGCAGGGATGTGAGAGCAATATAAAAATGTCAAAAGAATAATGGAACGACGGCTGGAGGTTACATTAGGGATAAATGGCTGCTTGCCGTTGAGCAGCGACTAATCGGCGCCTTAATTACTTAAAGCGAGATGCTCTGACAGCACTTCAGCCTCTCTGATAACATAAAAATCCATCCTTTCATATTCGCTTAACCTTCCTCTACTTTCAGCTTGACTCCAGGACTCCTGTCACAATGCTTCATTAACCTCGATGCAGGAAGTCAAAGGATAAACTCACTTGCTCCTACTCGCCGCCTTCGGGCTCGGACGTCACGAATGAACAATAAGTGATAAAAACTACTTCTTGCAATCACACAGGAAAAGCCCTCGACGATGAGTTTCCACAAACTAAAGTTTCCTTTAAACTGGCAAAGCTTCGTCATCCTTTTTAACCACGTGAAGGCCTCGAGTGTTTCATTCCGAGCATGTGACCTTGTTTTCTACACCACAGATCACCTGATGTGTGGCTGCGGTGCTGGACAGACAGATTCTTGCTCGGAGCAATGATCCAAAAATAAACACGTAACTCTTGAGGTTGGACCTTTGGACAGATTCAGAGGGAACTGAGGCCATAACAAAACATAAATCCTTGTGTAGTGTATGACGACACATCATCTTCCCTGTGTTTTTTGTCTCTTTGCGAACTCTTGATGCACAACAAATGTCCCCTTGGTGAGACAATACAGATCTTGATAAAGAACCTGACCCAACCTGGACCTTTAAACATGTTCTGACTGTTTAAAGAGCGATTCAGGGTTGAGTTTTTTGCCCAAGGACACTTCAGCTGGGGGACAGCTGATGGACCCACTGATCTTCTACAGTGGATCGTCCACTCTACCTCCTGAACCATAACATTAAGATTGAACATGAAAAAAAATATAATGATTATATCATCATCTTATGCAACACAACACAATTCGATTGTGTGGTGATGCCGTGAGCTGAATCCATTTCAGTTCACCAGTGAGTTCTGCGTTACAGGGAAACTGAGGACATGAGCATTGGAGGTTCTGTTAAGTATATTCTTCCAGGAAGCATCACAGTCCTTCATGTGCGCTCGGTTAATTCCTTTTTTCCCTTTTCATTCTGCCAGATTGAATGTTCCAGTATATCAGAGTACTCCGAGAGAATCATCAAGTCCAACCACCTGCACAGCGGTAAGAGCTGCTGCTGTTCCTTATCTCTCTGTTTTGACAACGCTTGCACTTCAGTCTGCGAAAGGCAGCAAATAGGTTAGAGCCGTGACCGACATGTAGAGGAAGGAGGGAGCGCCGGCAGAGGAGATGCATGAGAAGAAGAAGAAGAAGAGGGGAAGACGACTGTAAAACCGAGAGGATGATCAGACTGCTCATTTATATTCACATGTATAAACAGCTTGTGTTAAAACATGACACCTCTGCATCTACCATAACCCCCCCCCCCCCCCTCCCTGTCAGCAAATGGCCCGGCTGTAAACCTTTGAATATCAAGTGTGCACAAGTAATCGAAACACGAGCTGACAATAGCTGGAGTGACAGGGTTCACGTTAACTCTCCTGCAGCTCTTTGTCAAGGCCGAATAAACACACATGAACTCGGCTCATCACAGGCACCCCCACTGATTCCCATCCAATCAGCAAAGATGTGGTTGTGTAGACGTGTCTCGTTCGTGTGTTCCTAAAATGTAAATGAAAGTATGTTTAGCATGATTGGTCCAAGGTTTTTCTTTTCATGTCAAGTTATGCGCATCGATATTGGTTTTAAAAGACATGTGTGTGTGTTCCAGTGATCACCATCTTCAAGGGCAAGGTGGAGGAGGTGGAGCTTCCCGTCGAGAAGGTCGACATCATCATATCCGAGTGGATGGGCTACTGCCTCTTCTACGAATCCATGCTCAACACCGTCATCTTCGCCAGGGACAAGTGGCTGGTAGGACGTGTGGAGTCTGTGGGAAAGACTGACACAGTATTTAAATATGTGTCACATAATAATATGAAAGACTAGGATCGGTGGAACTAAACAGAACAGAAATGTAATTTCAGTGAATACAAACCTGCAACAAAATATCTAATGTCAACATCTACCCTAAATGTATTTAAGTAGACATTTCTATCTAAAAAGTAATCATTGAAAGTTTCCAACCTTTTCAGCTTTTGAGCTCAAAAAGTTTTTTCTCTAGTTGAATATGAATAATTTCAGAAGGTAGAATTTTGGTAATTATCCAGCACAAAAAAGTAACAATAATTGAATTTGGGGCAGAAATACGTTTTTTGATTAATTGCTTTGGAGTTGATTATTACATAATGGACACTTTTGGTTATATTTATTTATACATGTATAGACAGATGTGATACTGTCTTACATGTATAATGGCATAAGTTAAGGTTACTCATGGAGATCATAGTTTGTACATGCAGATGGACAATAGGTCTCCAAGTCTAGCCTGAAAAATCTTTAATAACCATTAACCCATCTCATGCAACTCAACATAATCTCACACACCACAGTTTTAAATCAATTGTTCACTTCATTGCTAATTGCTAAATCTAATTATAAACCTTGAACACGACATGCAGGTTGTATTACATACCATTTGATTTATAAGTCTGTAAAATAAGAAATATTTCTTTATGAATAACGACATAATTTTTATGTTTGTCAATTATTGTTGTAAAATAATGTTTGTGCTATAAATCAGTGGGTCTACTCGTTCCAGTCTGAGCGCAGCAGGAACAGCTCAATAATGGAAACATGTTCTTGGCTGAGAAATGAAATGTCACCGACGCTGTAATCGACACCTTTTTTTTGGGATGTGTTCAGGATAAATCGCTGAGTCATTTCTTCTCCTCATTTGTCAAACAGAAACCCGGTGGATTAATGTTTCCTGACCGAGCCTCACTGTACGTGGTGGCCATCGAAGACAGGCAGTACAAGGACTTCAAAATACACTGTGAGTCCAGTGTGTGTGTGAATGCTGGTGGTGGGAAGTAACTAAGTACATTCATTCAAGTAGTGTGTTTTACTGTTTTACTCTTTACTCCACTTCATTCATTCAGCAGCTTCAGTTAATAGTTCTGGCTCCCGACATGGAGTTTAGACATCCATGTTGTTAATCACCGAATAGTGATTTTGTAAATGATCCAATATTTCACCAAAATCAAATATGAGCCGAAACTCAGAAACTATTTATTTTTGTGTTTCCCATTAATAATCTCACACTTCCTCAGATTAACCTGATGTCCCTGTGTATAATAATATACTTTTTTATACGTCACTTTTTATTCTAAATTCCAGCATTCATTTGAATGTGGGGGAAAAGTACCTATTTGGAATAATAGATCGAACAAACCGGTACTTTTACTTTAACATTTTTCAGCTCTTACTGCACCTTTACTTATATTGGCCGATTCAGGCAGGACTTTTACTTGTAAATTAGTATTTTTCAAAGACATCCTTCATCCTCTATCATATTAGTGTTTCTTCCACCACGGTGCTGAGCGCTCCTATTACCTGGATCTGTGCTGAGCTGTTCCTTACTCTGTCCCTGCTCTACACTGTGTAGCTCTCAGGTGTCTATAACCAGGATTATATCCCTACATTATAAATGAGTCATCCCTGTACAACACAATCCACACATCCACATTGTAGTCACACAGACGGGGGTGCGCTCACACAGCACACAACCTCTCCGGCTCTGCAAATGTCTCTGAAATTTTCCTGGGGCGTAAAAAAAAACCTGGGGGCGATAATTGAAATCGTTATAAGTCAACAATCTTTCCATCCGTGTTTCATCACACTCCAAACTGTACAGGAGGACTGTGGGTGATGGTTTTACTGCCGGACCCGGAGCATAAGCACCGCACTTAAGCCGCCGCACAACCTCGATCACACCAGGCAAAGTGCACAATGGCCCATAGGCCTCCTACCCACTCTCTCCCCATGCAGCCGGGAAATTACACAACCACAGTGCTCCAGATAATATCCGAGCAAAGTAATATTGCTCTATCTCACTGCAGCGCCAGCCTTCCCATCACACTTCAATTTAGTCTGCCATTATTCTGTGTTTCAGGAGCATATACACCCGGCCGGCCTGGAGGGAGTGGAGTGCGGATATTGACCACAAGCTTCTCTCTCTCCAGGCAGACGGCCAAAAATGACCTTTCAGACCGAGTGGGAATCGGCCCGGTGAAACACTCTGGTATTCTGAAAGCATTCTGTGGTCGTTAGTGCTCCTCTGCCTTAGATAAGTCGGCAGCATGCAATGCAAATACAGTATTACAAAAAGCCCCCGGAGGTTTGTGACCTGTTCATTATCACCGACTCTTCCGAGCGCTCAAGTACTTCTCTCCTTTTGGGTCACGACAGTTATTTCAAGGAGCTGAATGAACAATGTATCAGTGGATTTAGCCTCAGCAGCAAGGAAACCGGAGGTAAGAGCGTTCAACGAGGTCAAACTCCAGTGTCCGACTCAAGCATTTTTTAAGAAAACCACAATGCATCTGCAGTTTGCACCTCATGTGACCTAGAAACGTTATAAGACTATAGATTCCTCGTATATTTGTGATATAAGAATCAAAGATGTAATGAAATGCTGATGTCCTTTACAGGGTGGGAGAACGTATATGGCTTTGACATGACCTGTCTCCGTAACGTGGCGATGAGGGAGCCGCTGGTGGACGTGGTCGACCAAAAGCAGGTGGTGACCAACTCCTGCTTGGTCAAGGTCAGTCAAGTACATATTCAGATTCTGGCTGAGAAACTGTTTCATCACAAAGCCGGGCTACATGTCAGCTGTAGACCGGACGCAGTGCAGATGAGGGTTTCCAATGTGTTCAGTATTTTATCATAACCCAATACAAGATACAAGATGCACAGACACACTCATGCAATTGAGGGAAATGTGTCCTCTGCTTTTAACCCATCTGGTGCAGGACACACAGAGCAGTGGGCAGCCATGTAAGGCGCCCGGGGAGCAGATGTTGGGGGAGTAAGGTGCCTTGCTCAGGGGCACTAGACAGTGGGGTAGGGAGAATCCTCTTGAATTTTTGGACAGACCCAAGTGTTGTCCATCCAGGTTCGTTTTTGTTGTTACTCCTTGGAGTCGAACCAGAGACCTTCCAGTCTGATGTCTTCCCAATTTTCTGCCCATAGTCCAAGTTTCTCTGCCACTAGAAAGGAGGGTTACTAAGATTAGTTGTCCTAACGTTTTTTATTGTAAATCAAATTTCCCTGTCACTAAAACTGAAATCTGAAGTAAAAATGTCCAACTTTCAACATCAAGTTTACTCTCAACATTTCAACTTAATTCTCGAAATGCAAAATAAAGTCAATCTCCTGTCTTAGTTTGACTTTATTTCCTGGAATATGAATCTTCCTCTTCTCACTTTTACACATGGACCCAGTTCTCCTCCATCATTTATGAACTGTCGATCATATCACGATCATCCTTGGCAGATGGGCTGTTACGCTGAAGCTCAATTTAATACGACTTAAATCTCAAATCTCATGAACGTCATAAGCACCATGGTAAGCTGTGGAGAAAACGATATGACTGATAACAAATAAGGAAGATTTTATTGTGTAGTGAATCGTCTTGGTGCATTAGAACCTGTGATGATTTCATGATTTGTGTGATGTGCTGCAGCCGGTAGAGTTCAACCTTGATGTGTGCCACCCCCCCCCCCACACCTGCCCCGTCTGCTCCTCTCTCTGTGGATAACACTGATCAGACTGAGCGGTGCCATGCATGTCAATAGCCACCTGTCTCCTCCTGCTGTTTGTGCTCCTGGTCACGGTGACCTTGTTATCGCCGGCATCGATTCGACGGCTCGGACCCGTCTCACCTCTCTCCTGGAGGAACCCTGCTCTGCGATCATACCTCCACTTCAGCCTCTTTTCCACCTCGGACGGTCAAACAGATTGTTTTCCTTCATTATAACAATACAGTGAGACAGCAGAGATGTTATCGGACACGAGAGTTTAATGAAAATCTCTGTGAAGCTGCTGGGGGATGCTGCTCCTCTTTGGAGAAAGAAGCCGTACAACAACGTTTTCTCCCGCTGACGAGCTTTATTGTCTTTAAATGGATTACTGACTGACCTCATTAAGGTTGTGGGCTGGAGGAGCGGCACACACGGGACCTCAGGTTATTAAACTGCTGCGTGAAACCTGGGTAGCAACACTCAGAGAGCGTCATTACCAGGTATCAGCCTGCAGAAGATAAACACATTAACATTAACAACCTGCATAATAGTTCTCTTCAAAGATGTGTCTTGCTTTCCAAGGGTAAACGTCTCACTGCAACACTCATGCTGCCGTCTTCAACTTGGAAACATGTCTTTGAGAAGTGCACAACCACAGTAAACATCCAGTAAATGTGCCAGTGGAGAGAATCTGACATTAATATCTCAGCGTTTTTTGTTTTTTTTATTGCCTATAAACATAAAGCTCATTCCTCTGCAGTGAACGTGGCATCTGGCAGCGAAGCCGATGAGCCTCTATTCGTGCAGATGGTACATGAAACTAGATTATCACACCTCTGCCGACATGTTTACCCTGCGTGGAGGTTTCAGGTGAGCCGCACTCCGCCTCTGTTACACAGCAAACCAAGATGTGGGACATCATGTTCCTCGCTGAAGACGGCCAAGTCCTAGCGGCATGATGAGATATCAGATACCCTGTTAGACTGATGGGAACCTGGGGACATTCACAGATTTGAATCGATAGCACTGTCATGCATGAATTACACGCGGAATCCAGCAACGTGCATGACTCAGGCCCCTGTCCTCGTTATACTGGCTTCATTTAATAGGATCTGGGCTTGTAGGATTTGGTGGTGACACAGTATCTCCTGCAGGAAGAGGGCGAACTGTACTTCCTAATGCTGTTTTCTTTTCTTTGTGCATTAAACGTTACATTAAATCTGGGTATATTCCATTAGCAGCTCTGTGGTAGCTTCATAACATTAAATGAACTATATACCCGTAAGAAAGCAAATAAGAGTTTCCAGGGGACCCAAGACAGCGATGAACCAGGCTGCAGTTCAATGCTTCTCAAAGTTCCCTCACCACTGATGAGAAGCAGACTTTCAATAACTTCTCAAAGTGTTTTCTTAGTTCGCAGTTGAGCTCTCTCGAACCGCCGCCCTTGTGTCTGTGTGGTCCAGATAAACGTGAGACGAGCTCTTTACTCTTTCAGGAGGTGGACATCTACACGGTGAAGCCGGAGGACCTCTCGTTCACCTCGGCCTTCTGCCTGCAGATCCAGAGGAACGACTACATCCACGCTCTGGTCACCTTCTTCAACATCGAGTTCACCAAGTGTCACAAGAAGACTGGCTTCAGCACCGGTGAGAGGCCGCACGCTTTCCCCTCCATTACGCCTGCGTCTCCAAAGCATTCAAGCTGCGCGGTTCAAATTTAAAACTTTATTCATCTGCTTTCACTGAGCTGTATGAGTAAAACATCAGCAAGGAAACAGCTCCCCCCAGTGGTCAAGCTCTGTATCGCCACAAAGGCCATGACAGAGTGGTTTCTTCACTGAAGCTGAGGTTTGTTTGTTTTGGTTCCACATTAGTATTTCCTGTTTGTTGCAAGATCTTCATATGATGGCAAGGCAGGAATTATTAGTTTATTCATTAAGTTTATTAGTTTATTAGTTTATTTATCAGGGGCCAAGCTCAACACAACCGAGTGAGCCAGAGTTAGCAATAAACCAAATTTGCATCTGCTGTCGCAAAATATAAAAGCCAAATAGTGCAACACATAATTAACAACAAATAAATGACAAAATTCTGAACTTCACATATAAAGTATTATTCAAACTATAAGTAGAGTGCATAACTCAACCACCTCTTTTTTTTTGGGGGGGGGGGGGGGGGGTAAATTATTACAATGGAAAATGCTGACAAACACAAAGGTAAAGAGGAAAGTGATAAAATCCTTGATCCGGTCCATGATCCAGATCTGCACCACAGTTGAATGGGTTCTTTCCTGACTCATCCCCGCTTCCTTCCACCAAGTTCCTTCCTGTTTTGTGAAATCTCACCTATAAACGAACAAATAAACAAGTGGATAGTGGTGAAAACATAACCTCCTTGTCAGAGATAAATATAAACGTCTCTGTTGGTAAACGGCTCCAAAGGCCAACGAACACATGACTGATTCGTTTTAAGTGTTTTGTTTGTAAAAACACTGGTTTGAATTACCGTTGACATTTAATGTTTGAAATGAAACCTCCAGGGGTCGGGAACTCAGTCGCTCAGACTCAGAACAGCATCACCAGCCACTTGTTGTATTAACACAGCTGAAGTCAAACCAGGCTCGAGGCATTACAGCGGCTTAACGTACAATAAATCTGACATTTATCTTGTTTCCTCCGGGAGCTGAGCGGCTTCTAAACGAATAAATAACCTGGTTATTTCTCCCAAACAGGAAATGGAACACGTCTGTTTTGTGGTTTGAGTGAATCGACTTTGTCATCTTTCCTCGTGATGGTTTGAAATTCCTCTGATCGTACTTATATACTTTATAACGTGGAGCTTATAGAGGCTTTAAAGACGTGGACCACTTTGTGTTAGAAACAGTTCAGATCAGTAGGATGTGAGTCAAATGCTGCTGCAGAGGTGAGTGTGTGGGGCCTGGTTCAAAATCAGTGTGGGAGTGACCTCTAGTGGTGCTCGAGTGAATTACATCTCTTAACAAATACTTAAGAATGACATTGATGATTGTGTGTTAGCACTAATTAGAAGAGAGAAAATCTGACTGGCTCCTTATCCTCTTTTAAAACATCTTCCTTTAAATACGCTTTTTCTGAGATTGTGGTCTGAACGTGCTCTTATTTTTGTAAGTAATCTGATGACACAAATTTGTATACAATTAAATCCTTGTGTCCCTTATTTTATTAGATTATTTTCATTATGTTATATTATTCTATTTGATTTCTTTCCTTCCTTCATTTAGCTTCTTATGATACATTTTAGCTTGCAGGCTTTTATCAGTTTGTTCTGTAAAGTATGATTATTAATAATAATAACAACAACAATAAGAAGAAGAAGTATTTTTTGCCCTCACTTGATTTTTGTACCTGCGACAAGTTTTCTCGTGTCAGTCTTGAAATCAGCTTCTCATCTAAAACTTTAAGATACAGATCTAACGCACACGTTAAAGTGTACGTTCTATTCCCCGCTCAGTCTTAAAAAGATGGTTCAACCGGACGCACGCGGACTCAGGCAGCAGTCAGAGTTTCTCGCTGGTCGGTAGAGTTGGAATCTCATTTGCTGAATTAGCATAGGAGACGCAGCTCTACCTTTCTCTGTGTGAATTCCTCACTGAGCCGGGTCTGTGCACCAGTCAACCTGATTGGCAGCTCGCTTTAATGTGTGGACCCACAAAGAGCTCGTCTCTGAAGACAACGTTACCCGTTGTCCTGGGGCAGATATTCGATTTAAGAGCCGTTGACCTTTAGGATCTCAGCCAAGCGATCAGTGATGGTCCGACCACTGGGGAATACACTTACCTTAGTTTTGGGGGGTTCTTGGGTTTCCAGGTTTTACTTGTGTGTGTGTTTCCATCACTCACAAAACAACGCACACAAAGTAGCACAAACACACAGAGAGAAAATGGTGATGAAGGCAGAGCAGCTGTGCAGAGGTCAGGAATGCAGCTGTGCCTTTTCTGGCTTTTACGTCAGTGTCTTCGTCTGGGGGGGGCGAAGACACAGACTCAACTCCCTTCATCTGCTCCTCCTCTTCCTCTGTCTGTGTCTATTCTTTGTGTCACACAGAGAATTTAAATATCATCAGATCCTCGGCAGCAGTGAAAATTATTAACTGGGTGTAACAATTAGGCATCGTGGATAATTTACTGTTTCTCCCCCCCCGACACAGTTTGCTGCCAAGCTTTCATAACAACTTCCTTATAAAAGGCCTAAATTCTACAAAACAGCTTTCCTCATAGTTAATGAGGCATTTATTAATTATTATTTTTAAACCAGTGACAAAAGCTACGTTTACGATCATCAATCATTATTAAGGATTTCTTTTTTAATAATCCGTCATATCAGAATTTGCAGATATCATTTGTGCATGTTTTTTTAAGACCAAGGAGTTATCGAATAAAATTTCTAAACCTTGTGTGCGTGTGTGTTGTCTGTGTGTGTGTGTGTGTGTGTGTGTGTGTGTGTGTGTTGCAGCACCAGATGCATCCTACACCCACTGGAAGCAGACAGTGTTTTACCTGGAGGAGTATCTGACGGTGCGGAGAGGAGAGGAGATCGTTGGCAGCATCGCCATGAAGCCCAATGAGAAGAACATTGTGAGTATGATACCACTCACACTGTGATGGCTGTGTGTTGCACTCTAACACTGATAATGGCAGCGGCTAAGGAATGACTCATTTCCTGAGTTGTCCCCCCCCCCTCCCCACCCACCCACCCACCCACACAGGTGGTTTTCCCCTCAATGCTGGATTGTGGTCAAACAGGAAGAAGCACCGCAGCCACCTCGAGACGAGCAACAGCAGATCATCATGGCTCCTCTCCTGCCCCGGAGGGAGAGGACATGTTGCTTTCTGCTGTTGTCCGACTCAAGCAGCTTGTGTTTATGTAAAACCTCATTCTGCCAGCAGGTGAAAATCCAAAACAGGGTTTCTTAACATCTTAACATATGTTTCCTCACTCATTGCCAGGAGGGGTTTTAAGGTAATTTAAAGGCGCCAGGCCAAAAGGGACCTGGAGGACCCCCCATGAAATCAGACCCCCCCCCAAGCCCCAAGAAGAACATGAACCCAAAGCACATGATTATTAATTAACATAATTAAGGGTCAGATAATACAGTTTAACTGCAGCCCCCCCCCCCCCCCCCCAGTCCTCTAGAACGGTCCATGAAGCTTTTGGCAGTAATCTATTGGCCTGCTGTTGCTCCAGTCTCCGGTACGTAGCCAATCACAGACTTTCAGGTGGTTCTCACTAAATTGTCCTTGGATGTGGATTAACACAATTAAAGGCTTCCATCTGGCCCCCCCCCCCCCTCAGTTCAGGGCCCTAATTGACATTCTCCTTCTTCGCCCACCCTGCTCATCACGTGACACTTTCTCCTCTCTCTCTCTCTCTCTCTCTCTCTCTCTCTCTCTCTCTCTCTCTCTCTACCTGCAGCGCGACTTGGACTTCACCTTCGAGCTGAACTTTAAGGGGCAGCTGTGTGAAGCGGCCATTTGTCACGACTACAAGATGCGTTAACTTTGACCCCGGTGCCCAGTCGAGTTCCAACCCTTGACCACCAGAGGGAGACGGAGACACACACCCCCCCCCCCACCCCGACCGTAGACCAGGAAAGACCAGGCCGAGGAGAGGGCCGAGAGGGGCCCCACTGACAACATCACTATTGTCACTCAGATGAAGGCAGGAAGTCACTAACTGACGGTGAACAGCTCTGAATGTAACACTGACCAAAAAAAAAGAGGTCAGGGTCTCGATGATTGTCAAAGATGAATCGATGTGCATGAGGTGTGAGATGGAGTGATGTTCCTCTGTGTTCTCTTTTTTTAACGATTACTTGAACCTTGCGGAGCGACGCATGTTCCGTTCACATTCTGTTACGAGTAGAGAATCCATTTGAAGGCATAGGTCTTATGTCGTACTATGTACTGTAGGGAATGATTGTCTGATTATAGTTGTGTAACTTTAACAATGTGGGGAAAAACTGGCAGCAATCGAGCGCCAAAGCCAAGGACCCACCCACCTGCGTACGTGCCGTGTATGTGAAAGGTAACGTGTTTGCATCGTCAGTGTACAAGTAGCTATCTGTGAGTGTGTAACTGGTGCACAGCTTGGAGTCCAGACGTGCCCCCCCCCCCCCCATCCCCCCATCCCCCCATGTCGTCGGGTTGAGCTGTGAGGTTGACGTGCCAATAACAGACCTGCCCATCCCAACTGCCTCTGACCGGCCACGCTCCTTCACAGGAGAATTTAAGGAAATAAGAAATAAGAAATCAAATAAAAGAGAGGGAGATTTTTGTTTTGCATTTTCAACATTTTAGAGAATAAGATCCAAATGTTGAGAATGAAGTCAAACTAAATCAGAGGAAGATAAATTCTTTGCCATTTCCACAATAAAGTCCACTCCTCTGTTTCATCAAGTCCAGAAATAACTGACTTCACAACTTGACGGTGTTTGGTTAAGCCATCGATATCCTTAATACTGATTACCACACTGTGTTTATGTACTTAAATCTTTAAATTTCAGGTGAATTAATGATATTATGACTTTATTCTCAAAGTGCAAAAACCTTCCTCTTCTCCTCTTCTCTCTTGAGCCTAATTCTCTCCTGCACTCTTTACTGGTTTGAGATAAGACTTCCCTCAAACCACAGCAATTCACCCCTCGGTCTACACCTGGACATAATAGATATTAACTAGTCCAACCTGAAATGCATTCATGAATCCCTTTGTAGCAGGAAGCTGTTGAGAACAGATGTTTCTCAGCTTCTCCTGCCGTTAACGAGCTCCGACCTTCATAGAGCAGCGAGTGTAATAATGATGAAAACTGGAGACACTGTTCCTGTGCCGGGTTCCATGATGTGGAGTTTACAGACGGCACGAAGAGGAAGAAGAAGATCTTTCCACTTCACCTATGCTCTTACTGAACTAACGTCACCGCCAAGGTACACACTGAGGGGATTTTATTACATCATCACTTTAACATTTCCCTCAGATATAAACACAATGTTTTTTTATCCTTTCTTTTAAAAGTTTGACTCTTTCCCAGTCTGTAATTTGTGTGTTTCTCTGAAATCCAAAGTGTTCAGAAACAGCCTCTGTCACCAAAGTGCAGCGTGAACACAAAGAGGAGGAAATACAGTCGATCAGTTTTAAAGACGCGTGGAAATAATGCTTTTAAAAATCAGCTGTATAACAGGGGCGCCGCATAACAAGCAATACAGTGTTCACATGTTATTTATGCTTTCAAACAAGGCAAGTCTTCTTATCTATTCAAAATAATGGTAGAATTGAGAGAGCACCTTTGGAGGAAAAGCGTCTTTAACACCAATGTTGAGATTCTCACATAATTAAATAAATCTGACAGATTCTAATAAATTGGCATGTTGAGTCCAGGTGTATTTCCTCTATTGAATATGTTGTCATGTCAAATAAAAATACTGAATAAACAGCAATGTTCAAACCCAAGTCACTGTCTCAAGAATAAATGATTTGTATACAAGATTTTTTAGTGTACATAAAATATGGACACATTTGTTTATTTTTGTGCTATTTACATTTTTGTATAAACATGAAAGTGATGTACAAGATACTGGCAGTAGTGGAGCACTATTAGTGAATATTTTAAAGAGTCAAACCCGAACCCTGTGCAGCTGTGACACACTGACAACGTCACCAGATACAGAAAAAATAATTTGTGCAATCAAACTTCATTTGGTCCGTGAGAGGGAAAATATCTGCTTTGTTTCCCCAACTGTTTAAAAAGTTCAACACAACTGGACACAACTCTTTACAACTTACTGTACAAACATGAACACATATTTTATATAACAGCAAAGAAAGAAATACTACATTTGATCCTGGGACTTCTCATTTAAACTTGGCAAAAATCTGTCTTCGGTACATTACTTCTGTTCTGAGCTGTGTGATCATTTCGTAATTTGTCAGAAACTGAGACACATTATTCTGAAGTATCACAAACATTGATTAAGATAAGTCACATTTGTGTTTTCATGTCATGTTCTGCATGTGAACACAAAGTGACAAAGCAAAACACCAAAAAATGAACACATAACACTGGATGATACATTCTTACACACATTAAAATGCAAGAATTCTCAGATGGAGGGAATTTCATAAATATGTGAGAGTTTCAGTCTGAGTGACGAAACATTTCTGTTCAATTTTAAAAAGTGAAAAAGTGTTGATAGTGTGTGGAAAGAGTTTGTTCAGTTATTTTGATATCAAACCCTCACAGGGAACATTTAAACATTTCTAACATTGATATAATATTATTACTTTACTACATCGTCGTGGAAAATACATTTGAAGTTACTTTTAACTAAATTAGTTTAATTAGTTTGATAAATCAAATGTAGAAGAATATTGTACCAGTACAATAACATCTGTGACAGTAGATATTGTGGTGTTTTTGCTATGAGGCTGAGGAGCAGGTGAAAACCACTTAGAAATAAAGCTTGCTCACTGACTTGTGTAAGTAAAGGGTAGTGCTGCTCTGTGTGTGTTTATGTGTGTGTTTAACTGTTAGCAGCAGGATTTGCTCTTCGCTGATTGGCTGCCGTGCAGCTCCACCGTCTTCACCTTCTCTCTGTCTTCTTGTTCCTTCAGAATTCTGAGGAAAACAGGGAGATATACATTTTGTGGAGCAGCTAAAGCAGGAAACACAATAATATCCTGTGTCCATTAGACTTCATGCTGTGAAGGCGGATGTGTTTGTTGTGGCTACTGCTGCATCAGGTCTGCATAAAGCCTGCAGGGGTTGTTTTCTCCCACTTTAAAACAAATGCTAGTTGCAGCGCCCCCTGCTGACATGTTGTCATGTTGTAAATATAGCAGAGCAATCATATCCAGTCTAACTTAACTGGAATCAACATGATTATTCGAGGCAGAATCAGTGACAGTGGATAACTGAGAGTTTTAGCAATAATGTAGAATTAATGGCACTGATTCAGTTTTCTACAGCAAAGACATGAAGCTCATTGCCAAACATTGCCAGTGCCATGTCTCACACACAGAGGGGAGGACGGGGACATTGGATTTCTTTGTTTTTCTTGTTGCGTGACGTCGATCACAACCACATGCTCACCTGGCTAAATGAACCATGGACTCCATCACATTGTGTCCGGAGCAGGCGCTGCACTCATAGAAGGCCATTTGGCCGTCCTGCAAAAATGATGATGATGATGATGATGATAATGATGATGATGATGATGATGATGATGATGATTACTACAGAAGACTTTATAAATGTTAAATTCTTGCACCATGATGAGTGGAGGCCTTTCAAAAAACTAAATCCTCTAGTAATAGAACATCTGGGCTTACAAAGTACTTTCCAATTTCCATAGAAACTAATTAGCACAACAGAGACCAGAGGAATAAAGAACTATCAAGAGATTCAATACTCCAGATTCATGTGCACACAAAACTCACATTATCATAAGTTATAGAAACAGCACTACTGGATGTAATTGGTAGTAAACAGACACAGACCTTGGCCAGTCTTTCACCCAGGCCTTTCTGAACTTGTCTCTCAATCTCCTTGTCTGTCTTGTTTCCCAGAAGCAGGATGGGAATGTCGTCGCCAGCTCCTTCCTATAAAAGGGAAGAACACAGACCAAAGGAAGAATCCTCTTAAGAGAGTCCACTGTGGTTAAAGAGCCACTGAGGCCCCCCCCCCCCCACCACCTTTTCTCTGCTCCCATATGGAAAACCAATCAGAAGGGAACAGACACTGGTCTATATATGATTTTATAATTTCTACATTATTATACTTTGAACACAACATTTCTTAGAAAGCGGATTTCAGTCAACTGAATCTAGTCAGAAAAAGAACTGCACAGGGATAAAACAAAAAACTAAAACTTTTTCTTCTTGGTGTATGAAATGTTAAAGATGTTCGTCACACGGGTTGAATTTCATCAAGTTACCTTTACGCTCGTCAGCCAGTGTCTGACAGCAGTGAAGCTCAGCTCTGCTGTGATGTCGTACATCACAACAACGCCGTCAGCCTTTCGGAAGAACTGTTTGGTGATGCTTCGAAACCTGCAGGAGGAGGAAGAAGAAGAAGAAGGTAGTTGTTACATCAACAATCCCTGAAAACCTCCTCAGTCCTGCAGGAGATAACTTTGAGTTTCCTACTGAGATGCACTGAACCACATTGTGTAATATTAATGTTTTAGGTTTTCCCAGAAACTAGGAATTTGACCTCACCTCTCCTGTCCTGCTGTATCCCACACCTGCAGCGCCACCTTGCTGTTGTCCACTGCTATTGTCTTTACACTGTAGTCTATACCTGCGTATTCAGACGAGATAAACTATTATTATACATACATATAATATATAAATAAATACATATGCCACAGATGACTGTAGAAACATATACAACTATACAAAGATCAAATGTGAAAATGTTCATGACTGAATAAAACATGAATGGATGAGTGGAAGAAACTGAAAAAGTAAAAGTGGTAAAAGTTTTATTTATAATGAAAGCTGCATGATCAAAACTCTAGGCTCTTTATTTTTTAATACATTTTTCAAAAGTCCTTGAGAGAATCTCACCTCTTTTTATCAGCTTCTACCAAGGCTTGAAGTTAAGTCGTTAAATACTGTTTATACAATATATTCATATATACTATAAAAAGCATTGATGAGAAAAAAATATTATCTTATTCATCCTGTTGTCTCAGTGTTAAAACCATTGGGTATGTGGTATCAAAGTGCTTTGTCAGCAAACACATGCAGAGTCTGAGGTTGACCTCAGGAGCCACAGGCTGTGTTCACGCCTTCGCTCACAGGAACCAACAGATGACGTCCTCTGTCTGTTTGCACCGTGAGACACGTACCCACAGTGGCACAGGTGCCCGGGTTGAAGCAGTTGTCACAAAATCGCTGAAGGAGGGAGGTCTTTCCCACACTCGAGTTCCCCACCAGGACGACCTTGAAGAGGCGGTCAGGAGGCGAGAGGCCGCCTTCCTCCTGAGGAGACAGGTGCATGATGGGAACAGAGAGAGGAAGGAGGCTCCAGGAGCTTTCTAACACGTCTAACAACAGAGTAACGATAACCTCAAGTAATGATCACAGAATAAAAACAATTATATAAAACATTAGTCTACATTAAGTGACCCTTCCCTGCAGTTTATCAATCCCTGTCCACAGTCTTACATTTAAACTGGTCTCTTTGCCAACAGGCTGACCCCTTGGAGAAGTGGGAGTATCTCTTTCATCCATATTTCCAGTCTTCTGCTGCTGGGCAGGAGACGCACGCGGATGAATATCGCTCATCACCAAGTCAATATTCTCCTTGTTGTCGAAGACCTCCTCTCCTTCACTACACTCCTGAAGAGGAGGTGGTGCTTGACAGTCACTCAGGAGCAAGTGTGGGAGGTGGTCCTCCTCAATGGAGATGATCCTCCGGAGGTGACCCCTCGTCTCCGTTGGGCAGGACGGCTGAGAGGAGCCATTGGTTAGATTCGGCCTCACAGTGCTGGACGTCAGCTCCTCCTCATCCCTGCTGCTCATAGAAAGTTACATAGAACCCACGGGAGGAAGAGAAACAAAGCAGATCGAACATTAGAAACCGTCTTGCCTAGAGAGAAATTCAATTATTAAATCATCACTCGATGTTTTACCTATTGAAGATGTTTGTGTTCATTTGTTTGACAGCACCGATTAGAGGCCTCTGCTTATAACCCGGTGATGTGTTGTGATTCTTTGGATTCTGCAGAAATGGAACATGAAGTTTTGAATCATGCACTGGAACAAGATACAAGGTTCAGTCTGAGAATGAAAAATGATTTAATAAACAACACGTACCTGATAGCAAATGTCCCTTTCATCTCGTAAATGTTTGTTCATTTCCCTGGATTCGACAAAGAGAAAACCTTCAGTCTTACCGAACACGTTTTAGTGTTGTGCAACTGACCTTAGTCTTTAACAATTTGAATACCTCGCCTTGTCAGAGATGATGTTTACTGATGAATAATTCACAAGCTATAAGGACTGTGATACAAACAGCTCTGCACCAACATCTTAACGTGGCTAATCGTGATCATGACAAGTCAGTGGATCAGCCGCCTGAAGAACGAGCTGTAAGAAACTATAGAAATAGTTTTTAAGAAGAACATTTATGAGAAGGAGCTGAAAATGCCAGACGAGCCTTTTGTCTTAATAAAAATGTAAACTTAGTAACCGTCCTCTGACCATTACTATAAATAATTTACAAGTAATATATGTGACAAAAGCAAAGAGACATAAATAATGTTACTCAAATGAACTCACAGTTTTTTCACTAACCAAACTAAATTATGTAGTTTGCTTGAAATAATTCACAGCATAAAGTGTTGACACTCAAATCCAGCTGTTATTCTCCCTGCATAGCTCCTCTGTGTTTCCTCTCATACCTCATCAGGTCCAGTTGTTTGAGGAGACTCGATCTCTCTCTCTGAAGTCCCTCGGTCAGTCTGTAGATTTCCCTGTGTTCAACAACAAAGAATATTTGAACACAAAAGCTGTATAAATGAAAAGAAATTGTATTTTATAAAAAAATATGACCTGCACCAAATTATAAAAATATGACAGATCTAAAAAAATCTGTTAATAGGACACATAAACACAACCCTTTCTCATCTCCTCTCTTAAAGATCACAGCAGTGTAGGCATGAGATTTATAAACCAGAAAGGAATCAGAAGAATGAGGTAAACCAAAATAATTTGGTTACCATTATATCTATTTCCCTCATGTTACCTCTTAATTTGTTCCCAGCAACAACTTGTGATGTGTCCTGACCAGTAAAACTAAACTAACTGATGCAGAACATGTGACATGTGAGTTGTTAAGATTAGCTTCAGGACGACTCACATCTCCTTCTCCTCGTGGAGCCGTGTGGACTGCTCCTGCAGGAACCCCAGCTGCTCCTGGGCCAGGCTCAGCTCCTGGCTGGTTTGATCCAGCTCCCGCGCCAACTCGTCGTTTGTCTGCTTCAGCTTCACGTTCTCCACTTTGGTCACGTGTTGCTCGCTGTGGAGGTCTTTGCACTGGCGCTCCAGCTGGAGTCAGATCCAGGGTCAAGACAAGGGAACAAGAGAAGTGAGGAGATCTCAGCTTAGATTCCTAAATATTTCTAGATAAACAGAGTTATTGCCTTTCTGATCAAACTCAGGCCACAAGGATAATACCAAGTTTGTTAAGTACACAAGTAAACACAATATATAAAATGGGTTGAGTCGTATTTTAATGATTATTTGTCGCATATTATACAGTATATTTAAAGTCCCTGTGTGTGGGAAGATAAAAGTGTTACTCTGACTTCTACAAATGCATGACTGTTAAATGTGCAACGACTTTAGTCAGAGGATGAGAAAGCAAAATCCACATGATGTGAAGATACAATATCTGAGTGTTTCTCAACAAACTGCTGTTGTAACATAAATTCCACTGAAGGGACAATGATGTTCCCCGCAAACAGGAAACTCAGTTAACAGCCGACATGTTATTCAGTGGTGCTCAGGAAAAGTCCTCCTCGGTGTGACCAGAATTAATCCCGGTTCACTAATGAGCCTGGAAAGCCTGAGAGTCTGTGACTGGAGGTGTGAGCCAGAAACCATTAACGTCTCTCAGAACTTGTCAACACAAGCTGTGGTTACTCATTGAGGAACCATGGATTATACTGGATTTACACCAATGACATATGACTGAGTGTTAAATGTGAAAGCTGCTATTATAGAAGTCTTTCACAGCAGATGGACAGAAATATTCAATTATCATGTTTATTAAATTAGGAAAATATTTTCACTTATTAAAGGAAGTTGGTTGCTGCAGTAAAAACAACCTTCAGTATCAAAAAATACTTAAGATTTTCATGATATTTTTGTTTTGGACTTATTGAAGTACTTTAACATGTTAGGAATTGTATCAGTATATTTATTTATCTTATATTTATCTGTGTAGCCATTGGGGTACATACTACTCACGCTGGTTGCTCGTAATTTTTATCGTGAATATCTTTTTAGCATTGCTTCAATAGCTAGCATTGCATGAAAGCAGAACATCGTGGAGTCCTGAGTATTTAACTATGATGTCCATGTAAGTCCAGCTTTCGTCTTGTTTCTCATGTGTTCAGCTGCTCTGACAGTTGAACTTCCTCACGTGAGACCTTGAGATAAGTCTTTCTCCTCGTCTGTGAAGACAGCATTGCACTCTGGGGGGAGAATCACTTTTTGATGGATCTCACTCACCCCTCTCTGCTTCTGGAAGAGATGCTCCAGCTCTTTCTCTTTACCGGACAGCTGCAGCTCCAGGTCTTGACTCAGAGACAGAAACCGCTCGTAGTCCTTAAGACCATAGATAACAGGGTGAGAAGGAAGGAGATCGACAGTATATGACAGAGTTGAACACAAGGAGAAAGACTTGTTTGACGTTACTGATCGGTGTGTACCTGCAGCACGATCCTGTCTTTTTCATTTTTGATTTGCTGCTCCATTTCCTCGTAGAGGCGTCTTATCTCATCGTCATGTGTTGCTGCTTTTCTGTGTGGATGAAATACAGGTGCGTTACCTAACGGCCAGTTGATAGCCAAAATACAATCAGAGTTTCTTTCAATGAATAACACCTATTCTAGACAGAAAAATACATCCTTTTAGATGAACCTTGACCTTAAACCTCCACATCTTCAGATAATCAAATACTCAAAGATGTCCTGGTCCGACCTTTCGAGAGCGCTCTCCATCTCCCTCTTGTCCTGGTTGGCCTCTTTGATCTGGGACGTCACTCTGGATAAGAAGTCCTCAAAATTGGATAAGAGATGTGGTTCATCCCGACGCAGCTGAGCCCACAGACCACGCACCTCAGCAGGACTGCAAGGGACAGAAGGACGGAGCACATGTAATGAAGAGCAGCATGTTGATTTCTTAAAATAACATTTGAAGTCTTTTGCCACATGATTTCACGAGGAACTCATTATCCCTTTTGGAATTGGAATAGAAATCAAACTGTAAGGAGATGGGTGGAAATTCTAGCAGAGCAACAAACATTGAAGCAGCTCAGCGACCAGATTATTGTGGTTTTTCATGAGGACATTGTGTTTTTTGCCTTCAGAAATCCATTCATTATTATTACAGGAAAAAATGAAGTAAACTATTCCTGATAGGAACGCTGCCATGCTGCAAATGCAAGGCTCAACCA
Source organism: Platichthys flesus (assembly GCF_949316205.1). Lineage (NCBI taxonomy): Eukaryota > Metazoa > Chordata > Actinopteri > Pleuronectiformes > Pleuronectidae > Platichthys > Platichthys flesus. The sequence goes on along the minus strand of NC_084950.1, from coordinate 5,835,645 downwards.
ATCGTGAGTCAAATCACTAAATAAAACCAAACTTATCAGAAACTTGAACGAACATGTGTGCTAACAAGTACTTAAAATTACAGAAACTATGACAAAAATTTACTTGACTTGTACTTTTTAGTTTGTTCCATGTCCCATAAACTAACATGGAGGAGTTCACTTTGGCACTAAGGTTCACTTTGGGGGAGGAGTCATTTTCAGTGGTGGGATGTAACAAAGTACATTTACTTAGTTAGTTTTATTTTCATGTACTTTACTTAAGTAGATTTATCTTCAGGCGCTTTTCACTTTCACTACAATACATAAATCACTACTTTCTCCACCAACATCTTTAGAAAGCATTGCGTTACATGCACAATGTTTTTTATAGCTTTAAACTAATCACTAACGCAAAAGGAATTTGTTCAATGATCTAATCAATGAAGAGCTTTATTAATTCTGTATTCTCTATTATATGACAGTCAGTTCTATTCTTGTATTGAACAAAACATACAGTATTTAGTAGTTAACAAGTAGTTTAGACTGTTGCTCTGCACAAAAACTATGCGATGCCAGGAAACAAATGAATGATGTAATCATGTTGACACATGAAACAATGTGATGTGGATGTGAACTGTGATTAGTGAATGAAAGTCAAACAGACAATGTCCTGAAGTCTGGTCGCAGTCCCTTTCAGTTAACGCTGCACAATGTGATCTAATCCAAGATGTCATCTGGAGCTCAGACCAGGTGGGCGGAAGTCAATAGGATGTTTAAATCTGGCATCCACCTCCACTGCTGTTTACTTTTATTGAGTTGTTTGTTAAAGGTGAGTCTAGTCATGTGTTTCATAAGATCCTGCCAGTGCATCTGTCTCTCTGCCTAAACAGACCTCCACTCCACATACTGATGGCTTTTTAATGTATGAAATACCAATACAGAGATTTAGACATGCTTTTATAAGAGTGAATTTCTTCTGGAGGTAATTCTACTTCAGATTTAAAATGAATTCAGTTTCAAACGGTGTGAAAAAGGTTTATGGAGATCTGAGCACTTTGCTCTCAGTGGCAGCACAGGAGCTTTGTTTGAGAGTGGAAAACTTTCAACTCCTGTAGAGTTTGCACAGCTGATTACGGTCTCAGGCCGAGTCGCCTAAATATATAGTGTGGGCTCAAAGGAAATGTTGACAAAGTGTGCAAAGATATGACACACACACAGACACACACACAGTACTCACTCTTCAAAAACACTGTTGGCTCCGAGGCTCTCCATTAGCATGCAGAAGTGTTTCTCCTCCTCACCGTCGTCTCCTCCCGTCAGGCTCTCCTCCCACTGCGTCTGGTACAGGACCTCTGGTGAACTCTTACTGGGGTTATGGTCCCCCATGTCTTCCTCTACAGAAACCCTCTGGCCAAATAAAAACTGGCCTGTAAAAGAAAAGAATAAAAGAATAAAAGCTCAGGAGTACAATCAAAAACACCAGACTGGTCTGAGAGTGGACCCCAGAGGGATTGTTAGGAGAAGAAACAGACAATAAACGTACTGAAGCCCGAGGAGAACTCGTCGAGGGTAAGGAATCCGTTGCCGTCGGAATCGAGGGAATCGAACACGTTCTCCAGCTCCTCTGCGCTGAGAGGGAGCTCGCCGTTCAGCCTCTGTTCAGCAAGACACAAAAAACACAGCTGCTGTTGGCAATGACAGAGCCTCAAGACCATTAACTGTACTGTAGCTATAACAACTGCTACTTGACCCTGGAGAGGACAGTCATTTGTGCAGCAGGGATCATGTGGTGCGGTGATGGTCTCCTATAGTTTCAAGCCCTCGCAGTCTAAATGAGAGTTAATTAGCTCTAATAACACAGGATCTGGGATTTATTTCAACAGCCTTAAAACGCTAGGTGTAACACAAACCCAGTTGGGGTAGTTTACAGAAATATGTGTTGGCATTAACTTACATGATAAAATAGTTTATTATAATGTACATGTTTTGTGTTGGTGACCTAAATGCTAAAGCAGCAGCTAGGTTCCATAAAAAAGATCCAACTCCCAGTAAATAACCCAGAAAATGTGTTTGAGTACAGATGAAGTAACCCAACGTTCTTCAGTGTGAACTAAGATTTTTCTAATTCTTATTTTGAGCAGACACTTTAAAGTATTGGCACATTCCGGGGATCATCCCAGTGTACATACAGTGTCTATAATTACCAGCAGTTCCACAGTAAGTTGGAAGTTGGTTTAGCGGCGGTGTTTGAAGAGGATGGACAGAGATAACACTAGAGACAGGAGTGACAGCTGTTTCTTTAGTAAGCAGATAATCCGATGTGTGACCCTCCCAAAGAAAGAAAAAACCTTCTGACTCCGACAGTCACTGCTGGATGATTTACGAGAAAAGCCAACAGTGCCACACCTCTGTAACCAGCTCGGTGTTTTACACTGTGTTGACACTGGTGCGAATGTTGACCAATGCCTTCCGTGCAACCCGGGGAAAGAATAGCATCAGTGCAAGACATTCGGTTGTGTCTTGTAAAAATGTGTTATCAGGGCTGACCATATCCCTCATGTCAGCAAACAGCTGTAAAGCTCGTCCGTTAGTGGTCACAGTGTGAAACGAACTTTACGCTGTGAAAATCCCACGGAAATATTGTCACTGAAAACACTGTGTTGAAAAGAGTAAGCAGTGTGTAGCTCATCTGTGGAAGATGTTAAATAAATAGCCATCGAGTGCTTGTTTGCTTTGGAAATGTATACAGAGGAGGAGACATGATTGAACAAGGCGAAGCATCAAATCACTGAAGGTGGTGAATGAGGCCAGACTACTAAAGAAAGGCCTGATGGTTTTAAAAGACCCGTCCAACCCAGCTAACTACCTTATTAATGTTAGTGTTATGAGAACCAGACTCCTCTCAAAGCCGTCCACCTCGTGAACCCTCTAGGTCCAGCCCTGCATGTCCATGCTGTAGGTTTTAAATAAATGGAAAGCAGATGGCTTTTTTATGCACTTTATCTTTCAGGTACCTGCTGATTGTTGCCTGACGGACTCTAACGTCTTATCCATACAGTTTATTAGCGCTGCACAAAAACGCCTGGAGGCATTACCACGAAACCTGGAGCAGGTCGGTGGACTTCTACCATCAGCACTAAAGAAGTGGTTATAAGTTTGTTGGTTTGAGTCCCACCAGACCCGACTATCAAACATCAGTAAGCGTGAAATTCAAGTTCAGAAAGGGACATAGAAGAACCTTCTTATGTTCTGGGGGTGGATCAAGGATTTGTTGCTTTATTTAACATTGTTTTTTTTTTTACGTTTCCAAGGAGAATGATAACTCTATCAGTGTTTACTATCGATTGACTTGATTGAATTTAAGGCTTTTGGCCTTAGTGGAGCTAGGCTCTCTTCAGAGTCCTATGATAGGATGAGTACTCTATCCCCTAACCCCTACAAATTTCAATCAACGTTGTTAATACGGTGATCTAATATTAACCTTTTAAATACAGTGTGTAGCTCTTTAGTACAATTTGGCTGAACGGGCCGCTGTCCTGCTCCCCATCTAATTTCAAAATCCATTATCATAAACACCGGATCAAAGCCTCTCCTCTATGTATTTACGCTCCTGCAGTGAGAGCCCACAAGTGCTTCATCAAAGGATTATCAACGTCAGGGATGAATATCAGCAGCACAAGTGAATCTGCACAATAACGTGAGTGGAGGAGAGGCATGACAACGCTTCGCTCCCTGTGTCTCAGTGTCTTTTATGCCGCTGTGAATAAAGGTTCAAATTTCCTATTCATGTCTTGTTCAGAATCATTAATGAGTGTGTCTGCTCTTTATGCCCCTTCTGGACAAATTTGATCATATCTCTGTAAATTAGAAAAAATGTGGATAGAATCCTCTGCTACTTCAGATGATAAAATCCACACTGATATTTTATTAACTAGAATAAAACTCTATTCCGACAAGTGCTCATAAATTCAATCAGGCTGCGTAAAATTTCACAAACTCAAATGTCAGTTCCCTTAATAAGCCTGATTTGTTTTTCACAAAAAATCCATGAATTATTCCCAACCAACAAAAAAAGGGGTGAAACATAACTTGACTAAGGAAATTAGGTGTCTTCAAAAGTTATTAAAGTTATTTATTGTGTATCTTCTAGTGTGTTGTTATGACTCTCCAGTGGAGTATAACTTTATATGTACTTTATACAAACATAAAAAACAAGTTCTCCTTTTTAAGAGGACTTCCCTCACTCCTCGTGTCAGCAGCCTCACCTGCATGTCGCGCCGGGTGATGAAGCCCTTGTTCTCGACGTCACACATCTGGAAGAACTCGTGGGTCTTCTCATGAAAGCTTTTTTGTCCCGCGTCTCTATTCTCCCCGCCGCCTCCTTGCCTTTGCCGGCTTGCTGTCCTGGCTGCAGCGGTGGTCCTGGTGCTGGCGGTGGTACTGGGAACAGTAAAAGCCGCCATGGTGCTCGCCTTGATGCAAAAGCGTTTGTCGTGTCACTTCACATGAGCCAGGTGCAGACAGGGGTGCAGGGAAAATAAAAAAAACGCAGAGAGATCCCGGAGAAGTGGCGCTTCAGGCTGCTGAACATCAGAGGCTTTAAACAATGTCCCAGATCATCATCTCTTAGCAACCACCTCTTTAATTAGTCGATGAAACCTAGGAGATAGACAGGAGCAGAATCTTCAGTATAAATAAGTGCAGCCTCTTGTCTGTATGTATTCAACATAGAAATATCATATTTCTACTACAGCTCAATGTCAAGGTTTATGTTTACTGTCTGATTTCTACTTACTAGAGCTGCACATGGAGCTTGAACCGAATTTTGTTCTGCTGTGCTCTCTGGTCTGGATGACTATTAAAGGTTCAGTGTGTAAAATTTTGTGACACCTAGTGGTGAAGTTGGATGTGGCAGCTGAATAGCCCCGCACCTCAACCTCCCCTTCCAAACATGTGGCAGACTTCAGTCGTTCTAAAAACTCAAAAGATGTTTAGTTTGTCCAGTCTGGGCTACTGTAAAAAACATGGCAGCCTCCGTACAGAGGACCCGCTTCCAATGTAAATATAAAGGAACTATTCTAGGGTAAAGAAAACAAGAATTGGACAATTAAGATGTAACAAACTAGTGAAAACATCAATAGGAATTCTTAAATATTAAATTTCTGCAAATAGATCCCTTTCACCTTAGTTCTAACACACTGGACCTTTAAGTTCACCTTGACTTCTAAATGAATGTAGTGCATCAAAACATGTTATTGTAAAAAAGGATCCATAAAAATAAAATCAAAAATAAAGCAACAGAACATTAAGAATTCAAAAACACCTTAACCTTAACAGAAATTAAGAAAATGTGATCATTAACTTCCGAAAGTAATGTTTTAAATATTGATATAAGAATATTAAACGTTAATCTTCTTTATGCTGAGCACCTGAAACAGCCGCTGCTCTTCTCCTTCACTGCACGTGACCGCCCCTTGCTGAGACTGATGTCGTCTGACAAGTCAAAAGTTTACTTAATTTGGAAAGAAAGTTGTGGTAAGGCGAGGGTCCTGTCTGATCGGAAATATTGACTGATGTCACTCACTTGGTGGGTTTCATGGGGGCTGCAGTGGTTTTGTGCAGTGGTTTGGAAGACTTGCCTTCCAGAAGCTGAGCTCAGTCGATTCATGACAAGAGTATCTGACAGTGTTCATGTTTACCCACGCACATGTAGATATGTGAGACAGGACAGGGGGGGACAAGTGACAATTGTGTATGCAGGTAAAAGGGCAGAGACCTCATACGCACAGATTCAGACTATCAGCTCGTCCAACCCGTCTCAAAGTGGAATCTATATTTCCTTCTTGCTCTTAGAGCTCAGTGAAGTAATTCAGTTTGACTTTCTCCCATCCTATAAAGCTCTATCTCTTTAATAAGATAAAACTAATTTACAATGTGAATTCCTGTGTGTTCCTGTGTTGCTTTTAATGTTTTGTGTTTTATGTTTTTCCTTGTATTTTATACACAAACTCTTTTATTAAGAAATTAAATAATTCTATTTACGAATTGGGATGTCAACATCACATATTTCCTTTAACAAAGTCATGCGACCTTCATGTGATATTGACTCTTTATTAGGATGTACTAATTGGACATTTGAGCCTGAACATTGTGCAACATCTTTCAAGGATGACGAACCTCACGAGGAAAAGTCTGCAGCCCACAGAGTGCAACGGACAAAACTTAAGTAAAGGCGAGGAGGAAATAAAAGAAGGAACTATTATTATATGGACACAGAGTTGTGTTTTTAACCTCAGACACACACAAGTCACGTATTGTCTCGTTTATGGATCCTTTGTTAAAACTTGGTGTTGAGACGTCTCAGCGACTTTGTATTAGATCAAAAAGATAACAGACAAGAATAACACTTGGTTAAAAGAACACTAGCTTCTATACAGATCTGTGCATCTACGGATAAAACACTGTCTGTGCTTATAGATTCATTCTCACACACTTGGTCTAACTTTACTAAACTGTGACTCTAAGACAAAGATATTTTCCATTACTCTATGGTCTGTGGTTAAATGCTGGCTCTTTCTGTCTCACCTTTTTGTGTTCAACAGTGTTTAACCACAGACAACATCTGTAGCCACAGTTGTTACTGAGTTCAAAGTTAAATTCTATTTAAAGCCATTTAGATTAATGGAGGACAGACTGTAATAAACGTATTGTTCTTAATGGTCACTTCATTCTAACAGCAAAACACAAATGACACAACAGAATCAATCTGAATACACAGCATTAGACGTGATGACACATCAGCTTTAAAAGAGATCGCTCTTGATTATAAGTCACTTTAAAAACAGAGCAACAACAACAACAACAACAATTTCAATTTGTATAGACATAATGTGCTTCATATTAAATATCTGTAAGAGACACTCGTTTGCTGTCTGTGCCGTCTGCACTCAAATACCAGTACGGCAGAGCACCGAGGAACGTCAAGCTGTGAAAACTCACTCATATCATATCACACTCGTCATTTACAAACAACATTTTGAAAGTATGACCAGATTAAAATAGGTTTCCAAGATGACAAATGACCGGTTTGTGTCAATGCTGTTTCTCTTCCTCGTGTCCTCTCATTGTCTAACTGATATACAGAAATATAACACAATCCATACAAAAGCCTGATGTGACACACACACACACACACACACACACACACACACACACACATCTGACACGAAGCTGAAGGCACCCGGGCTATCAAATTCAAAATCTGCCCCGTTTCCTGCAGAGTGATCACAAATGACAACAACCCTCAGTGATCTGCAGCGACAGGAGGAGGAAGAACTTCACACACAAAGTTACACCTGACACGTAAATAACACAATGTTACATGTAAACAACACGTCCAGGAGGAAACCATTATGTAAACAGTGGTCAGATAAGGCTCCGGTTCGCCACAGCACGTGCAACAAGGTAGAAACTTCCACTTCCTCGACAATAGACGCACTTTCTTTTACTGTGAAACTTCCTGTGACAGATGGATTTCTTGACGTTAGCAGCAGAGGCACTTCCCCAAAAGTCCCAACAACAACAGCAGTAACACAAAGTAACACAAAGTAACAAAGAATAACACACAGTAACACACAGTCAGGTGGAAGAGGCTGGAGGAATGATGGCTGCAGGTGGAGAGTAAAGTGAGTGACGTACCAGAGAGTGAACAGAGAGGATTCGTGGAGTTTCTTCTTCTTCTTCTTCGTCTCCTGCTGCTGATTCTTCTTCTTCTTCTTCTTCTTCTTCTTCACGTGAACTTTACATGCGTTAAGAGTCGGTGCGGGAGGGGCGGGGCTTCCAGCGAGTCATCGTACGTAACCACAGCAACAGCCACACGGAAGTGCCCAAAGTTAGGGTTCTAATATTTATCATTCATTTTTCTTTTATACTTTCTTTCCATGTTTATCTCTTTCATTTCTTCTCTCTTTCTTTATTTCTTGCTCTCTGTCTCTTTCATTCTTTTTTATTTCATTCTTTCTTTCTTTCTTTCTTTCATTTTTTTATTTATTGCCCTCTTTCTTTCAAGGTTTAATTGTCTGGTGATTTTGTTGAAAGATTAAATCAGTTAATAAAGGAATGGAATTAAAATAAATTCAGTTAGTTGAAGTCATGTGACATCCCCCCCCAAAATTAAAAAAATCCAACTATAGCAACTAATTATAAAATGTATATTATGACGACGTAAAATTAGGAGTGACATGGCAAAAATCTGTTTTCTAAAGTGTCAATATTGACATTAACGTTAACGTTGAGTTGAGTTGAAGTACCGGGTATGCTCAGATGAGGGCAGTATAGCTCCTCGTATTGGATGAATAACATTTCAGCACAAGTTGTTCCGTCATAAAACAGTAATCTCATATTTAATCAGCTGCTGCTATAGAAGATATTATTACACCTCTTGACCTCTCAGCGTCCTGTAGCAGATTTTCCCTCTCATGTCCCATCTGGACACATATCGTGTAATAAACGGCCCAGATGAGCGTGGACTCTGTTTTACAACAAGTGGGTGTGATCTACAGGGGGAACAGACTCGTACTGCACCATAAACATGTGTCTGCTCCACCGTGCAGCAGCGCAGCAGGTGTGAAACCACTCTCCCAGGCCCCACCACTGTCATGCATCGTCAATGCACGGGCCGAAACCACTTGTATGTTCCACATGTGTGGTGGAGACGATGAGGGCCCCTGAGCTCCAACCGTCTCATCTTCAGGTTGTGTGTGAACAGATGCGTGCAAGTGGACGCTCCAGCTGAGATCTCAGAGCCAGATGGAGGACGGTGAGGGATGATCATTTGAATAGTGTTTGTTTTCTGCCTGAGTAAAGGTAAGAAATCGGTTGAAATGCTGAAAAACTGCTGTTTAAAAATGGATTTATCAGCTTTTAAGAGCTTTATCGAGATCTCTATCCTCAGGTTTGTCTTATGAGAGCTGCAGCTGTTCCAACACCATCGATTAAAAAAACTGCAGCCAGCCTGTGAAGATGAGCAAAGATTCCCCTTCTGAAGAACCTCCGGGAGCCATTTCCACCCGAGGAGAGACGAACCGGAGCAGACTGGGAATAAAGAGTCTGCTCTGCCAGTGTGGCCACATCGCACTGGTTTAAGGCCTCGGAAGGACTGACCTCACACTGGAAGACTCTGGTTCCACTCTGCGTCTCGGACTGTGTTGGGGAGTCATCTGTGCCACTGGTCTTCCAGGGCCTCAGGGATCACGCTATGGGTTCAGGGATGTGCCAGTGGCTGCTGATGTGGCTAAATGCATGTGAAAGGTTCTTCCATTCAGAGACACAGTTTTTTCACTGTATCATTTTGAATCTGTGTGCTCACGGTTTCCAGTTTCCCCATCTATGGACGTGCTCTTTTCTCCTATAGTCTCATAACGATGAAGGGGTTTTGTGCTCAGGAAAACTGAAGAACTCATTCGCATGCAGAACTTGCTCCGCAGCAGAGAGAGTGTAGAACTTTATGAGTGATTCTTGATCTTTTGTCAGAGTCTGGGTAAACAATCCACAACTCAAATGTAGGGCAGACCTACTTTAAAGAACTTTCATCACCTACAAAGCCTCCAGATTTAGAGCCGTCCTGACACCTGTGATTCAGTGTGAACGCTCTTACTTTCACATCCAGGTCCTTCATCTATTTCACAGCCTCTTTGCTCAAGATTCAGTGGATATTTATATGTCGCTATCTTTAACCTGGTTGTTTTCAAGTTCAGTACAAAAAAAAACCTTTGGCTTATTTATATATTTGTAGAAGAAGTCATTTTAATCTAATTTTAATAACTCAAAGTTCATGAATTAAGTGTTTTTTTTATTTATAACTGGGATTTTATCATCTCCCTTTCAACTGCATTGAATAGATGCCTGCTCTGGGGAGTCATTTTTCTCACCACAGCCTCTAGGTGGCACTCTAGAGTAGGGTAATGTGTCGAAATAATCCAGTTCAGCATGTGTGGACTCATTTTTCAGCCAACACACTCACACTAATGAGGTGTGGACACGGAGATAGAGTGCGTCATGCTTAATTTATTGCTGCCGAGTCATAGAAATTATTTTATGAATGGATGATCTAAGCAAAGCGAGAGAAGGATGAGACTCCAGTGTGGAACTCATGTACAGCATCTTGTGTGAAAAGCAATTTTCCAGCTCCGGTGAATTGGATGAGCAGGCAAATTATGAAGTGGAGATGTTGATTTGTCTTGAATCTGGTGCTGTCGGAGAGGCAGTTATAATATCGCTTGTGTGTATTTCTTTCACAAACAGCTCTGTCCTCCATTGTCCCCCTGCTACCCAATAACACAGGTGAAAGATTTACTGTCCAAGAATGATGGTGATGATGTGGCGGGAGCTCATGTGGCACCCTGGCCCAGGTTAGCACATGCAGCTGCCATTGCTTCTTATCACACAAAGTCTTATTGTGCCAGACAAGCTATTACACGCTCCATTTCCAAGGTGGCTGCTGATATACTGAGCGCCTGACTCGGCCCGATGTGTGACATAATGAAAAGCCTCCAATGCTGCCATAGTTGACTCACCAGTCCAATCCATTTGCCCTCTGCGGGTTCCTTTATAATGAACATATTAACTCGAATTGATTAGTAAAGCTCTTGAGTCGACCAGTGCTGTAGATTTGCATGAGGGATCTCATTCCCCCACACAGCCAGATTTATGCCATTAGACAGGATTGCATGTAAGTACCACTTGCTGTAGGCCTCCCCCCCGAGGGAATATTAAAACATGTGTTTCCAGTTGTTTCATGGGTTTCTTCATATGTTCACACTGACCACACTGACTTTTCCATTATCTCACTGCACGCCATCCGAGCAGTTTGCCCTCAGATTAAACCACCTGAAGGAACTGTGCTGGTAAACCAAACCGGTGAATGAATGGTGATGTGACCTTGAAGCAGTTTGGCCCGTGCCGGCTTGTTTTATGTTTATCGAAAGGTAAATAAGACAAATGTCTGCATCGCTTAAAGAGTGGAAGATAAAACAAACACTGCAAATAAAGATAAACAACACGTCTCTGCTTTCTCTCGTTGTGCAAAAAATAATAAATAACAACTAACTGAAATGACAGGAACATGTTTTTATATGTACTGCAAAATAATAGAGTTGTTATGTTGTTTGTAGCTAAAGCTGGTTCCCAAACTTAAATTGAATGCATGGCTAGATAAAGAGAAAAGATGGAGACTGCCAAGCAGCTTCTCTTCACTCCACTCGCACCTGACATACTCCGACCTGCTGTCTCATATTTATTCATTGACTACAGTGGATTCTGTCTTCGACTGGTTCCGACCCCAGCGCCGCCGGCAGAGTGACTCAAGATGTTGGCCGTGGCTCCTCAGAGTAGAAACGTAGGAAGGGATGCTGCAGATTTCTTTCTTCACAGTTTCTCTTCAAATCAGCGCTGATGTGTTCGGTAGTAGAAGCTGCTCATGTTTCCTGTAAAAAGCCTGGTGCACCACAGGGAGCGCTGGTCGGGCTTTTACCGTGAAAACGGATCAAACGGCCGGAGCTTGACTGCACCACTGCAGATCCAGCAGGTGTTGGTGGAGCGTGACATCGTCTTACTTTGATTTTAATTCTGGTTAATGATATAAACCCTCTAAGATAATTCCACTCATTTCATCATCGTGGATGTGGCGTTTAAAGTGACACCTGCCCATCCAGGAACACAAAAAAGTAGTTAGTTCTTCTCACACTGGTGCATCACAGGAAGCAGGTACACAGCTTCACACTCCACACCGGAAAAAAAGCATCTTTCTCAATCGTGCAGTGTCGGATGCTTGAGAGAAGTAAACCGCTGCGTCAACTGGCTGGATCGAGGGGGGGCAGGCCTGTTCAACGCTGCTTACAGTTTCAGTTGAGGATGATTTAGATTTGGTGGAAACAGTAAGTAATGTCTCACTTTCTGTTAAATAAATAATTTAACAGTTTGTACAAACAACATGTTATTTCTTTCTTTGGTTTAATCTATCACCATCCGGCTCAGCATGCAAGTAAGTGGAAAGAGGAAGGAAGGGGGGGGGGGGGGGGGGTTGTTAACAGTTTTAAGGTATCTTTTTCTTCCAGAATCTGTCTTTATTCTCCGAATCTTCCGTGTTGTAGGAAGACGTGTCTGTGATGTGACTGCGTTTCATCTTGTGCACATTATTTATCTGTGGATGTTTTTATTGTTTGAAGTCACAGACGAGAGCAGCAGCTATGAGTGTAACTGCAGCAACAAGTGGATTTGTTGTCCTTCTTCTCACTGTGACAGGTACTGTACATCTACATTCATGATGTCACTCTATTTACACTTACACTTCTGATTCACCTAAAGTGAGTTTGAGAAAGAAAGAAAAAATATAAATGAAACATTCATTCATTTTAATATCATACATACATTTAAAGTGATGCAGAAAGAAAATATATGAAGGAATTATCATCAGTATAATTCTGTATCTTTGTTTAGAAGTTTCTATCGTCTAGAGCTCAAATTATTACAGTCTGAAACATGTAATTATTATTATTATTATTATTATTATTATTATTATTATTATTATTATTATTATTATTATTATCATCATTATTCTCATCATAACTGAGTTCCTCTCCTCCAGATGCAGGAATAGTCATGAGTGTGTGGAGTCATTAGTTGAAATGCTATGGAATGCTGCTCAGGGAAATGTGTTTCCTTTCTACAGAAAGTAAAAAGTAAACTCTGGTGAACTCTGTTCTCTGGTGTCGTTATGAAGCTGATTCTCTGTGTTTCAGTGGTACAGTGTGAGAATGGCTGGGATTTGAGTTACACTTCTACTGAGATCTGTGCCCTCAGAGGATCAACTGTGGACATTACCTGTACCTACACATACCCATCCACATTAAATAACCTTGATACAGTTCAGGAAACCTTCTGGTTCATTCAAGAGAGTAATGGGATTTACGTTGATCTAAGGACTGATCCGGAGTATGCAGGTCGAGTGGAGAATCTCTGTGAAAACAACAAGTGCACTCTAAGAATCAATAACCTGACAGAGAGCGACTCAGCTGTGTACAAGTTCAGGTTAACAACAAACCAACCTACTGGGAGTTTAACTGGTTCAGCTGGAGTCACTCTGTCGGTCACAGGTAACATTCATTCATTTATTTCCTACATCTTGTTTGGTTCACTTGAGTGTGTCTGTGCAGTTTTATATGCATGTGTGTGTTGTCAGTTTGGACTAAAATTAATTCCTTATTCTCACACACAGATTTGCATGTGCAGGTGAACAGATCAGTGCAGGATAGCAATTATTACCATCCTCGTTACATGAAAGCAGAGCTCAGGTGTCAGAGCAGTTGTCGTCTTCCTGATCATTTGAACTACGTCTGGTACAAGAATCAACAGAAGGTGATTGGAAGAGCCTCTTATTTTGATATTGTTCGACGTCCATACAGAGTTTCCTGTGCTGTTGAAGGACACGAGGATTTCTGCTCTCGATCAATCTGTGAGTTTAATCTACAATATTTTTTCAATAGCACAGCACCATATGCTGTAGTAGTTGAGATAATGCATTGCACCATAACTTCATGTGTCTTTAAATACGTTTTTCTGCATGGGCACATTGAACTCATGGGATACTACTCTCAGTACTGACAAACTAGTGTAGTCCTAGTACTGGTATTCTGCTTCTGTAAATTCAAGATGGCCGATATTACTGTTTCCCAGAAGTGAAGCCAAATCATCTTGATCGCCCCCCTGGTGGCTGGTTGCAGTATAGAACATACATCCTGTCTCCTCCTTTAGTGGGAAGGACACGGACCAATCTAAAAAGTCAAATACATTTTTCTCAAGATGGTTTGTGTCATTTTAGGTCGTTCTTATCACACTCTATTGTTCATGTTTCTCATAAGTTTGGTTTTAATTAGTTAATTGATGATATGAACATTTTATTGAGGCTGACTCAGGATTGGTCGAGCTCATGTATGGGCGGGACCATGATACTGTGGCTCCATCTACGGATCACTAATGTGCAGACTGTGGTTCCAAATGTGTAAGATGGCAGCGTTGGTATCCAGGATATTTTGGCTTCATTTCTGGAGAGTGGGAGGAAGTGGAGACGTGTCGTCCATCTTTGGTCGACTTTGCATAAAAGACACAGATAATTTCCCCCATATTGGCCAGTTTGCTCCATTATAAGAGCAACTCATACAAGGTCCCTCATGTTCCCCACCTCCAACTGTGTGTTTCTCCCTCACACTGAAGTCTAAAGGGCACTTCCCTGTGTTTTATGTGAACTGAAAGTTTCCTCATCTTGGCATCGTCATCATCTTAAAATGAAAACCTGCCGACTGGTGATTCAACAGAGAAAATACATGGGGTTAGTTTTATAAATGTATAAGTTTATCTTCTGATTCTCTGATGTGCTCTGTGTTACAGTGGTAGGGAGTCCACATGACTGGAGTGTGAGTTGCACTTCTACTAAGATCTGTGCATTCAGAGGATCAACAGTGGACATTAACTGTACCTACACATACCCATCCAGGTTCCAATACTATGAAACTACAGTTCGGGAAACTTCCTGGTTCATTCAAGAGAGTAATGGGATTTACGTTAATCTAAGCACTGTTCCGGAGTATTCAGGTCGTGTGGAGAATCTCTGTGGAAACAACAAGTGCACTCTGAGAATCTCTAACCTGACAGAGAGCGACTCAACTGTATACGAGTTCAGGTTCAGAGGATTCCAACCTGGAATGGGTTATTCTAGGGATTCTAAAGTCACTCTGTCTGTCACAGGTAACATTTTCATTAGAATCAGTTTGAAATGTTAGTGTGTATGTTGAAATAAAATAACATGTTTGTTCACAGACCCTCAGCTCCAGGTACATGTGAGGAGATCAACAGCCAATCCTTCTCCTACCTGGATAGAGCTGACCTGTCACAGCAGGTGTCAGCTCCCTGATCATCTTTCCTACGTTTGGTACAATAACAAAAAACCTGTTGGACGAAAAAGATACTTTCACCTCCAACACCTTGATGCTGAAGACAGCTATCACTGTGCTATAGAAGGACATAGTTTCCCTTCTGCTACATTGGGTGAGTTTACTCCTCCTCATTGAGCTACAATAATGTGGAAATAATTTAAATGTTAACTTTTAACAGATAATACAGAGAATTTTTTAATTGTATTCTCATCCTGTGTGTTAATATAGACTATCCTTCAGATGCTCCAAAGGTTCCCACTGTGTCAGTGAGTCCCTCTGGTGAGCTCATGGAGGGAAGCTCAGTGAATCTGACCTGCAGCAGTGAGGCTAACCCAGCAGCTAAATACACCTGGTACAAGAGAAGTGGAGATACACGAGTTCAACCTCTCAGTGAAGAGTCACAATTTGTCCTCAGCTCCATCCGGTCATCAGACTCTGGAGAGTATTACTGCACAGCTGAGAATGAGCTGGGAAGGAATTCAGCAAACATCTTTATTACTGTGACATGTGAGTGAAACACAGTTTATCAAGTGAAGATATATTAAATCTGTCCCATTCTCTGTTCTCTACATTTTAAATGTGAAGATTTGGGTCATTTGACTTCTGCCACATAAATATTCACAGTCAGATCATCAGGAGTACAAAGAGGAATCCACCCAGCGTCTGTTTAAACATCCATAAAGCTTTCACAATCACTTATATCACAGCTGAACTTGGTGGAAATTATCAGTGAGAGGCCCAGAACACACAAGGACGTAGTTACACCACCCTACATCTAACTGTTGGAGCAGGTGATTTTAGCACTCTGACTTTGACAGCCTACAACCCCCCTCCTTTTCATTGCACCAGTACCTTAAACCATCAATACTCAGGATTTCCAGATGTGTCACAGCTGTATATCAAGCCCATCATATTGCACATGAACAATACTGACTGACCAACAGCATCACCTGGCAAACTGAGTCATCAGTCTAAACACACTGCTAATGTCTCCTGTCTGTTGTCTAGGGAAGTCAGTGATAGTCCTGAATATCATCAGGGTGACTCTGGTGGTCCTGCTGGTTCCAGTGCTTGTCTGGACTCTGTGGTCGAGGTAAAACAATACAAATCCATTAGTTCTGGTCTTTTACTTTCTTCTTCAAATGTCTTCAAACACTAGTTTCATTGTTATGAAGTTCATTTTGTCAAATGTTGTGTTTGTTGTTATTTTCGATCCAGGATGAAGAAAACTCTGAGCTTGAAATCAGAAGCGAATGAAGCTGTGGAGATGATGGAGGTGAGAGACAGTGAGGCCAAAAGAATGATTCCATATCACTGTTTTCATCTCACTATGTTAGAGAAAGAGATAAAACATATCTGGGATCAGCTACTTTGTTTGAATCTGCCCCAAAATGTAAAAGGTTCTTTCCATTGACCGTATATTAAAATGGACGTAGGCTCTGGGTCTAGAAAGTGAAGTGAACGATCCATTTAGAGACAAATAGACCATAAACCACCGCAGGCATTGGGGCATGGGTACCGTGTGATTGACAGCTAGTACTGGGTGCAGGTCGCAGCTTAGTTGGGTGAGCAGTGTCCTTGGGCCCTGAGTCAGGGCGCAACTACGTTCAAACTATTTTGAATGAACTGTGATTATTTGCAGGTTTCATGAATAAAGTCCAGTGAGGCTTAATATTGTGTCATCTCTCCTCCATCAGTTAGACAACTGTCCTGAGTATGAGAACGACGCTGCTGCAGCACGGACAGAAGACACAGAGGAGCAGGAAGACCTGGTGTGAAGCATCAGGTCAGAGAAACTGTCACAAACAGAACCAAGATGGATGACTTCAGAGTACAAAAGATCACACTTTTGAATAAAGAGGAAAACACTGTACATTTCTTTTTCTACTCATGGTTTCCTGTTTTCTTTTCTCCTCAGGTGCACCGTGATTGGTTGATGAAAGTATGTGAGAGGGAACAGGAAGTATCTATTTCTCCGTCCCCGGCTGCAGCAGCAGCGGTTTGTACAGCATGACCTTTAGAGCAAGAGATTTGTTGTGTTGTGTCTTTTCTCTTTCTTTTCTGATGGGTCCAGTCGTCCAGTTTCCAGAGCTTTATTTCTGTTAGCTTTATTTCTGATGTTGTTTTAGGTTGAAGGAAGATTCTCAGATCTTACAACCCTTTCGGTGTGTTGGGTTTTCCTTCTTTTGTCCATTTTGCCGTCCTGTTGTTAAAGTTGTTTATTGTAGATTTTTCTTTTTTCTGTTACCCCCTGAACAATGTTGGACGTCTTGGTGACTCATCTTGTGTCTTATACATGATATTAATGTGGTTATTACATGGATAATGAATTATTATGTATCGTGATTTTATGATTCTTTCTTAAATAAAATCTGACCCATCTGGTGGCAATAATCCTGGTTGAAGGCATGTTTCCTGTTTTGCCGGATAAAGAATTAAGGATTTGTGGAGACGTCCGCGTCTTAAATTGAGTGTTCAAGGGAAATTGTGGAAAGTCCAAATGGTGGGCTTTATGGTTGCAAAAGTGAGGACGGGAAAGTGGATCTATGTTTCTCTGTTTAATAGAGTGTGTGTGTGTGTGTGTGTGTGTGTTTCTTCAGACATATACGTTCAGCTCAGATGCATCTGAAAACCATTAGAATCACAGTTCACATTTATTTCTTTATAAAAAACATTTTTGTTCCTCTTAGCCGTGCGGAAGCAAGTGGCCACACCGGGGGGAGGGGGGGGTGTTCTGGTTTGACTTGTGAATTTCTTTCTTTCCTGTTACACAACTAAACACCAGGCCTCCACGGTGTGAAGCTGAAGTAACAATAAAAGCCTTGTTGAAATAAATTAATGGATTTGTTCAACAGAAATGGCCGATTGTCTTTACTTCAGGGAGTAAACAGGAAGTGTTGTTTGTCAGATGATCATCCGTGATGCAGACCTCAAGCTTTTTCCCTTCATCCTATTCCTGTGAGTGTTATACCACAGGAAAACCTCCTCCTTTCAAATGTGGTACAGACTTTAGTTTGTCTGGTCATGAAACAGCTGTGTATTGGTTTTTGTGAAGCTCAGTCAATGTGAACGTGTTCCGGTGGGGGGGGCTCGGGGGCACCGTTGAGCCATTTTGCAACCATATCTATCTAAATACTCCAGAATATGTAAATGTTCACCACTTTATAATTTACTGCAAACTTTAGAATATTTTTGGAGCATGTTGAAGCCCTCAAAAAGCCCCCTCCTTTGCCTGAAAAATGAAAGTATAATCCTTACAATTTCAATAGGGCCTCACTGTCTCACTGTCTGTTCGGTGCTTGGGCTCTAAATACAATTATCAGATATGTACAAGACTGTAAGAAGACTCAGTGAGTATAACGTCACCCTGAAGATTTGTAGAATCAGACTGTGGTGTGAACGACCTTCCTCAAGGGATCATGGAGATTCAGCTCAAAGCTACATGGCTCCTTTCCCACATCCAGGCTACTGATACTTTCCATCCTGGCCCTTCATCAGCATTTCTACCAAAATAGTGTGAGTCTGTGAACCAGAGAACACACAGCAGCCTCATGTCCAC
This sequence comes from Platichthys flesus, assembly GCF_949316205.1. Taxonomy (NCBI): domain Eukaryota; kingdom Metazoa; phylum Chordata; class Actinopteri; order Pleuronectiformes; family Pleuronectidae; genus Platichthys; species Platichthys flesus. The sequence goes on along the minus strand of NC_084950.1, from coordinate 5,817,120 downwards.
AGAGGGTGGAACAGATCTGATTTCTTCAGGTTGATGGTTGGTTTTTGGGTTGAGTGATCCGGTGCATAGGTTGTGTATTGTGGTTACACCAGGCCTGAAGACTACCAGGGTCACTGCCATTATTTAATCCTAAACGGTTTATCATGTAGTGAGGAATTCATCTGTCGACGTGGAGTCAGGTTTGGTTTGTAATGAGAAAGACGAAGAGGGAGCGACCGGACCTCCCACTGATGATCACTGTGCTTAATGGGCACTGGCTCCTCACTGGGCGGCAAACCCTGTAAATGCCTCTTCAGACCAGGAGGCAAATACCACAGCAGCACCGGCCACGTGTTGGGTCGGGCGTAGGGGAGGGGGGGCGAGGCCAGAGAGACGAAAGGCTTTGTAATCTCAGCCAAGGCCAAGCACAGGAGCTGGTGCACAGCAGGTTGTTATTAAAACCATCCACTGGGAGAGAGGAGAACTTGGATGTTTGGAGGCGGGACGACTTTGCTTCTTGTGTCTGACGTTAAATGTTGCTTTAAAGTTGATGAAAAAAAAAAAATTATTCCTTCGACGTGATCAATTAGGCTCCATTCCCCGCACTCGATTTCATAGATCTCCCATCTCATGTATCTATCCTATATCACAAAAGGCATTCTATGAACTCAAGACGACTCTCCAGCGAGCTCCTTTTCACCAGAAGCTTTGTGTCATTCACGCAAGGCATGATTTTTGTTCAAACTGAAAAACCTAAAAGATAATTTTAAACCAATTGGATATGTTAATGTTTCACCTTGGATCATAACTGGAAAAATCATCCAATGAGCCATAACTCTCAGATGTTTTGTGGATGAGTTTAGCAGTATTGGTATGTACAGTATTTTATATGCCATAAATCCGGGTTAATATTTTTATATTTTTTGCTATCAGAAGCTATGAAGACCTCTTTGTTCCTGTCCTCTTGAATCTTGTTAGCCAGTCTCAAGGAACTGGGACCACGAAGTTCAGGGTTGATGGATGGTGACGTACATCTTTAACCAAGTGGAACTCTGATGTGGCCTGGATTGGGATCAGAAGAGGGATGTGTCTCAGACTCATAATCTGAACATTAAAGTCGAGAGAATCAAATTGGTAGTTTATGATTTGTCATCTTCACTTGTCATTTTAATCAAAATCTACCAACCCCTCTTTTCTTTCTGGTTTCGTAATGCTACGAATAAGTAGACATTACAGTTGTAATAATGCAATGGAAACACATCTTTTGTATCTATTTCTTATATCGAATCCTTAACAAACTTAGCAGGAAAATGTTTCACAACTTAAAAAATCCTGTTTTGGAGATAGCACGATGCAGCTGGCTAACATTAACGAGCTAGAATGCACAACGTGTAATTACTGGAGTTGCATCTCTTAAATTTAGCTGGAGGCCTCCCACACCTCAAGCTGCTTCCTCGAAGCTAATACCTCCTGACTGTCCACCGCTGAAACCCAAGTGATACCGACCATCCAGCTAATAGCAAGTTACCAGATTTTTAGTGGGTAACTGTAATTCTTTATCTGACCCAGTACTAATTAATGATATCAAAAATAAATTGTCATTCATTGCATCTACTCGTATAAGTCAAATAAGCCTCAGGGATTTTCTGTGGACTCGTTCCCTCAGAGGCTCGTGGTTGGAAGCACAAAGTATTCTGGGAATCAACATGTCTACATCTATATCATGAGACTCATCTCTGGCTCCTGAGGGATTCAGTGCCCCATGAGCGGCTTGTTTACTTCAGTAAAAGCAATTTTACAACAGAAGCAATATGGTTTGACCTTTCAGCCGTCGGGTCTGGGTCTGTCTCAATATATTATGTCCAAAAGCAAAAGGAACAAGTTGTTAACAATACACTTAATGTATATTGTCGTTGGTATTATACAGTAAATCCAGAGCCTCACAGAGTGTTCGATGTGTTTGAGTGTGAAGTGAAATGGAGGCTGTCACATCTCTGCATCTGAAACCCAAGCCACTTAGCTGCAATTGCAGCGTGCCCTAAAATAAATCTAACTATAGTGTGTTTCTCTCGCCCACATCCTGGAGCTGTTGCAGATGTTCTCATGACTACACTGCATGTGCACTGCACGGCTTCTTGTTATGGATTATTTAAATAGATATGTACCGAGCAGCGGGTTGTGCGTTGCCCTTTTCCTCTCGCTCCTTCCAGCGTCGCTCGTGGGAATGTCACTTTCAAAATGGTGTTGTGTGAAATATGAACGTGAACTCATTTGTTCTACAAGGAAAATGTCAGATAAAGAGGGTTTCAGTGCACATTTAAAGAGCTGCTTTCTGACACAATAACAAAAACGAGGCAATAACAGGACAAAGCTACCCGCATGAATAATGGGTCTTTCAGAGACTTCAGCTGGAGACGTACAGAGGTTATTTTTCCTACATTACAGAGTGTGATGTGAAGTAAATACTGCAGTGTAGCCTGCAGCCGGAAGAAAAAGCACAGGTTTGTTTGATGTAATAGGTCTGTACATATATTCCAGGATACAGTTTAGAGTTATGTGCAGACAATGTCCTTATGATTCAATGTGATTTTCTTATTTTGTAAACATTTATGGACTAGAATAAAAGCTAACAACCTTATTTAAAACCTCAATGCATTCATTTAACATTACTTCATTTTGCAGTTTGATAGATCTGTGCTAGTCCGTCTTGCTCTGGCAAGCGTGTCAGCAAATTGCAGGACTGCATCAAATGAAATCAGTTGATGTATAGCTGAATAACAGAAATCACCTGCAGGTTAATTTGACAGATTTTTCTAAAAGCTTAAATTTCACCCCCTGAAAGCTTCAGCATTCCTTTCTCACAGGCCTGAAAATATCAAATGTCATATTCCGACCGAACCGTCCCTCCCACCTCAAAATAAAACAATTGTAATGAATGTAATTAATGTCAGCGGGGGAGAAATATGTGCAGCTCTGCAGAGCACATATATACGCAACCCCCCCCCCCCCCCCCTAAATAATCACCTCCAGTGAAGTCATGTTTAATCCATGATGGATGAGTTGCTCTTGATTTCAGTTTTTGCTCCTTACATTTAGTTAATGGCGGAGCTGTGCCGCTCAGTCGCAGCTTATTATCATCTCTGAGTGTTGCTGGTGCAGGGAACACTTTGGAGCTGGATTTAAACAAGCTTGAGTTCTGGCAGAGGAAGTGCAAACTGTGTGAGGAAATAAACCACGAGGAAACGATAATCCGATGGTGACGGAGGAGCTGGTTTTGGCTTCAGTCAACAGAAATCTGCTGTTTCATTGGAACGTGGCTGCAGTCGAAGGCAGATCGGAGAATCCAGCTTGAGTCCAGATCCGCAGATTTCTCTTGAAGTAAAGATCTTTCGACCACTCAAGTTTTATTCAAGGTAACAGTTTCATTTTGGTCACTTTATCTGTAGCTTTGTCCGTCTCCGCTCAAACTTTTGGGGCAAACACACTTCTAGTTAATTAGCCACTTCCTATTTCTGTTTCACTGGTAGTGTATCATAAATATGAATTGCTGTTTGCAGATTAAAACTTTGATATAATTCCTCATCTGTGAACGTGATTTGTGCTTGTGTCGAATCAGGTAGGTGGTGAAGACGACTACTCCCATGATCCAACGCTGCTTTATGACCTCATCGCACTCTTTTGTTTTAAGGTGCATTCGACTTTATGTGACTTTATATTTTTTATCGTATTTTATAATGTGATTATTATATCATGATCTTACTGAGTTTGTTACAAGGATGTTGGAATTTAAAACCGATATTTTATATCATTTTTTTGTACACGCTGAGAGACATATTTTTAACAAAGCACCACAGATTATGATCAATCATCCCTCCCTGTAGATCCGTCTTTGCAAAGCGAGATCCAAGAAATACTAATAGTTTATTATATTCATTATCCTTAAGGGATATGACGATTCCTCTTTGTTCCTCCCTCAGGAGACAATTCGTTCGTCATCTGCCTCATTTTTTCTTCATGACACCGTCCTCCCGAAACATCACAACTAAAGAAACTTGTGAAATTGATTATCACTACACCTTTTAATGCGAGAGTGAAATAGCGTTTGATCATTTTAATGCAGCGCCTCAACAGCAACCATGACACTTAATGGACTGGAAAGTAGATTTTCGCTTCCTGCTTTGGCATATAAACAAAAAACCGTGCTGACTTTTGAGATTCTGTCAAATACTGTAATTCACTGCGTCATAATAATGCAGCTGCTGAGTGCGTGCGACCCCAGGGCGTCTGGCACTTTCAAATGGAAAGCAGTTTTTCAAACTTAATCCAACCACTCAATCCAAATAAATCTGTAATTAATTCTTCTCGTGACCCTTTTCAAACAATTTCGTCCATCAATCACATTAAAGCCACCGCTGCGGCACCACCACTGCTGGGTTGTCGGACTTAATGCCATCTGTCTTCACCCGACCTCACCCCTCCTCACCTCAATCACACACCGAAAGCCACGATTAAATAAATAAATGAAGCGGGGCGTTTGAAAACAAGCGCTCCTCTGTGGCCGAAGGTGGGGAGCACAGCAGGTCATCTGGATCTCCCTCCATCGGGCCATGTGTTTCCAGTTTTTATTGTTTTGGTTTTGAAAAGCATAGGCCGCTGCTAGAGAAAAAGATAAGAGCCATCAAGCCGAGAGAGACGCCATTAATCAAGCCCCCTCCGTCCAGCGCAGGAGGAGTTATTGTTTGAATGTGCACAACACATGGTCGATAAATTCTCCTGAACTGTACCTGGATGAAAAGGCTCCTGCGTGAGATCCCTGGCTGTTCCTGTTTGGTTGGAGGAGGAGGAGGAGGAGGAGGCTCAGCAGGAGGAAGAAACACACGATTTAAGATTCTAGATACAGCACAAAACAACCAAAAAAAATGCAAACTGAGCATTTGGTGATTCGATCCAGGCTCTGTGATGTCCTCCGGTTCAAGACAGGATGAGCTGTGGTCTCCGGCCTCGTGGAACAATAACATGTAAATACAAAATGTGGGCTAATTATCCCCCTGAGGACGCTGCCTTGTTAGGACCTGCCAGAACTCAATTTCCTATGACATAAATCACAATAAATAAAAAAGAACAAATAATGTCTGTTGCTGTCTGTTTATCGGTCCTGAAGCAGAGCCAGACTGAAAAACATTCATCACAGTGGATTTCGTGGCACACGGGAAACTATGCGCGGTATTTGACAGACTGTATAACCGGCTCGAGAACCATCGTATTTTTCTGTTTTGCCTGCTGCAGATGTGAGTTTTACTGGAGAGCCAGACATCGATCACGCTGGAGGGAGCACATGTATTTTGTTAGCGGAGATGCCGACCATGACACCGGCTCGAAATTACAGAACATATATAGATTTTCTTTTTTCCATGTCAACCATCCTTCCAGACCTATAATTAAAGGCCTAACTCCGGTTCATGGTGAGAGCTCTGGATAAGATACAAAGTCCCTCCGCTGCTTTAATGTGACTTTTAACTCTTATTTTGGAAACATACCCTTAAAATGTTTTGCAAAACCGAGATATCGCGTTGCAGCTATCAAACGGCTCGGAGGTCTGTCACTGAAATCAACCCCTCCTTCACTTTGAAGCCACTTAGGGTCAGATACTGTGAGACACCATGTGGCTTTCCGATGGCGTCCCGGGAGACGGGGAATGTTTTGGCGAGCAGGCGGCGCTCGTGCGGCTTCACCCTGCATACGACAAGCAGCAGTTGTCTCACTGGAAGCCGTCATTACCATCTCAGTAGATCATCCTGAGTCTGAATGCTCCGTGTTGTGACGGATTGTAAACGTGTCGGACGCCCGATGATCCGAGCTCCAGACGCAGCAATCAGGGGGAGCCGGTTCCATTGATGTTCAAACCATTAGCAGACAGGGAACACACACAATACTGACTTATGGTTCGCCATGCAAATATCATTTTATCATGATCAAACTCATGAAAGCAACTGGGTTGTTCAGAATGTTGATATAAAAGATTGGATGAAAACAAATGTCTTCACATCCTAATTATCTGTCAAACAAATATTTGATTTATTCACAGACTTGATAAACCAAGATCCATGGGGTGTAGATGTATTTATTTAACTCGTATGACCTTAAGTATTTTTAAAGAAATTTCAAATTTAGCTAAATGCAACTTCACAGCCTATTTATTGTGTCATTTATTGTGTGTTCTGGTTTTTGTCAGTGCACGTCTGCTTTCGTCTTATCCTTTTGCCCGAAACCAAATTGCATTCAGAATTCATGCAGTTGAATTGTTTTGATTTGTGTTGAAACTGTGTTTAACATTGAGAAAACTTTGTGTTTGCAGTGTTCCCTCACATGAATTAAAACCAGGTTGGTTCAATCACATTTATGTAAGGAAACACGCATCTTAATATTGAAATCATGAGCTATCATGATTAATCAGCTTGTATGTCCTAAACTATGAAGGACTTATTTTGCTCTGACTGCTAAATCGATGATTTTCCTTTTGGGAATGTCCTGCTGAGCTGTTATCTGAAGGAAAGGAGGAGGATATGGGTTCTCTTCACGTGTCTGTTATCTGTCATGTGTGTAAAACTAATCCGGTGTAATGATGAATCTCGTGTGAGGAGTTTCTTCGTTTTCTGTGGCCAAAGTTTACGATGAGGAGGAGGAGGAGGAGGAGCGCTACGAGATAAATGATGAAGGTGGCTGATATGCTTTTACGTGTGGGCTGTTTATACTGTAAAATAAAACTCCAGTCTCCAGGTGTTCATCCGCTGAACAAACACACACGGGGGGGTGAGAAGCTACATCACATCTACTTTTCAAATATTGTTCTAATGAACAGTGTGTTCGAGTGTTTCTATTTTCACACTACGGATATGCTCCATGGAAAACAGAATAATTTGTGGGTTTGGAAGCAAAATCTAACCATTGTTCACATCCACGCTCACAGAAGAGAGTCGGAAAATTCAATAAAGAAACATATAGAAACAATATAAACCCTCGGGGCTATTACATCGGAGAAGTTTACTGTGAAATCAAATTCTCTCAAACACAGGAAATTGCGCCGTTTGAGCCTGACTGTACACACACACACACACACACACACACACACACACACACACACACACACACACTCAGTTTTCTACTTGTGATGTATTACACATACAGCTAATGAGAGAGAGGCGCTACTGATTATGAGTCATTGCTCTCTCGCTGTAATCATCTCAACAGAGAACCCCCCCCCCCTCCCCCCAACTGGTTTTTATTATTAAGAGTCTGTGAGGGTTAATTTCATAGAGTTTCTGCCACAGTGGGCTCAGAATAAGAGATGAAGTTCTTTGGACAACACCTTTTACCAAATGTCAGCCCCCTTGTCTTGTCTCTGTGTGTTGTCTGAGTTCCTAACCATAACATCACAGCGGTTCCATCTAAGATCTACAGATTCTGCGGGTCAATAAACAGAATCTGTAGATTTTGGGGAAAGAAGAGTTCTGGCTCCTGTTCCTAGTTTGACCAATCACGGTTGAGCAGTTGTTTTTTTTGCCCGCAGGTAAACAATGCATTCACATAGCTGTTAATTACTTTTTTAACTTTATTGCGTTAATCAAACAAACAATTTAAATGCAAACACAAAATCAGGAGCAGAGCAAAGAAGCAGAAATAAGAACAATCCTATCTAATCTGCCCCTCTCTCAGTAAACATTAATAAAAGAAAGCAAATAACTCAGAATGTAAAGATCAGCTAAACCTTAAACACCTTAAACGTGTTTTGTGTGCAGAGACATTCGACTCCAGTGACAAAAGAAACTGGTCAGAGTGGAAACTGTCCCCTACTGTCCACAGCGGAAGACACACAATATTGTCCGTTGCCCCCAGAAGCTCATTCATCATCAAACAAAAGCCGATGAGTCCAGAGATCGGGTCCAGGCTCACACTGGTGTGGCCCCTTGGTTTCCTGATGTCACTAAAGAGATTTGGTGACAGTAACAGTTTAGTTTCTTCAGTTCAGTCTTGTCAGCGTCTTGTCCTCGTCACAGGAAAAGCTCTCTTTGATGATTATATTTAGTCATAAAAGGGATTTGTCTCCTGGTGTAAAGCTGTTCCTGGGACACATGAAGCTCCCACATTGTAAACACTTGTGTTAAAGCTAAGCCATATTAAACATGTGGGCTCTGTGTGGCCTCCAGGATCTCTCTGTGTCTCCCTGACACAGCCAGTGATTCAAACCAGAGGTCACATCAAATAGCTCCAGATAAAAGTGACAAGGACTTAATGGCTTTTCAACGCTCATCATTATTACCTTTTGATATTTGCTTAGCTCATGTCCATGTTTACCAGTTGCACCAGTTTAATATTCTGAACACATGTAGAAATCACAAGCAGCATGTCCACAGGCTGCGTCCTGAAGAGCTCGCTGAAATTCAATAAATGGAAAGTATGTGAGAAAGTGCCTTCTTTGTCTGTGTGTGTCTGTGTGTGTGTGTATGTTTATAAGTGCCATGCTTTTTGAGCAATCTGTTTGTATAAAACCACATTAGTGTTGCGATGTACACAAACCTGAGGCGAGAGCATATCGTGCTCCCAGTATTAATTTAGTGTGTTGGCCTCGGGAGTTTGTGTTTCATTTTTCAAAACAAGACACAGACTTAACTGATTTCAGGGAAAACATCATTCAAGCCGTCCTGTGAGCAGGCGCTCGCTGCCAGGAAACCTTAATCCAATGAGGTTAAAAAATTCCATTTCGAACAAAAGAGACTTATTCTCCACATATTCAGGTTGATCATTTTAATTTGGGTTATTACTTAAAAGAGGTTTTCATGCAATATTCACTTTCCTCACACTGTCCACTGCTGCAGCTTCCCTCTTCAGCCTCTGTCTGCAACTCTTGAGTTAAGCTCCTTGAACTTCTTTAGCTTTGTTCTTTTAAGCTACTTCAACATTTCCCGCCTTTAGCTTGAACGTACTTATATGATATAGAGTAAAGTTTACTCACTGAAATCTGTTATCAGGGTCGTTGCAGTTATTAGAGCACTTCAGAGGCTTTGTTGCCATTTGTTATTCACCAGTAAGAAAACATGCTGAGTCGACTAGTATGTGTTTACATGGAGATGATCTGCTTTATTCAGACAATGTTGACTTAGGCAGCGCTTCAGAATCACGTCTGGTTTACTCCAAGAGTACAAGTGAAAAATCTTTTGGCTCCGGATTAACAATAACTGTTTAGAACTCATAATAAACTGGTAATTCGTTGGCAACCTGCGTCCTCCTGTTTGGCTCTTAGGAGACAGTTACCACAACTGAAGTTACGGCAATTTACAGCAATATAATCTGTTTGCATATAAATAAATTGGCATTACATCCTTGATATGCACCCAGAAGTGCAGCTTTTCCAAGTCAGAGGTGAGGAGCTGCATAAAACAGACATTACTGGGGCCAAACATCCACACGTCTCATCTGGAAAATCCCTTTCCCTTCAATTTGACAGCGTCCCTCCGAGGACGTTCAGATTCAATCAAAAGACAATTTATGTCATGTCAAACATCGATATGTCACCTAGAGCCAATCCCTTCCCTGGTGTCGTGGAAAGTCTACAAGGCCGGAGGCGTCGGTGTACCTCTCAGATCCAGTATCGGTGGATTTGGAGCGTGAGTCCTCGCAGGTCCCGCTGACAGGGGAGCTGGTGTTTGGAAAAGTGGCCACGTTCTCTGGTCGTCCCCTGTAACCTCACACCCGGTGTAGCCTGGTGGAGGAGTGCATGAGGAGCTGTGGGAGAAGGCCGTGGGAGCGCACTGTAATCCAGCTGTCAAACCAGTGAGGGATGAAGGCTGGATGTTCTGCGGGAGGGGGGGGGGGGGGGGGATATGGTTGGAGTGGAATGATATTGAGACAAACACTGTGGGAGGATATTACACCACAGATTGTTAATTAAAGTCATACTAAGGTCTTTTGCATGTCATAAAGTGATTCTCCTCTTCTTCTCTGTTGTTGGGATAAATTCTCATCAGAGAGTTCGGGACAATGTCTGAGCATCCGAATGAATCCAATCAGGAACACGTGACTTTTACAGTCTCGCTGAGTTTGTGTAATTAACCTTGTTTGTGTCCACGTGTTGTTTTTGTGTGAGTCCTTTCGGTGGACCCTGTCAGAGGGCATCTGTGTTGTGGTAATGTTTATGTCGTGAGTTTTATGTTTCCCACAGAGGACACACATCTGCACCAAAGGCTCTGCGGTGTCGTCGTCCGAGGAAAGAAATGCTTCTTGTTTTTGTTTCATGCATCTGAGAGCGATTTAATCCGACTAACATCAACCTGTCATCTTTCAAATTAGTTTAAGTCCAGCAGATGGGACCGATTCATCATGGGAGTTCATTCTTTATCTGTGCATGTCTGCATTTCGATTCCTAAAGTCCCTTGAAATCTACGAGCAGCTGTTTGGATTTTACTCCTGTTGACCCGTTCAGTGAGCACTGGGTTTCTCTTGTCCAACACAACGTCTCCACATCTACAGGGAGAATTATCATTAGGTCCGCTGCAAAGGTTTAATTTCACATCACAATTAAATGTTTTAATAAATGATTGATCATTAGCTCCAACTTATGTGACTTTGTTTTTTGTAATAATTAGCCTGCAAACATGCTGCTATAGCTACTAAACACCATGCTAACTTTGAGGCTAATACTTGTGCATGTGAAATGACAATAAAGTTGAGTCTAATCTAATCGAATCTAACATTTGTTACCACTTAGCTGCTTGTATTTGCAGATCGAACATTCTCGCATGACTTTTAATATTTTTAATATTCAAGTGTAAGAATCTCACAGTCCCCAGGTCAGCAAAAGACATGCAACCGACCACTGGGATGTTTCTCAGGTGCATCGTCCTCCAGCAGCTGCATGTGGATCCAGATTACTCCACCTCTCTAGATCTCTCGTTTATGTACAGAACATTCAGACCAGACTTTGTGCAGGACCTCAGATCATCAGGTCAAAAGTTTTTCTCTGTGAGTATCTATCCTTCATCTTTACGGCCGACGGTCTCATCGTGAGGAATTTCCTGTAGCACCGTATAAGGCTGGGCTGCAACAAATCAACTCCACTACTCAAACTTTCCTCTGAACTTTTTTTCTGTGTGTTGCTACTGATAGTTTTAATCATAATTCATCAACTTTTATAACATTATATAAACCTTTTGCAATAAAGGTTGTCTGGCTGTGTCCCATTGGCTGATATGTGTGTGGTTGCATATGATAGGTTGGTTTATCTTTTCCCTGGCGTGGAACCACCTTAGCCGGGGATCATGGGTAATATCCACCGTTCAGTTGTGTCTCAGTTCAGTGAGTCTACACTTACTTTCTTCTCCAGTTAAAACCTGGAGAAGAAAGTAAGTGTAATCGATTGCATAGTGCAATCGATTGCTTTTCCTTACAGACCAGACCCCAGGGGAACAGCAGACATCACTGCAACCTATTACAGTTCAAATCTTCCTCTTCTGGAAGAGACCTAGCACACAAAGGGAATTGTCTAGTCACTTAATTGTCTTGTCACTCACACTCACACTGACGGGCCGGGCGATAGTGTGTCCATACCTGTGTGGACGGAGGGGGGGGGGACTAAAGCTCCTCTTGTGTATCAGGCTCACACATTATCTCGTGTTCTCGAAGAACAACAGTCTATTGCTATGTGGGAGTATGAGTTGTAAGTTCTGGACACGACTGCTCCCCGGTGACCTCTGATTTAACATCCCACTCCTCGTTCTGCTGGATTGTTTGCACTGTCAAACGATCTCCTTACTCAGCACTGTGGTCTTCACAGCCGAGCTGCGAACAATAGTTTGCTTTGAATGGAAATACGAAGATATGCTGCTTCGACCATTTGAGGTTTGGATCATGTGCCATTGGGTTCATCTAACAAACACAGAGCTGTTATTGATTTTCCCTCCGCTGTTCCCTGGACAGATGTTCCTACAGCAGAGATCACTAATATAGATGTGTCTTTGTGGAGCGGACACAGAGCCTGGCACAGAGGAGCGTCTCTGCACGGCGGAACAAAGTTTTCAAACGCACCTAAATTACAAACGCATTTCTTGTTGGCCGTTTCATCTGTCCCACATCTCCCTTCAGCGCCGTCGTGTGAGCACAGTGGTGACGGTGCGTCCACGTATCCAGCCTCCGGCAGCTTCAGTCTGATTCCAGCAGTATCACTGTATTTTTCCATGCAGAGGTCTCAGATGCGAGAGGGAACACAAACACCGCCCCGACTGAATTGCTCTGATGGGAGACAGCAGGAGAAATTGCACTGTGTTCAAAATTCAAACACTAGTAGTTAAATCGACAACACATTGTTTAAATCCTCAGGAGATGATAAGTGTAGGAAGTAAATGTTCATATATCATCAGCCTCTCTGTCATTCATGCATTTTGTTTACTAACGGAAAACATAGAACCCCTTGTTGAGCTTTCTCCTTATAGACCGTGGAACTAGGCAAATTAGATAGGACGATAGATTATTAGTCACAAGCTACATAAATAATGAAAATGTATTATCGAGACCAGAAAATAAAGGACATGAAACGTTTAAGTTTGTTGTATTTCGGTAAAATCTCAAGTACTTTCACACCTGAAACTCTCGAGCATGGTCTTGTCTTTGTTATGACTTTCGTACGTCCTGTCATCATCACCATGTCCTCAAACCTTGATTGGTTTGTAGACAGGTATGCATCCACTTCTTTAATTTCGTTGCCACTTTAATATCAGTATGGAATAACTGCCTGCAATCCTGTGAGCTACTTCCTTTTCCTTCGTTTAAGGCTGTCTCATATTCTTGCAATTGGTCTAAATGTCCGAACTGTCCCCAATAAATGTTCACACTGAAAAAAATCTGAACTATGCTTCGTTTGATCCACACCGAGTCCACCTCCTCTGGTCAGACCAAATCTCGGACAGGGTTAGGGTTAGGGTTAGACTGGACTGAGGCACCTTTCAAACCTGTTATTTTGATTTAGACTAAACTGAAAAGTCCCAAACTCCAGACCAAACAAGGTCAATGTGAAACTTCCCTGAGATAATAAGGTCTGATCCTAACCCTGGGTGTTTTTACCTTTGTAAATCAATTTAATTTATAGGTTAAATGAAAGCAGTTGCAGTGCTTACTCATTGAATGTTGTTTTCTTGATGTCTATAGCAGTGAGTTGAATAGCCTGTGATTTTCCGAGAGTGCTTGGTGCCACCTGGGATGCGCCTCCACCCAGATACATAAACAAACGCCAACGTGATGGAGAGGTAATTCATCCGTCAGTGTAACATTTACGATAATTACAGGAGCCGCTGTGAATGCTTAATTACCGCTATGAAGACATTCATCTCGGCCTGTCCTTTAAATGTCACTGTGACTACGGCCCGTCTGCTCGAGGCTTCACGTCAGAGAGGTCAGCTCTCGTCAGGAGGAAACGTGGAGCTGCCGTCGTTTGACGTGTCATCATGAATTCATCTGCATTAATTAGCATAATTGAGAAGTCATGGTCCTCATCCATCAATACATGCTGTTTATCCACAAAGGAGAGGGGGGGGGCACCTGACAGATTTGTCACATGAGCCAATGAGTGGCTTTTTTAATGCAGAATCAATGCCCAACTGTTATTCCCAGGATGAATCTGTGTGGTTTTTAGTAAATCAGTTTCTCTGAATAATTCACAGACCTCGATATGAACAGTGTTCATAGTTTCAATAAAAACTGCCTACTGATCCAGCAGGAATGCAACCATTTTTTTTTATATTTTTTTTTATCACTTAATAAATCACCTTCACGTAGGAGCTCATGTTCACATTCACCCTGTCAACTCAGAGGAAAGCTTGTTTCTGGCGTTTTCACCAGGGAATAAAGTTACTAATACTAAGATACTAATGGAACATAATAATAGAAGACACATTTAGGGGATGATATCCATGAGTGTGTCCAATTTGGTGTAGCCTGATTGATATTAGGGTACTGTTGGGCCTTGGTGGAGGTCTCCACTCTACTGAGTGCCTTTCTAGTTGTGCACTTAAATCCCCATTATAACAGTTTCGTTAGCATGTATTGTTTTTTTAATCAGCTCTCCAAATAAATTACCTTGACACACATTTGCACTCAAAAATCTTAGGTGTCTGAGAAAGACCAGGATAAAGTGAATATTGAATGTTTGGTCCATCACTCAGCTCTACACAATTATCATGAATCATCTTTTTCTAATCCAGCTCCAGCATCCAGTGTTCATTTGTTTCACTCTGGGCAACCTCCCGATGTCCATCTGCTACCACAGCTCTGCTTTCACCCAAAGCTCCCATGCCTGGGATACGTGTTTTATTTATATGACAGTTCAGAGGCTTTATTTTGAGCAACAGTCTAATATTCGTGCATGTGTTCTGCAAGAGTGCGCCGCCAGCCCCTGCACCTGTTTGAAAATATGAAACACTAAACTGCGAGTTGTCAAAGTGAAATGTAGCTTCGCGAGCAAGAGACTTGGAGACGGAGGTAAACGAATACCTGCGTGACGCACACACACACACACACACACACACACACACACACACACACACACACACACACACACGCACAGAGCTGTGAGTTACTTAAACCTAAAAGCCGACGACTGAACCGAGCTCCCTGAGTTAAACTCTTCTTTGAAGCAGAGAAACGTGACGCTCGGCCTTTCAGAACCTTCCACTCTTCAGTCATCTCCCTGTTTACCGGATCACCCCTCCTCCCCCGGGTGCATGCACTGCAGTGTGTGTGTGCATCAGGTTTTATAATGGAGAAACTCAATGTGAACAGATGAAACCGTGTTTTTGCAATGAGACAGGCCGGGAGTGATATCATGCTCGAGCTCTCGTACGTTGGACTGGTGCGAGTGAGGTCAGTGCCTGCGAGAGGGGGTTTGAGTGTCAGAGTGTGAAGATGGGCTCCAGATGGCTGGACGGTGGATTTATGGATGAACAGTGGCTTTGTAAAGAGAACGAGTGGGATGGGAGAGAGAGAGATGTGTGACCTCAGTGCTGCTTCTTCCAGTCTGTCTCTGTGTCACAAGGTTTGTCTCTTCTCTAGAAAAACCGGGAGCAGGATAACAAAACACTTCTGGCAATGATTACGCTTCTTGTTAGAAATAAATAGAGTCGTTTATTAGCAGCATTGGAAATTCCTCAGATGCTGCTGAATATGCCTGGGTCGGGCATCTGCATGTGAACAAATCTATGAAAACAGAAAGTTTCTTTCCCTGGAAAGTCTTTGGCTCAAACGTAATATTTAAAACGTGCGAGACTCACAAGTGTGTATCGTATGCAAGAGTTCTGGCAGTCAGTTATCCAATCACAACATGAGCAATCTCCTAAAGCATTAATAGGGTTTTAATATAACAATAATAGTAATCATCACTTCCATACAGAGTTAGTCAAATACAGCTGCAAAAAATGTGTTTCGGTTTCTTGGATTGTGAAATAAAAACCTGAAACTTCAAGATGAAGGTAGTAATATTATGATAATAGTAATAATATCATGCAATAATGTGATTTTATTGCTTCATGCTCAAAATCAACATGACCCTCATCATCCATATAGGATCGATCAACATACAGAGTCCAGGTATTAGAATTCATGTTGAGAAGGAAATATGATATCAGAACATTTCTAGATATAAAACCTTTATATTCTATAACCTCTTTGTAGTTTTTGGGTGTGAATTTTACAGTGTCAATGTGGAGCATCCCCCCCCTCTGCAGTTTAGTGCACCTGTATCTACTGTAGTCTCCTTCTGCATTCCCTCCTGCAGGGGACGCTGCTTCTCTGACTTCAGGAACATCTCCGGAGATAAACCACCCTGCCCCCTTATCTTCAAAAGCTTTAACCAGCGGCTAATTGGTTTCTCACAGGCCCCAGTCATCGCTTTCTGGGACGTTGCATCTGGGTGGAGTGGGTTCGGCCCTGCCGGCCTGCCTGCCACTTCTAAAGCACAGCGGCTGCACGAAGAGGGAAAAAACGACGCCTTGATGGGATTAAGCACTTCAAGATGTTCACAAGCTGGTGTAAAGCCGAGGGAAAGAAAGAGAGAGAGAGGAGAGAGAGAGATAGAGGGAGGGAGAGAGAGAGAGAGAGAGAAGGCCACTCGAGGCATTGCATTGTCACATCCTGTTGTGTGTCAGGGTGTGCGCTCTCCGACTCTCTGAAGCTCACGCAAAATACGCAAACACACAAATCAACAGTGACTTTGTGTTTCTGGCAGCAGTAAACAAACTCCATCACCGCCTCCAGCCTCAGGAGTAGAAGGAAACGTGTTGGAATATTTGCAGGAGGATGCACTGGACAACTTTTGCAGGATCCAAAGAGAAAAAACCTTGCATGGGAAGTGGAAAATGGAGAAGTTGTTGCTCCAATCGAATGGAAAATGACTTGCACCGGTTGCCAGATGTCATCTTAAACACATTAGTTACCTGCTCCGAAGGCATGAAACCTTTGGTGTCATATTCTAATCATGTAGCAGGACTTGCACCTTTTATTTCTGGTTTCCAAGCAGCGAGTTAAGTGTCCAAAACGAGAGCGATTGGGTTGGTTAATGTTCGGCAGGCGAAGCGAAGCACTGCAAACCCTCTGACGCTGCCTCAGGCCCAATGTCCTGGTGTGTGAGCTGCCAAAGATTTCTAAAATTGCATGTGTGTCATTTCGTTTAACAGAAGTTTATTCCCATAACAACTGGCTTCTTTGTACTTCTGTCTCTGGGTGTTGTTTCAGGCCGTGAGGTAAAAGAACCTGTGCCCAGAGAAGCTGTGTACAGAGAGCTTGACGTACTGATGATGGGAGATGATGGTACATTGGTTGAGGGCCAATAATCTATATATATGGAAACCTGAGCTTCAGCTTGATTCCTCAACCTTACTTTGTTTATATATTAATTACATTAAATACGGCTAATTGCTTTGATTAGTTCAATGTTGTAAGATATTGAATAAACTAAATATTCTTCGTCCTATTGCGAAAACATTATGTTAACTTGAACTGTGTGTAACCTGCAGTGAATAACTCCGTCTCCACAAAGATAGAACATTGATTGATTAGATGACTTAGATGGATGGATAATTATCAGACAAAAAATCACGATTGAGCCACCCGCCTATCATCATCATCATAATCATCATCATAATAATCATCATCATCATCATCATCATCATCATCATCATCATCATCATTAATCATCATCATTTCCTTGCATGCAGCATCTAGAATTCAAAGGCTTTCGGTTCGTGGCAGGAAACTGAATCCTGCCAGTTTCAAATCAGGAAATATTCATAGTCTGTTTGTAAAAGGCAGTTTACACTTGATGGGAACAATTGAGTGTCTGATACATTTTCAGAGTGATTGGACTTGTCCTCTTCGTGGACACCAGTCGATCAGTTAAGGTTTCATTCATCAAAATAACAATATTGTCTTTTAAATCCTCCGGCTCCATAATGCTGAGAACCATTCGTAGAGAACGAAGCTGGTTATTTATTCTCCAGCGATTTGTACTTCTGATAAGCTGGGGACGTGCAAGAAGTGTTCAGAATCGAACATGTGAACCAAGTCCTGTATGAACCAAGCAAAAACACACTGATCCTACGTTTTCCATAATGCAACTCAATAGTGTTTTCCCTTATTTGATTTAACAGTTGGTTTTTAGAACTCGTGAAAACTCCAAAAGACAAGTGGAAGAGATTAGATAACAATATAAAAGGGTGGGTATTGATAAGAATAAAACCAGAGAGCACACCATATTGGGATGGATGTGTTGAGAAATGACAAAGTGTTTTTACTGCGAGAGGCCGTTAAGGCTCCTTGAATCATCTTGCCGTGCATCTGTGTGTGTTTAGTGAGCATCGTCACAGCACAGGCCGTAAAAACAAACACATTCTCATAACTTGAATTCAGTGTGAGAGTCTGATGTCCGTCTTCTTCTGTGATCTGTGGGTTTGCTTTGTGAAATAGTGCGAGTCAACACCGTGCAGCAGGGGTTGTTGTAGCCGTGTGCGTGGCTGCCAGCTCCGTGTGGGGAATCTGTGTCCAGTCATAAAAGACTTCCTGCTCTCTCTCGAGTGGATTTGTGAAGTGCTTTGATAGAGCCACCAGAGGACAGTTGATAAGGAGAGGACGCTGCACGCTGCTTGTAGCCTGTATCTGAAAAAAGAATTGATTAATGACTAATATCATGTCTACAGGACGAGAATCCGATTGTTGGAGTTCTTTGGACTCGGACAGTTTTTATGATCCTTTATATCTAAAGTCGACGTGTCCACTCTTTTCCCACTATAAGCCATAATATCCTGGATGTGCACAATTCCATCTTGCGTCATTTGGAGCCAGATCTTCAAGGTTCAAGGCATTTTTATTATCCCCGAGGGCCAAATAGTTGTACAGCCAGCAGGTAACCACATAAAAACAATAAATACATCAACAAATACATAAAAACAAGACATTGAAAAAGTCGATGGAGGTCAGGATGAATGACTGCACAGGTAGAGATCGTGGAAGCTATCGATCATGGGGTCTCACCCCTTATCATGACGTCAGGTAACTATTTATAACCAGAGTTGAGCAACTGGAACATACAGCATGACGGCATCGATCCAAAATGAGAGAAACCATCTTTGAATGAACTTATGTGACATCTGTTTTGACTGTTTGGTTTGCTCCTAGTCCCATCTGCTAACATTGAGGAGGCAGGGTTTATGACCTGTGCTGCAGCAGGCCACCAGGGGGCCATTGAGAAGTTTTGGCTTCACTATGTTTGTGCTGTTATATCGTCCATCCAAATACAAAGTCCCAAATGCTTGGGACTTGTGGGACAGCTTCATTATTTGAAAGGATAAAATGGTTTCTCCTGATAGCACAGAACTCAGGAAAGAACTCAGTGGGGGACTTTGTAAACTCCAGTTAAGTTTCTGCACATTCCATTTCCTATTTTATTTTGTTAATAATTAACATATCCTGTCGTTTCATTCCTGGTTCACGACCACACACCTGGTACCTGATTAGTTTCCTGTTCATGTTTCCCCTGGAAGCTCTTCTCTACAGTCCCCCCCACCCCCCCCCCCCCCACCCCCTTCTCCTCTTGCTTCCTCCTTTCTGACCTTTGCTTGTGTTTATGGTTTTTTGATATTCATCTCATCTGGACTCTGTGATCGACTGAATGGTGAGTAAAACCTAAAACCTCTTACCTTCCCTCCTGGGCTTTGTTCAGCCCACACAACACATAGCGAAGCGTTTATTTCAAAGTAAACCTTGGTGCTTTGATCTCACCCTGTTGTCGTACACAAAAGCGTTGCAAACATGTCAGCTGAGAAGGTCATCCTGCAGGGAGGTGACGTGGGTTAAACATGTGTTGAACACTTCAAAATACATTGGACGTTAGAGTCACTGCCTTCGTCAGAACACCGACATCACGTGAGGGGATTTGCGGAAAGTTGAAATCATACAAAAGGGTTTGTAGCAATCAGAAACACGTAAAATAAGTAACTACTATCGGATTATTCTATTTAATAAGTTCAACATGTCTTCCAACATCTTCAATTGATACAAACGGCAATAAAAGCAGCAGCTGCCGCGTTTGTAGGGAACTTCAGGATCCAACGTGTGTACTGCCTTTAAAACCCGCTGGGGTTCATGTGCAGGTCACCGTTGATCAGGTGACATCTCTGACACGCCCACAAAGCAAGAGTCAACCGATCCTGTTGCACGTTGTTCTGAGCGAACGTGTCCTTCAACCTGGAAACTGTAGATAAATGAACGCGCCCCAGATCTCCTGATTTCAATCTAACTTTTAACTCCGCCAGTGTAACAGATTCACATTTATATTTGAACTTAATGCCACAGATTTAAGGTCTTACGTAGCTATCAATATAAAAACGTGAACTTACAATAAAAAGGGAACCAAAAATCACCAAGTAGAAAAAGTAGAAACTGTCAATTGAATCACTCCCAGATGTCCGGGACGTAAATAAGCTCAAACACGATCCCTTTCAAAGTTGAAATGTTGCATAAAAACGTCCAAACACGACGAAGCCACTGTTTATCGCCAGTCAAAATATTTTCCACGACATCCTCCACATCTGTCCCCGCCCGTGTCTGCCTCGCCTGGCTGCCCCGTTGAGAAGACAGGCAGATTAAAGGGCCCATTAGGGGCTCGATGACACCGTGTCCCGTGTATCACTGGGGGGGGGGGGGGGGGGGGGGCAGGGGACTTCCAGTAATCCTTGTCAACGATGTAAACAGTTTGGAGGATCACTGCGCCCCCAAAAACATGCAACAAAGGACAGAAGATGTCATTATACGTGTGGAGGAATTTCCCTCGTGGTCATTATTCGTGATGCGAGGCGGCCGAGCTGCAGTATCAGGGCTCTCTGTAATTTCTTATGGGAGTTGGAAGCATGTTTCTCTTGTTATTATCTCCCAGGCTTTGGCAGTGAGGCGCCGTGTGTGTGGACTGTGTTTTCTCTCTCTTCTACTGCAAATCACTGATTCGGTCCTAATGAACAATAATGGCCGATCGCATGAGAGTGTTGGAAGCACAACACTGAAGTTTAATTCTGCTCTCTGGAGGGGGGGGGGGGTTAAGATGGACTGCTTACAAGAACTTAGGGAGACTTAATAATCAGCGGCAAACAAACGTTTGCAGCACTCCATTAGAAATTATGATGTTGGCAAATAGTCTCCTGTAACAGTTAGAAAGCCAAAATAAAAAGTCTAGCAATCTCTCAGCAAAACAAAAAATACACTCATTAATTTCTATAACTCTGCGATCTCGTAAAAAAACGTCTCGCAGTCAGGAGTCTATGTACATCGGGCTTGGCAGACACTCATGTGTGTGTGTGTGTGTTTATATGCAACATTTAAATCCAATTTCATTACATTTGACGGAAAATATGTCGAGGCTGTTTGTGGTATTGTGGTGTTTTGAGAGCTCGGCCTTTGTTTAGTATCTGTCATCTCTCCGCCTCGCATTGCGTGAGCTGGCAAACACGACTGCGACGAGAGCTTGTGTGCTGTTGTTCTCAGTTTGTTTTGCAAAAATGCGCCACGGACTCAGACGTATCCGATAAGATCTGATTGTTTTACACTGAAGACGTCTTCTTAAATGAATGCAGAGGCCCCCGGCTGGGAGCATCTGGTTATTTCACGGCCGATCCTTTAGTCTTGACCCGGGTTCAACTCTCCAAAGTTGACGTGGTCACATTTTCCTCATTGATCTGTTGTTCACTGACAACATGCTGCAGACGAGCTCAGATCTGTCATCAGGCTCTGCAATAACTGAGAGCAGCTCGGAAAGCATATAGTTTTATATCATTTCCATTCACTTGAAACAGTCACAGTGTGGACAAGTAGACGATGTGGTGGATAATGTCAAGTCCAGTGAGTGTGAATTGTGATATGATGAAAACACCCGGGCTATTAATAGATGATTTCCATTTATTCTGAGTCAAAAAATTAAATTGTACTTTGGATTGTGTACTTTTGGTAGATTAAGCCCCTTCACAAGTTAAATAATACAAATATGTAAGCATACTACACAATAACTTTAAGCTGGCAAGTTAGAGTGACCATAAAAATGAGACTGTGTGCGATCACAATGTGAAGTATCTCGCTCCCGTACAACATCTGAAAGGAGAGAGGTCAAATAGGACTGTGGTCATTTCAGGTAAAATCTTTTTACACCAATTGTAACATTGCATATATACCGAATGCAAATTTGACTGTTACATATTTTTCTCGCTGCATAACTGACATTATTGTTCCATGAAGTCTGTCTTGATTGAATCTTAGACTTTTGCCTACATAAAGATGGATAACACTTCATTACATCTTCCCACCAGAAATGATATTTTATTTATTTTATTCTGGATATGAAGTCAGGATCTTTGTGTAGTGATTAACAGAATCACTTTTGTAGAGCTGTCATTGTGTCCCATCTTACAATCTACGGTTTGAACAGTCGTGTCCATTACATAGAAAATCTACATTCATTTCAACCCAGACGAGACAAAAATCATTGCAGTGTGTTGCTTGATGCCAGAATTAGACATGTGACATGTGAAACTTTTTAAGCATTTAGTCTGAAAACAGTTGATTCTGAACTCAGATGACACATATCCCTGTTCTCTCAGACATGTAATAATATTAATACCAGTGTCAAAAATGTTGGTTTCCTCTGATGTATAATAACACATAATCCCAGAGGGGCCACATCATACGGTCAAATTACAGCGTAAGTGTCGTCCTGTCAGCCCCAAACAAGAGGTCACAGCTTGTCCCCTTCATATGAGGCCAGACTGAATTCCTGATGTGTGGCTCCACTCAAGTGCCGGAGCACCATGTGGATTTCTGGCTCTGAACCCCCGAATGGAGCAGAGAGGAGGGAAAGACGGAGACAAGAACAAAAGAGAAAAAGACGTTGGAGCCACTTGCTTTTCCTCGCCTGTGAGCCGCCGTCATCGCTGAAACTATTGCGTAGAATAAGTGTAAGCGTGGCCCCAACAATTTGTCGCGCGTGTGTGCGAGAGCGGAAAACTAAGTCGGAGTGACAGGAGGCGAGAGAGTCTGAGACGGAGGAGAGATGGTAGAGAAGGGGGGGGGGGCGGGAGAGGGACGCATTCATATGCAAGGTTTAACTTTGGTACATTAGCATTCAGAGACGAGTCACTCTCCTCTATGTGTTCAGTGCACTATAAATCAAACAGCATGTTTACAGTGTGGGAGTGCAGCGATGAAGGGGGGGGGGGGGGTATTGCCGATGCAAGGCAGACAATGAGGCCACTCCGATGCGCTTCACATTTGATTTTGATTTGATGTGCAAAGGGCTGCAGTTTGAGGCTGTTCTCGGTGCTAATGGCGTCCAGGAGAACATCTTGATGAAATTGATCTGACTGATCATTGGAATCCGACAGACAATAGCAGCTCTTTCTGCCAGGGACGTCTTCCAGTGGTCCGTTGAATTCAGTTAATGGATTTTCCCTACTGAATGTTTTTGCGAGCAAACACTATTTGTGGCACGGCCCCTCCGATATCATCTGTGGCTGCTCCTCACTAACATTCACTTGTTTAATTCGGCGGGATCTTTGTGTTCTTCATGCACGGATTAGTGAAGGGACTGGACTGGTCCCAGTTTGTCCCACAAGTCATTGTAGCCTGTTGAAGTGGAATATTAATATAGAGCAACACCACATCGCTGGTTTCAGTGGTTGATTTAGATATTTATTAACACTATTAGTATTATTCCATTATGTCTGCCATAAGTATTTACTTTGATCTTTTTGATAAAAACCATGAAAACATCAAAGTAAGAACAAATAATGAAAAAATAACCTTTATGATACAATTTTTTCATTGTAGCATTAACTGAAGTACTTTGATGATTGTAAACCATCTTATTTCTTCAAGTGGCAAAACACAGATTGCTTTTGTTGTCATTTTTGTTCAAACTTTAATTGATTTGTCTGCTACCAATTGAAGCCATTTTCCTATATTTTACTTTGTTATGACAAACTTAAGAATTTCCCTTCAGGTTGTTTTTTTGGAAATCAGGTGAATCAAGTCTGGTCATTCTCTTTTCAGCTCATGTTTTGGTCTCCACCAATCCATGAAGAAAACATCGGGCTCCTCAGCTGCTAAGTGCTACGTTGTGTTCACCAGCTAGTTGCTAAATGTTTGGTCCCGAGAAGGGAGAAGTGCACTGTGGGGTTTTGAAAGTTTTTCCATTGTAAAAGAGCTGCAAGCTGACGCCCAAAATAATAACATGGGAGCAGTGAAAGGAGTGAAGTTGACAGTCGGAAACAGTGAGCTCAAAGATGCTATAAACACTTCCACTTAAGCTTTTGTCCCAATTCAGGAGCCACATCCTACAGAGGCCTTGGTCCAGGAGAAACTAAATAAGGGAGCAGACTGCGAAGGCCGAGCCGAAATGAGACGGTCCGGTCTGCAGAGGATTTCCAAGGTTCATCTCTTCTTACCACTGCAGTGTTAGCTACCCTGAGCCTCTGCACTTACACTTACGTTTCATGACCTGCGGGTAAAAATCCCGAAAATTGGCAACAGAGTTTGTGTTTGTACATCAAATTTGTCCTGGATTTCTACGGACTTTATACCAGGAGGCCCGGCCGAGAGAGTCAGCAGAAACTGCGGAGCGTCTCACTCGGACATTTGCATTCACACATTCCCCCCCCCCGAGAAAATACAGAGGAACTGCAGAGTTCAGTGAATGTCTGGAAGCAGCTTTACTTCATCCACCGAAATAGCTAGCTTGTTAGCCAGTATGCAATCAATCCTGGGATAGATTAGCCCGATAAGGATTCAATGGTGCCAAGTTTGAAGAAGACAAGTTTCATGGGCCTCTTCTCAGGCGCTTGGGGAAGTCATGACTTTGCTTAATTGACAGCTCCACTCTTCACCTTAATAATTGTTAATGGTAGTTTAATACATTTGTTGATATATGCAATGCCTGTCATAACTCAGCCCACTGCCTCACTGCACTGTACCAACATGTGCAATTGCTACTTTCAAAAGTTGAAACGTCTGCTGTGACAAAGGCCTTGTAAAAAAAAAAAAGCTGTTTTTTCCTCGGTGGTATTTTTAGTAACACATGTTAAAGAGTATTGCGTATTACGAGTATTTACGATAATGTGTCCTTATTTCCTCCCTCTGGTCGCTCGTTCAAACATCTGCCAAAATTCAGCAGCAGCCAGCAGACTCACAACGTCTAACTCGATCGCATGACGTGACATCAAAAAATACACAATTCCATAACATCAACAAGACTCTTGGTCACATTAAGCCCTCCTCTAGCGTGTCCACTCACCAGAGGAGTCGGGGCCGGGGCAGAGGAGCCGGCTTTAGAGGATCCCTCGACTTCCATCTTCTGCTGAACACATTAACTCGGATCAGCTGTGCTTCTCATCAGCGGAACTCAGACTGAGGACCGAATGTTACACATCAAAAAATCGACCGGGACGGATGTATAAACACACGCCCTTGTAAACAGACGTGCTGTTTTATGTGCATGTGAGCAGCATCCAGACACACACACACACATGCTACACACACTCTGCTACTTTCACACACAGTAACAGCCCTGGGATTCAAAGGCAGTGCAGGTACACATTAAAATGATTGTGCGTCCTCCGTCTGAATACATCTGTGAGGTGTAGGTGGGAAATCTGCAGGCAAAGTGTAAGCTGTCCATTGGGCCTTGTTAAAAATGAACATTCACCAGGTTTATGGGAACGGTCGCTGCTGCAGATTGTAGTTTGCAGTTTCACAGATAATCATCGTTGAATTTATGTGAATAATATTCCTACTTTTAGACCATCTCTCTTTTTTGTTTCACTTATTTATAGAAAAGGAGAGACGCTTGACGTTGAGTCATCAGAGCGACCTCCAAACATATCATCATTTCTGGCTGCATGGAGCATCTGAGAGATATTCCTGAGCAGACTGGAGGACAGGCTGATTTTTGCTCTGCAGAGAGTCCGTCATCTGAATGTCCTCGGGCCAAAGGCTGTAATTTTTGTCGCTTTTATAGGTCACAGGAGGATCCGGTACAAGTCCACTCGGCTCTGGTGGAACCTGCCAGTTGCCAGAAGTGTGGGAAACGAAGGTTGGCTATGACAGAAGTTTCAGCGATTGTCTCTGGAGTGGAGACGCTGATTGAACCGTGGAAAGACCTTGCTGCGGGGGATTTTCATCGCGCCGATGAGTGTGAGCACCCCTGTGTGCTGGGACCGTCCTGAAGAGGACACGGGCGGTGTGCGGCTGGCAGGACACGTCTGGGCTGGCAGAGATCGTCCCGCCACCACCACCACCACAATGATCTGATGGGTTGCACTTATCCCCTTTTGCTTGGGACGAGTTAACAGGGAAAGATCGGTATTCGGTAAAAGCCACAGCATTCCTCTGACAATGCCTGTGTCTGTATAGCATAAACAGATGGGAGCTCTTGGCCTCGCAGCGTCCCGGCTTAACGTTACTTTAGGATCTATTGTTTTTATTTATAGCCGGCTGCTGCTGTGCTGGCATTTTCATCCCGTGGAGAATCTGGTGCCTAATCAAAAAGAACTGGAAGTTAATACTGAGCCCTCCGCATAGCTAATGATAACACAGATTAAAGCGGACATTCAATATAACAGGTTTCATACAATGTGTCAGGACGCCCCATGGAAACTGTTCATTCTGCTGATAATTCGCTGGCTTTCTGTTCTTGTAGAGAGCTTTTATTCTTCTTCTCTGTCTCTGAGCCATGAATAACCACCACCCCCCCCCCCCCCTCCTTGTTGGCTGGCCCATCGAACCTTAAACATTTCTCCTGTTGTCATTTTAAAGCTTCACGGCGACTGGTTAAAAGTGCAAACACATGCTGAGCTGATACTTGGAAGGTGGAAATCAAAGACATGCACCCACGCTTCACCCACTCCAGCTTGGTTTGATTTCACCTGGCAAACCTCAGAACTCGTGGGTTCAGAGAGATGTTTTTCTTTTTTTTAAACGAGCGCTCCCTCCCTCGCCAAAGATAAAGACTCTCCCTCTCTGCGTAGACTGGGGAGGGAGGGAGGCAGCGGTGTGGCGGCTGCTGCAGGGGGCATCTGGGTTCAAGGCATTAGCCGGGTGTGCTGATGGATTCCTCAGATGGTGGTTGCCTGAAGAAAAATGTAAAGTATAGCTGCTTATTTTAAAGAGCCAAAGAACCTGTGGGTTGTGTGCCCAAGATGAAGGCAGGTTCATCCTAAAGATAATAGCAAGGCTCTCTCTGCACTCCTCTTCTCAGGGTTAAATTGGTTTTTAAATTGGAAATGTTGTTCTCCATGCACCAGCGCACACACTCGGACCCAGTAGAGCTCAAGCAGCCATCACCTTGTACATTAAGAGGGAGCAGGTTCAGGGGAATCTTCCTAACAATCTCCAAAGATCTTTTCTTATCAATCCATCAAGCTTCCTGCTCCTCCGTCTCCGTCACACTCAAGGAAGCTGCCACGGCGCTAACTCGGGTGTGTGTGGGGGGGGGAAGCAAAGGACAAATTATACTAATGGAAATGCCACTACGTGTTGTTTGACGGACACATACTCCCCCCCCCCCCCCCCCCGTCTGCATTACGTTCCCTCCGACTGCACCATCGACTCCGAAGTGAAAAGCAATTTACAGATGAGAGTTGCTGAGCAAGCTGCTTCTAGATGAATCCTCAGAGCTGATGTCTCGCAGTGAAGATTTATCCTGATTAGTCTCTTGGAAAACACTTGGAAATCCGAGCCATTTTCTCACCTGAACCGAGGCTCATGGTTTCGTCACGTTGTTCACACCAATGTAGTGCCCCTTGATAAAAACCTGCATGTGTGGAATGGACTGCGGTGACGCTGGCTGGTTGCATCTTTCTTTCCCAGTCTGTAAAAGGGGTCGAGCCACTGCAAGGAAAAAAACAGCAGATCCCCAAACCTGAGAAAAACCCACATGGGCTGCATCTACCTATTCTTTATTTTGATTGAAGAACATGAATAAACTGCTCTTCTCGTTGCCACTCTAAGATCATCATGGTGTTACGACCAGCATCCCCAACTGACCAAACGTCCTCAAACGTTACATCATCAGCGTCTTCAGACTGAGAGCTCTCTGGTGAGCCTGGGCTGCTCTGGAGAAACCAGTAAAGTTATTGGTCAGTTGTTCTGAAAGTCAGCCCTATCCCAAGAAGTGTTTTCACACTGCAAACAATCAAAACCACCTCTTTTGGCCTGTTGGTCCGACGCACCTTTCACATCTGTCATTTTCGTTTAGACGGTCTGAACCAAACAAAGCAGGGGAGGTCTGAAAGTCCCCCTCAGATCACACGAGGATGACGAGGAAAGAAATATATTAA
This sequence comes from Platichthys flesus, assembly GCF_949316205.1. Classification (NCBI taxonomy): domain Eukaryota; kingdom Metazoa; phylum Chordata; class Actinopteri; order Pleuronectiformes; family Pleuronectidae; genus Platichthys; species Platichthys flesus. The sequence goes on along the minus strand of NC_084950.1, from coordinate 5,789,239 downwards.
AAACATTTGGGGCAACAATTGGCGACAGTTCTTTAGTTTCCATCTTGACTCAACATAAAACACCACGTGGAGGCATTCACTTGGTTTAATTCACGTTATTGTTCATTAAATCGCTGCCTGATAAAAGTTGTTTGTTTCGTACTGAATTTCCGTCCCCTGCAAAAACACCAACAAAGCACATTAAGCCTCTTGGCTTCGTGCAAAGCCGTACTTACGAGCGCCTGCGTAAAGCATCACTTTCAGTTTTCACCGCACTCTGGGTTTTTTTTTCCATGCAGAAGTGATTTGGCCCTCAGACGCTGGGTTTGAACCTGTAATTATCCAACAGCCAGAGCAGTGTCCCTGTAATTCCTTTAAACCGTCCAGGATCCAGGGACGTGCAGGGAGGTCTTCCTCTGTCACAGTCATCAGGCAGAGCCCCACCCGGACGCCCTCTATCTCTCTCCTCCTCACACATGCACATGTTTTCACTTTGGTCCGGACACTTTACATATGTGAAGCTGAGAACTGGTAATGATAACGCACAGTTGCTGGGATTCCTTAACGCAGAATCAGAACCATGAATAGATTTAGTTTACTCTATATATCTGTTTCCCCTTATCATTCCCCTTATCAATAACTCTATATACTTAGTTATTTATAATATATTTTATATACTTCATAATCCTCACCAACGATGCATCATATTTTAGAGACATACAGTTTGTGCTGTGCTTACATACAAATTTGAGGGACTTGCACTTAAAAATGTCAAACCGCATAATAAAGATCGAAGAGAAAAATTGTGCTTTTTTCTCTATTAAATGTACTTGATACTATTGAAATGTATAATTTACCCACTGAGCCGATAATAAGCTTCTGAAGGATGGTGCATTATAAAAAATGTAAAATTGGCTGTATGAATTTGAATTTGCTGAAAGTAGAATTGATTTGACGAGAAAGGCAAAACTACAAAACTACAGGATGGACAGAAGTGCAATTAATGCCAAATAATGATATTTACAACTTTGATCAAGAGAAACGGTTTGCAACACAATGGAAAGATGTGTCGATGTTTAAAGTATTTATACATCAGAAAATGAATGATAGAGATGAAGGCAGCAGCAATCATAAATGGATGGGAGCAGTTATTGTCAGTAATGGTAGAATTTGTGAGATGGTGTATTGTAGTTTTGTTGTAATATTGTTCACAATCAGCCGCCTCCACAATCCACAGGATCCAAAAGTAAAAAGAAGCAGTGAATTATGAACTATGAAATATGAATTATTTGATCAATCATTTCTCTCTTTGTAGTTTTCACAGTGATGTTCCCTTTTTGATGGTCCTTGTTTTTTAAGTGAGACATTAAAGCACATGAATGCACGTGTATTTAACCCAGTGGGGGAACAACAGCACTGGCTCCTTCGTGTTTTTGATATTTCTCCAGTTCCTGTGAAGAGACGAGAAGCAGAGCAGAACAACAACCTTGTGCCGGTTTCTCTGATCGCTCTCATTAGTTCCTGAGCTGTGTTACATCACAGTGTCCTGCTACCTTCCTGTGAAAGGCCACTGTCTGTTGAAACAACCCTGAATCACCATGCAAGCGGGTCAGACCTCTTTCTTTGTCTGTGGAGCACTTTTTGTTTTTCTTTACAATTATTCTCCAAAGTCTTTATATTGTGCAACATCCTCAGAGGAAACTCGTCCAAGAACATTTCAACGGACAGAGAAGAAGAGTTCGATCATTAAATGCTGAATATTGTTTCTGGAAATGAAAACATGTTAGTCATCCTGAAATTGATGATCCAATCTAGGATCGTGTATAATAACAAGCAGATGCTGATGTTGTTCGTCATGAAGATGTCGTTTTGTTATTCTACTGTATTAAAGTGTTTTCAAGTAATTTGTAGCAGTGACATAATCACTGGATAATTACTAGAAAAAGAATTGTATTTATATATTTAATTGCACATTTACAGAGTGCAATTAGAACTATGTATAATCTCTCCACTGACACTATGAACTGGGAGCCCTCTACTGGTCACTGTGGGACCTGCTGTACAGCTCCTTTCATCCTGGCCCAACCCTAAATCAATAGAAAACAATTACTGGGACGACACCGTGGAGCCTCTCAGGGGCCGAGGTGAGGAACCTTTCACCTTCTCTTCACATTAAATCAGGGGAAATATTTTTTTTACCTCTTATGATTTATTAATATGACAGCTTGTCTTTTTTCAATCAAAAGGGTTCAGAGGGTCCATTCAGGAAACTGTGATTTCTACTTAAAGCTGACTATAAGGTATATTTAATTAACAAATTAGGTATTTTCAATATTTTTCCTTATTATTATTTTTATTTTCAACAGAAGAAACAGCAGAAAGATGTAAATGCTGTTTCTGATCATTTATGTTTAGAGTATTGAAGCCAGAACATTATAAGAATATAAGATTTGGCAAAATAATTCACAGACACAATGATATAACAGCGATGCCACGCGATCATCTTAGAGATCTTAACTAGTTTTCTAATTAATGAAATCAGGATATAAGTATTAGCTCAAATCATAATTTGTTCTGCACTGTTGGAGACACATGAGCAATGTGACACCACTGATTATAATAATATATATTTAATTATGCTGCTGAACCCAGAGAGAATGAAATGATTATGAAATGAAATGAACTATTCATGGAGTCGCTCGGTGAATCAGTGGGTTTATACCTGCAGTGACAGGACCACCTCCACACTGAGCACTGCTGCTGGCGAGTGAATCTCATGGGCTGTGATTTATCCAAAGCTCAGGAGGAGGGGGGGGGGGGGGGCGGGGGGGCAGCGCATGCGCCGCAGATCTCCTCACCACATGCGTTTTGATCACAACTGCATCAATTGACTGGAGAAAGCGAGAGAAAAAACGGAAGTGGATCAGATTGCCCTCCATAATAAAACGTAAAACCTGAAAAATGAACAGTCGAGCATTTCAAGGGGGGAAATGGATGATGAATATAAATTAAATATTAATTCATGCAGTTGAGAGAATAAAGTTAATAAGGTGAAACGACTAGTTCATTTACATTTCATCTGCACATGGAATATTCATGTTTATGTTAAATATAAATACTCCATGTTATTTATATTTCCACTCATAAATATTATGCAGTTTAAAGTGCAACAATCGCCATCAAATGTAAGAATAGAATATATAAAAGCATATAAATGCAAACAAAACACCACGATATGAAATGTTAAGTTGCTTCAGTATTTATATTTAATGAAATTGAAGAATACATTAAGATTTATACTAGCTCTGGTTGAAGTGTGGTTCATTAAGACAAGTTAAGATCCTTTATTCATCCAACAGCAGGGAAGTTTGCAAGAGGGCGTCAGTAACGTGATTATAAGTAGTCCCGTGATTACATGCAATACTTAAAAATATATATGTAAACAGAATATGTCGCCTGTGAAAATGTGTAAAGTGTAACTAATTGCGCATTAGCCTTTCAGTCTCACTGACAGAAATTTACATTTCTAAAGTGAAAAAACATCATATTTGTGTGTAGTGTTGTTTATATATATTACATTATGTGTGCAATACAATGATTATTGTGCATCCATCCACCGTACATATGTTTTCTTGTCTTTACATTGTATGTATTCGTTTTTTGTTCCATTTATATTCCATTTATATTTTTTAAATACCCTTACACTTAGGTATTGGCATTGTATTTAATGATACTTATTATTACTTACTGACTAACTTGACTCTTGCTGCTGTAATATTGCAAATAGGGGGATTATATTGGTTTATCCTATCTTATCTCATCTTAAATATTTCTCAGCACGCTTTATTCTCTAAGTCCGACCGGATGTGCCACGCGCGCCCCCGGCAGCTTGACCTCGCTCCCCATCACGACGCTCCTCTGGCGGCGGAGCATCAGAGGCCGAGTCCTGCCGCTCGGCGTCGGGTGAGGGAGGACGGAAAGACGGCGTGTGCGCGTGTGGCTTCACTTTCCCCCCCAAACCCCGCTCGTGTTCTCACCTCCACGCACCCAGCGGCTCCCCGCAGCACCTCGAGCCCGCGCAGCTCGCACCCAACATGGGTTAGAGAGGCGGCCGCGCACGGGATTATCCACTTTGTGCACTTCGGGAGGATTGATGGAGCGGGAGACGGACTTGTGTGTTTCGCGGAGACATCCTGACAAAGACGCGGACTGAGAGGGAGGAGAGCTCGCTGGCTCTTCCCGGATCGCTTTGCACTTTTCCCCCTTTTTCTTGCATTTTGTTTTTATTATTTTTATTATTATTATTATCGTTATTCCCTCGGGTGTGAGCGACGCAGAGAGATGTTTGCAGAATTGCTGTGCGGCGCCGTGGCTCTGGTCCTGTATGTCAACACGCTGGGCGCCGACTTCTGCTACGATGACAGGTACTTGCTGAATGAATGAATGAACGAATGAATGACGTGCACCTGATCCCAGACCAGTAGCACGGGTTCTAACTGCTGCACAACAACATGGAGCAATAATAAGTTCAGTCATAGGTCTCATGCATCTAACTCCAGGGAGCTGAGCTTTCTCCACTGACACATGCAGCGTGTTCCAAGTGCAAATATCAATCAGAGCACGGTCCTGTCTGTGTGCAACACTGTGGAAAATCTGTTTTACTTTGAGCTCTCAGTGATTTTGCAGATGTCATAATATTCTGCTCCCACATTTATTGATGATAACTTTATTTATACTGCACCTTTAATAACAGCTTTAACAAGGAGATCAGGTAAATGCAGTGAAATCAAAGACAGCATCTGAAATCTGAAATTAAAGATGGTAGATATAAAAAAAGATAAAGGAAATGTAAGCATAACAAAATAAGTAGTACCTACATTTCTTATGTTAGCTGCTAGTATAATGATACATATTCCTGCAGCCTTCATGCTTTTATATCTTTTCAATTCCACTGTAGTTTTTCTCCTGGAATCAAAGTGTTGCCGTCTCCAGAGCATGGACTTGCTCCGAGTCTTGACTTGTTCAGAGGAAATAATTGATCTCTGGAGAAGACGCTCACTCACGTCTCTTTGTCTCCGCAGCAGGAGTCCAGCATGTCCTGCTGGAACCATGAGCAAAGTCTTTTTTCTAATTTCATTATTTATTTGCGTAAAGAATAGCTGTGGTTACAGCTCTTGGCTCAGCTACTGGGATGGTTTACTCCCTGCTGGTCCTTCTGATATCTGATGGCTGAGTGGTTGACAGTGCCTCAGGTTCAGCTCTCCTCCAGCCGTGCCTTGATGTTCATGTAGGTCAGAGCTGCGTCATGCTTCTCCTGCCTATATGTCACTGTATCCTCTTACTTTCACTTCTCACAGCCAATACAGGTCTTATTCAAACACGTGAGGATTAAATGCAGCTGTTCAGGCCGGAATTTTGTGTATGACAGGTGTTGTGTGACTCTTAAAACACACTCTGATCTTACAGCCTAGTGCACAAACAGTACATTAACACCCTCCACCCATACTACTGTTTATTTCCTTAGCAGCTGCTCTCACTGTTCTGTGTAGATTTAAACATTAACACATTCCCCGTGGCCTTTTTAGCTGAGAGTCCGATTCTCTTCTTGTGGTTGCACTTTGCACTCAGGGGTCAGGTGATCCCCGCTGCCCGGTGCAGGAGAACGATGGTGTTGTGTGTCCATAAAACCTGTCGGGGAGTGTCAGGGCGGTGGGGAGGTGAGAGGCTACTGGTGCTGCCGCTGCCGAGTCAGCTGCTGCTGCACATCCACGCGCCTCCAACTTCTCAAGAGTGAGACAGAAAGCCAAACTGTGGATTACTCTGCGAGGAGATGTTAACATCATGTTATTTATTACGACACGAGGTCTGGTTCAAGTTAGTGCAGGCTTCTTACGACACAGACCAATGACAGCTAGGGGTTTAAAACCAAACACGTTTCTTTCTCTGACATGTTCTTTCCAGTGTTATCTGTTTCTAACACCGTGTGTTTGGTTCAACTCGCAATTAGCAGCCGTCTCCTGTCCCCTCGGGCTCCACTGGTGGAAGGGGGGGAGGGAGATAGAGATATATGATTTTGCTAAGTGAAACAGTCCTGGACGCAGAGGCTCATCTAACTTGCTAATGCTGAGCCTGTGCAGAAAACAGGGCTTGTAAAGAAGCTGTCATAATGGAGGAAAAAAAAAAAAATCAATGTGTTTGTGACAATAAATCAAACGGCAGCAACCTGCAGCCTGGAAACTGGAGTTTAGATCCACTGAGAATCTGATGGTAATTTATGAATCATTCACACACCAGAAGGACGTCAGAATAAAAAGCCACATACTCCTGCAAACGCTGATGTTTCATTTAAAGTCCTTCCCCCCGAATATGATAAATAGTGGCCTGATGATTTGTTTATGGATATTTTCTCACAGTGCAGCATTGATTAGTCTCTGTGGGAAGACGGATTGTTCTTTACCCTTCGCTTCCAGCTGTGAAACCAGTGCATTGACTTTGCTCATCTAGTGATTCAAAGTTTGCTATGTGTGTGTGTCTGTGTGTGTGTGTGTTTGGGTGCACGCCCGGGGGCTACAGAGCTGGCATAACACTCACCTGAGGTTCTGGAATGGATTGGGTGTTATTCTGGGTATGGAGCTGGAATGCGTAATGACTTTGTTGCTTTGTAAAGGGAGGGTCGACAAGAACAGAAATCATAACCGTGCAGCGTAGTGTGTGTGTTTTTTCTTATCAGAAGTTTGTTTAGTGGTTACACATTCATGTGAGCAAACCTCACGCTTTCCATACACAGCAACCAAGGCTATCAGGAGGTCACGCTTAAACGAAAGAGTTAACACGTGTTACAAGAAATGTTTTCCTCCAGGCATTCAAAAAAAAAAAGAAAATCTCATGCAAGGCAATTTTCGGACCCTGCAGTCAGTCACGGCTCCTCCCTCGATAAAAACGACAGGCTGGAAGAGTGGCTGCTCCTCGGTGCCAAATCTCCCCGGGGGAGCTCTTCCCCTCTCGCTCTCCCCTGGTCACACTCATCATTAGCACATACACAACTTTGACACCTGCTCCGGGAAAATGGGAATCGTACATCACGATGTTCATATCTCCGCTGCTATAATCTACAGTTGGAGCTAAGTGAAGGAATGAGGAAAGCCCAGATAAATGTCAGGGGAGAAATACTGGTCCAATATTCTGCGACTTGCACTAAGCCTGCACATTAGAGACCTTTTGCGGGGGAGTGGCGTTGTTTGCTTGATTGCCGGTGGCGAAATTGATATCATGCTCGTGGGGGGAGGGGGTGACCTGAAGGGGCAAACAGCTAAAGCACACATACAACAGGGGTTGGATGCCCTCAAGCTGCAGGTCCCTGGTTTGACTCCCGGCCAGCGGACCATTTGCAGGAGTGCCTGTTTGAAATGGGCTCTGTGTTGATGCTAGTTGCAGCTTTCTTTTAGAAAGTATAAAAGTGACCTGCAGTATTTGAGTGGCGGCTGCAGAACCCTGACGCTGCTCCTCCGCTGCTGCACAAGGAGCTGTTCACCTGTTTTATTCAATTAGGTAAACGGTCCCTTACGTTGATGAGTCCCAGCCGCCGCTGCGACCGAGCACTGGTCTCCTTTTCTTTCAAAGTTTATTAATGTCGAACGTATCCTGTATCCACATCGCACAAACATCAACACAGTGCTTCTCTGGGCCTTTCACAATACCTTTTTCAGGTGTGATAAATGATAAATAATAAATTACTTTATGCCTTCCACTGTCAGACAGACATGAGAGGGTCCCCCCCCCCCCCCCCTCGACCCCTGTACACTGCTACCGTGGATTACTGTTCCCTGTCGGGGGGCCTGATGGATGCGATGAACTGCAGCCACCTCATTTTTCTGCCCTCACTCAATGTCGTGAGGTGCGACCGGTCGAGGATGTGCCCGCAGGTCACGCTGAAGGACGCAGCCTCCCTGGGCGCTGCCCATGATTTATAATGCTCAGACACTCGGTGAAGGCGAGTCGCAGCCTCGCTCTTCATGCCCTGAAAGCTTTATTAACGAATGAGTCTGTGAAGGGGGGGGGCAGCAGAGGCGAAACCCCTTCACGGCTGATGTGGGTTTTTTTGTGAGCTCCGACTTGATGACGGCAAAGAAGCCACACAGGGCGGGTGACTCATGTTGTTTAATGATCAACGGAGACAGAACCAAAAGTAGTGGATGTCTATTTTTGGTTTCCTTCTATTTTTCTTGGTGTTTTATTTTATTTATTTTGACTCCTGCAACATTTTACCTTGTCTCTTGTCGACTGTAGGCCGTGTGTGAGCCTCTCTCCTGACTGCATGGTGTCGTAAGGGCCCTCCAGTTGAATTGTTGCCTTTACGGAGCTTGTGTTACTGGTGTGAGGTCTCAGTGTGGTTCCTGTCAGGTGGACGCCGGCCTGTGATGGCCGACCTGCACCGACGAGGATTCTGCGTCGCTGTCTGTGCCCGCGACCGCCTCCTCCCTGGCTCCATGTGTCAGTGCGCTGATCTGGAACCCTACTCTCGTGGCCTCTAGTATGAGATGGGCTGGTTAGCATTGTGGTTATGTTGAGGGCCCAAGGGCGGCAACCCAGCAGTCTGAGCATCTCTGCTTTTTTCCCCAGTCAGGGTTTCTCCGTCTGCGCCCTGTAATTACCGTCCCGCTCGCAGAGAGGACTCACGACATGGTTTGGTAGACGCAACCGCTCCACTGTCTCTCCATCTCGCTCTGTCTCTCGTTTTCGGTTGTCTGCTTTTCCTTTCCACCACCCCCCAAAGCCTTTCAGGGCGCCATCTCCCAGCAGCCAATGACTGCCTCCAGATGGTCCCGTTTGGTGAGCAGTTCTTTGGTTTTTCTCCCTCCTGCAGTTTAGAGGGGGGACGGTTTGAAGTGGATTCAAATGGAAGATGTTGAAGTTGCTGGTAATTGCCAGGATGGAGACATCAAAGTGCCCAATGACACAGACAGTGCGTAAAAGAGTCAGTGAAGACGGCCCCTAGACTAAAGCATATACTGCACATAATACCTCACATGGCAATGTGTAGTGTGAATAGAATCACTTGAACTGACAACAAGAAATCACACACAGTTTTAAGACCTTTAATCCATTATAGGTTAATAATTTTAAGTTTGGTTTTTCCCTGAAAGGTTAATATCCTCAAATGTTCAGTTAACACTTCACTTTCCTTATGATGTCTATTGCTGCAGCTCCTCTTTTCAGCCTCTGTCTGAAATGCTTGGTTTTAGCGCCTGTCCCTTTAGGTTGCCACTCTCGATAAAGCTCAGTCTACTATGATCAACTGACTGACTCTGTAGTGATTAGTCAATGTCGGACTCTGACTTGGCTTTGTTAGGGGCCGTAACAGGCTAACCACGAGGCATACATCTAGCCAATGTGGGGCATTGGGATATCACAATGCCATTACGACTGGATGAGGTGATTCAGGAGCAGTGCAGACTTTCCAGACCTTTTAGATTCACAAATAACGATATATCACTAGAGGGAAAGAAATAAAATAAAAAAGCCAAATGTTGCTTAAAGTAGACTGAATATTTGCTAACAAATTGGCCATAGCAATCTAAACGTTAGCGGTGTTCACAGCTTGTTTCTGCTGCCCCCTGGTGGCCAATGAAATCAGTTATTGCTGCTTTAAATTCAATGTCAAATATAAAAAGAAAACAAAGAATTGATATAAATGACTGGTGACCAGTGTGGTAGTGGATGTTTTGGTAGTGGTTTCAAGGGCCCTGAAGGCTCAGCTCAGTTTCCACCACAGAACGATCGAATCTTCATTTTTCTAAGCTCTCGTTTTCCAGCAGATAGACGATCGGGGAAGAAATGGTTATTTTCACTCTCGCCACAATTGCTGATAAGCTAGTTTGGCCAAAATTCATTTGTTTCTAAAAATACCAGTAATGAAGGGGTTCAGATATGTTTCTTACTTTTCATTTTCCCACAAAACCCGATAGAATTACTAGTATTTGAGTCTTTGATGGATATTTAAATAAACACACTACTTGTTTTGCCCTTACTGTCATCAGGGCTTCAATAAGACTTCATCAAATTGTATCTTGGTTATTGAATTTCCCCTCTTAAACGTAATTTGTAAATGTTGGCCCTTGTTCTCCATCCTTCTGTGGGCGAGACAGAAAATAATAAACTGAAAATGTGCAATAGAGATTAGATTGAAGAAAAGTGTTTTATTGGTGCACTTCCGAACACGTGAAGACTGTTTAAGAGACAGACGACTCAGCAGATCACTGGACTCACGTTGCTTTATTGTGGAGGTCCTCTTCCCTACTTTCCTTTCTGGTTCACCAGGTTTCCCAGTGAATGTCAAAGACCAATACTACATTATTTCAGATGCAGAAATGCTGAAGATGATAAAAAACAAAGACGAGAGAAGAATCTAACACTGAAATAAAACGTATGTACTCTTGATGCATGAGCAGTTATAACACTGTTCACAGTGGAAAAGCAGAGTCCATCTTTATATCCATCATACCATGGTCACACCATACTAACAAATTGGCAGTGGGGCTGACCTTATGGCTGAGTGGTTAGGACACATGCCATATGGATGCATATGCCTTGGGCAGCTGGCCGTCAGTTTGACTCCTGGCCAGCTGAGCCACTTACTGCTCGTCATCCCGTGCTCTCTCATCTCTCATCTCTCCTTCGCTGTCGTCATATATAAAATCCAACTAACCGGATAATCTGGCGTTCGGAAACAATAGCATTTTCTCCCGCTGAGCCCGGTGGTCGCAGTAATCCTGAATGACGTTTAACATCGGGAATGTTCTCTTGTGACGCCACCGGACACCCGCTGCTCCGGGGTCCAGATGGCGTCTAGACCCTTGAGATACATGATACATACATGAGTCTTAAGTACCTGTGATATCTTGATGTGGAGGTGATCACACAGAGCGGAGGAGAGGACCGCCCTGCCCATTGTGCTGGGATTACTGGAACAAGCTGCTACCTGCCACTGGATGAAACTGAATATGCGTGGCGGCGTGCAGGGGGCTCAATCTCTCCAGCGCTTGCACGAATCAGCTGATGGTCATTTGTGATGTTCTGCAGTGGTAAGGCGATGTCCTTACTGGGATTGGAAGCCGCTCACCAGCACTCGCCGTGTCCTCGCTGTGCTCCAGCCAGGCCACAGCAAGCCGCTTCAAAGCTGAATTAATCAGGCTCTGATGCTTTGTAATCACCCCACTGGTATGCAGCAGTTGGATGAGAAATGGGCCATATGTAGATGTTGGGTGTGCGTTTGCCCGGTGGTGGATTGAGGCGTTAGAGATTGTCTTCGATTCACTGCACAAGGCGTTGACCTCAGTCCTCTCCGGATAGTCTCGGCGCTCCTTGCCTGGCTATTTAATTAAAAGCAAACAGATAATCTCTCCTAGTATATCATGTGGTAATAGCAGCACACGCGTACAGTATACGACTGCCGGCCCACACACACAGACACACACTGACACACAGTGATAATAATCGCCTTAGATGGGGAGTAATGTGTAATACCAGACTAAATCATCTAACAAGTAAATCCTTCCTCTGCCTGCTCTGTGTCGTGTGGCAGTCATGCAAACCAACAACTCAATAATGTGACAGAAAATGAAAGCTGCCATCCGTTGAAATTATGATCCACTTTTGAAGGAGTTGGTTTTATATTCAAATAATTTGCATCAGCTCTGAAAACGTTCAGATTGGGATTAATGGTCGTTAAAGGTTATGCTCCCATCATTAGACAAGGGTCTCTAATGATTTGACTCCACAGGGCTAAGTTGTTAATGGGTCTAGACAAGGGTTTGGATTTCGAGGGCTAATGCCTGCTGATGGCTCTTAAGCCGTGGCCACTCTCGGGCTCTCGGCCCTCTTCATATTAATGGGATTAACGGGACTGTGGATGAGAGGGGGCATGACGTGTAAGCAGAGAACCCAAAACAAAAACTCCCCTGTCCCCCATATCCAACAGGGATGCTATAGTTTGCCCTTTTCAGTGAGGAAGAGGAGAAGGTTACCCCTCTTCACGAGGCCTCCACAACTCGGTGGTCCCATTCCCTGACTAGGAGCACTGGCTCGTCTCGATAAGGTTATGACACAAGTTGGCCCGTTTGGGTGAGATGCTTTTGTCCTTTGTGAGAAGAAGGGGCTGTGTGGTCCCTCTGTTCTCCCCGGACCCTGGAGAAGGAGGCCATTTGTCGCCACACACAGGAGGAATTAAGCCCCCGGTTGTTTCGGCACGTTGTTTATGAAGGACAAAGAAACAAGACCTCAGTGTTTGCATGGAGCAGAAAATTGCTGCAGTTTTGCAGACCAAACCTGTTAGAACCAATTGGGTGAGCTCATGCTCTGGTTAGTGTTTTTCCAGTGGTGGGAGAGGAAGCGGGGCAGAGGATTCACAGTGACTCAGCCAACAGAAGCATCATTGTGTTCCCGAATAAAGCCAATTCAACTTGTTAGTTTTTGGGTGGGATGTAAAAATGATGCTCCAGTCGATGCCCCCTGGGGAAATGAGGCTTCACACGTTTTTAGAGCTGGTTGGCTGCTTGGTCGGAGTCCAGTCATCTGCTTATTGTTGCCATATTTCAGTCAGTTATAATTGGAGCAGTTTTGGTCTAGTGTAATTATACAAGCCATGTTTACCTCCGACGTGGAGGTTATACTTTCACCCCTGTCCGTTTGTTTTTTGTTAGTTTTTAAGCGGAATTGTGCAACAACTGCTGCACGGGTTCCCACGAAACTTTTTGCACGAATGCTCCATGGGTCAGGGAAGCATCTATTCAATTTTGGTGTGGATCTAGATCAGGGGGCAGATCCATGACCTTTCTTTAATCCTGCTTTCCATGGGCAAGTCTCTAGCCTTGCCCAACTGTGTTTGCCTAGCATTGCCTTTCAAAGACTAAGGGGAATTCCTACTATTTGTATTCTTATTGCAGTTCTCTCCTGTGTGTTATTTCTGCTGACAGGTTATTGTGTGTCTTAATAAAATTGATCAAATCTGTGCAGCAGCAGCACATTCACCCGAGTGGATGATTCTCTGCTCAGGGAGACAATCAGTTGTTTTGTTGCACAGGGAAAACAACAAAGCCCCGAATAAACCTGAATCTACTCTAAACCTTGTTGGATATGATGGATGATAAACACAGACTCAAATTTCAAAGTAATTTAACACAATTGTTGTTGAGGACTTTTTCCGTTTCTTGTCAGATTCAGCTTCGTTCCCTAAAGGACACGTGTGTTTGAATTGGTCTGACTCGTGTTATTATTGTGGTCGAAGTAGATTTCAGATATGATTACAGTATCCTGTGTGTGTGTGTGTGTGTGTGTGTGTGTGTGTGTGTGTGGGTGTGTGTGTGTGTGTGTGGGAGGTGAGTCAGATGCAGCACAGATGGGCCTGCGGTCTGGCCAGTTTAGTCACTGTAGGTAACCTGCTTCCCCTGTTAGCCCTGAAACACATGAACACTTGCCCCTTGTGCCCTTTATTGTGTGTTTAATCACAACAGAGAGCATCATTGTACATTCATCTTAAGGGGGGACTTTAACACTTCTTTATTTGAGGACCTGCAAACAAGCTGACAGACCAAATCTACACCAGAACACTTGTGGACAGGGACAATCTCGGCTTTAGGAGCTGCTTCCCCTTCCTCCGTGTCCCTGGCCTCACTTCCTACCTCTGACCAGACCACAGCAGTGGAGGAAGGACATCTTTTCACAAGCTGCCCTAATTGATACTGTTGGGCCCTGGGAGCCCGGCGCGTGGTTTCAGTACTCTGCAAAATGCGTGCAAAGAACAACAGCCTGCAGTGTGCCACCCTCTGGGACACCACAGGTTATTTACGACCAGACAAGCAGTCTGGCTCAGGTCCTCGTATAGTTCCATTTAAGTGCGTTCGAAAAAATACCCACCGCACTTGTGTGTGACCCTTCCCAAGTCTGTCATCAAATGGCAACACAGAGAACGGGCAAGAGTTGAGTCCAAGCCAGAACTGAAATCTCAGTCTCAGACGTGTGTGTGGGAATTGAAAGAGTGAAACTGGATATACACGTTTTTTTTTGTTTTTTTTACTGGATTCCTACTGTTGGTCCGGGCTTTTCTTTACTTTATGTGCATAAATATTTATGAAATTATTAATTTTTTTAATGAATAAGTGCAGTGCCTGGTACTGTGGTGATGCTAGTTGTGTCTTTCTTTCTGAATCTGTAAAAGTGACCTGCAGTAGTTAAAGAACAGCCACTGATGCTACACAATGAGCTGTTCACCAGTTTATTCAAAGAGCTGTTCACCTGTTTATTCGATATGCAGAACCCAGAGAGGATCGGCTGTCGCTGCTGTTGCTGTGAACGTGCCGTGGTCGAGACCGAGGAGAGTTTATTCAGAGTTTAATAATAATAAAGATATCGTGTCCAAATTGCACCCAATGTGGACACTGAGCTTCCTTCCTTCCTGAACAACACACAAGCCAAGTGTGAAGCCTGATAAGACGACCAGCTCTTGAGAAATTCCAGCCACAGACAGATAGACATAGATATTTTCTGGGTCAGATGTTTTACGTTTGGTTTTGTGTGTGGGACTTCACCAAATCCAATCAAATGTCATATGTATATATGGACTGCTTCTAATGTAGCTTGTCATGGCTCGGCGAGGCAGACCAGTCTGACATGGGAACGGCTGGTGTTGTATTGTGTTTCACAGACACAGCCAACTCTCCCATCCTCTCTCTCTCGTCCTCTCTCTCCCTCTTTCTCTCTGTCATCTGGAATAAAATCGCAGCAGTGACAGATTGATGGAGTCCTGGTGGTTTAACAGGCTTGATTTCAGTGGTTTATTTTGGCCGAGTGCTCACTCCAGTATCCGCGGCTCGCCGTGTTTCTCCTCATCTCTGACCTTTCCGATGTGTGACTCTCCCTCCCGGGCTCTTCTGCCAAGTGAGGTCTTCCTCCTGCAGCCGAAGATGGATACACACAATTGGCCAGAGTTTATTTTTGATCCGCTGAGGAAGTTTGAGTTTGGGAGGAAAAAGTGCGCAACTGTTTTCCCTCCAGCAGCCCCTGAGGTTTTGAGGGTCTGGAGAGAAGAAGCGCTTGTCAGCTGCTCTGACAGAATAATGAGACGCCTCGAATGTGCTCTCAAGAAAAATAAATTTCTAATCTGAGGGAGATTGAGGGTGTGCTAAAGAGGGAAGAGCAGAGCTGGCAAGAGGGAAAGAATGACTGAAGGAGCATTATGGCCTTCTATGAAGGTCG
The DNA here is from genome assembly GCF_949316205.1 of Platichthys flesus. Taxonomy (NCBI): domain Eukaryota; kingdom Metazoa; phylum Chordata; class Actinopteri; order Pleuronectiformes; family Pleuronectidae; genus Platichthys; species Platichthys flesus. The sequence goes on along the minus strand of NC_084950.1, from coordinate 5,774,011 downwards.
GGGCCCTGATTAAGTGTGACTGCGAGGGCCTTCAGGCTACCTGCAGGGAGCATGTGCTGGTCTGACTGTGAACTCCTGCTGCTCAGGGCCTCACAATATTAAGTGAGATGAGATGTTAAGAGGGTCCAAAACCACAAGGAAGCCCCCGTGTGCTTCCTCACAACCTGTCTGGCCTGTACAGTAGACACGTCTCCCACCACCACCACCAGCACCACATGGTAGAAGCATTAGTGGCTGTTTTAATCAGGAAGCAGCTTGAGAGGAACCCATCCTCTGTGATGTCGGCTCTGGAGCTTTGTTTTCATTTGCGTGAATGACTGCCGGGCTCTCCGGTGAAGACCCTCTGCCTTCAGACACATGAAACTAACGGCTGGTCAAACTAAATCCCTCTGAAACCTACAGAACCTCTTTTTCAGCTCAAGAGACGAGGTCGACCGCAATGAGTCTTTTCGCCTCACGGTCAAACTTAATCTTTTATTTTATGGAAACAAGCTCCATTATCTTGGAAGAAGACAAATTACACCAGGAATGGCATTCATATCAAGAGACGTCTGGAGGCGAGTCAGAGTCCGTCGAGACTGAAGTGAAATGATCTCACCCCGCTGGCAGATTCCCTCCACTTGAGCAAAAGACATTATCAGCACGAGATTAAACCACCGGCAAAGCACTCGCTCTGCCTCCGCTGCTCATTCAGTGCCATTTGCTAATGCAGCGCGCCCGTCACTCTGCTTGATTGATGGAGCTGATGGTTCTCGAACATGACAGCAGAAGGAAAGCAGGGCGGCCCTGGGTACCTGCCACGTGGGCCTGTCCGCTCTCCCCACGAGCGAACGCTCCTCAACTGGGCGCTAACATCATGTCACCTCCTAAACTGCACATCCCGCAGCTCTTATTCTCCTCGGGAACTTTCCGGCAGCTCATTGAGAGGTTATTGATTTTTAGACGAGGAGTAATCAAGCACAGTTTCCCTGTGAGCACACAGATGGCCGGCCTCTTATTAGGTGAATAAGGATTTCATTTATTGTCGTCCTGCGACTGTTGCAAAGGCCATCCATTCATTCAGTGATGTGTTAATCCATATTGTTAAATGAATGGCCTATGTGTCTGCAGCCTGCAGGGTCACACTTGCATACGTTTATATAGAAAATGCATCTTCTGTGGGAGGTGCTACACTTTCCAAAATGGCTTAAGTTGGATTTTTACGACTGGATTTAAAATCGGCGTTCATCTAGTAGAGAGAAACTAAAAAGATGTTTTTTTGAGTGTGTGTTTTCTATGTGATCTGTTGCATGTGGCCAACGTGTAAAGATCAGATTAATGTGAGAGATTATTGTGTATCTCACACTCTGCTGCTGGAGAAGTTGGCTGTGAATCATGTGGCTGAATGACGGATGCCAGCCGTCACCGTCAACAGATGAGTTGGAGTCACGCTGGCATGTTTCGCTGCTCTGAGGTTTTTAATTTGTTGCAACGACTTGACATCAGCTTTTTCGTTTTTTTGGGGGAAATAACAAAATTAGACAATATGGAGGAATAAAGAAATGCTTTATATAACTGTTCATAAGGTTCTGGGTACGGCAGAGGAAATGAATCATCGGGTATGGACACCAAGTCAGAGAGGGAAAAGTTTCAAAAGGCAGAATGGAGTTTTACTGGACTCAACTTTTAAATAACCGGCCTTTCAGGGATCAAAGCAGTAGAGTAGTCAGAGACACATCGTTAGGAATGTGGCATTATTAAATAAATAGAATGCAAATCATTTGTTTTATAATGGAATGGATAAAACCTAGGTATTTATGGTATTATGGTATTATGGTATTTATGGTATGGATAAAACATAGGTATTTATTCATAAAATTATCATTTTTTTTCTTTAAAGAGGTTTTCATAGAGCTGCTTGACTTGTTTTGTGACATTTTACAGGCGCTGAGTGGTTAGCACTGTCTCTACAAGATGTGATGTTCTTGGTTCGAATCCCGGTTCAACCTGAGCCTTTCTGTGTTTTCTCATGCCCTCATGGATTTTCTCTGGTTACTCCGACTTCCTCCCAGTCCAAAGACGTGCAGACTGGGGTAAGATTAATTAGAGATTTTAAATTGACATCCACCCAATGTCTGGCTGGGATTGGTTCCAGCCCCTCTGTGACCCTCGAAGGATGAGCGGAATAGATAATGGTTGGATGCATTACAGTCCTTTGCCTGTCTTTTTTTACATTTAGTCTATTCATTTATTTAACAAGTAAATGATCCCTTCTTCTTTTTTTGGCTGTGATTACACGTTTGTTAAAATCCAGAGTAATTGGCCGTTGTTTCATGGGCGCTTTGTGTTTTACACTAAATTGCAAACTTGGCTTTCCCTGTTTATAATTAAAAATCTCCATCTCAGTGTTGTGATGAAGCTGCACTTGGTTCAACTCTGGTCACAGTTTGTCAACAATCTATATATTTTTGCTTTGGGATTATGAATATTTTTTAGTAGTGATGTTCTGTAAATCCCTTCCTCGACACACTACTCAAGTTTTTGTCGTTCTGACAGATACACTTCATGTTGTCAAGGCCTAATAGTTTTACAATTCACTGTCTGAGTGACTATGATTTTGGAAATGACATTTCCAAAGCCGTTCCATAATCACATAATCATCATTATGAATGATCTCATGGTATTTATTAAGAACACTTCTGGTTTTCGTCAAGAAACCACCTCGGCCGTCGCTCACCAGCGTCTGACTGATGGAGAGAAAATTACCATTTGAAATATTACCTTTTTATTCTTGGACGCTATCGGCGTTGAACTTTTTTCCCACAATATTGCTTTTCCAGTTCAACACAACCAGTTCATCTCTATTTAAATGCACTTAATCATTTTGAGTAGGAGAATCCTGGGCCGGGGGAATGAAAGGCGGTGACTGGGACACTGTGGGGAGTGGAAACCGGAGCAGGGCTGAAGAACATCCACGTTTCCATCGACTGTCCCAGTGTTGTCCACACTAATCAAAAACAGATTTTTACATGTGGATCTGCAGGTTCTGAAACCTGTGAGTTATCCTCTAACAATAATATTGGCGGCGGCACCTCTTCTTTTTTCTCACATTCAACTTTTTGTAAAACTATAAAGCAGATGGACGACGTTTTTCTCGTCTGAGCAGCTGCGTCCGCAAAATAGATTTGGAATGCATTCATTAATAAAATGCACTATTGTCCCTCACGCTGTAATTACTTGCAGATTTGTCAGACTTAGGAGTTTTTCTGTGTAACTGTCAGTGGACTCCCAAGGGTGAGTCAGCTGCTGCAGCGTGGACGCCCGCAGTCTAAACCAGATTAAGTGTTTAAACCTTTGAGTCCCCAGTCGAGAGGCGGTTGAACTTCTCCAGACAAAGATCCATATGTTTCTCGTGTGGGATTTCTTGTTTTCTTTCCCGTGCAAGAATTTATTCAGCAGGTCCCAGGAAATATGTCAATGTAATGATTTCTAACCTCACGACTACATTAAATTCTTTAGAGGTTTAAATAGTAGGCAGTGGCGAACTTGATCTTGATCAGAAGATTGTGCTGAGGCTTTGATTGATCGGGTTATGGATCAGAACTGGTCAAACATCTTGATCTTATTTTGAAAAATGTATCAAAGAGTGATCGTGTTTTTCTGGCCGCAGCTGGAGATACAAAGATAAAACCCGGTTCTCCTTTCAGCACATGCAGGGAGTTTTCATCCCAACACAGACACACACTAACTCCGACAGCTCTGGACCTTGATGTGAAGGTCACTTGCATATCCATAAACCTTGGTGCTATTTACCTACGGATGTTCGGCTGCACACGCCGGATCATGTGTTGTGGTTGTTGATTTGTTGAGGATCAACATTATCGCTGACATAACAAGCGGCAGCCGCCTTCTCGGTAAATACATCATGATTTCTCCGTGTGTCACAGTGAGTCTGGAGTTGTCAGTCTCAGCTCGACAAGTAAACACAATCTAACACAACAGTGGGAGCGGTATGACAACATGGTAAATAAGGAGCAGCTGAGAGCTTCCACGGTGTCAATCCGGTAAAGCCGCACTGATGCAAGTTCAGCTGCGTGTGGTGCAACAGCATCTTATCGCCTCTCCAGCTTTGTGCAGCAGCCTCCATCAGTTTCACTGCCAAAACCTTCATGAACTCCATAAACATGTGATATGATGATCTGCTCGGCACATTTTTCACCTTAATTTTGTGAGGGAGGGTTTCTTAATGCCCTCATTAGCTGATAGTTAGGACGCCTCTCAGCGGGAGGACACAGTGTGTTGCATAATTTTTAAAAGCAGCAAATTACACTTGATGACGTTAGAGTTTTACTAAAAATGCTGCAAGGGAAATGAGGACAAAAGGGCCAAAACTAAATCAAGTCATCCTGTACATACCACTAGAACATTTCTAATACTCACAGCTTCTGGGTTATCTAGGGGGCGCTCACGAGGTAGTCCAGAATAAACGGGAGCCTACTGAGCTTGAGCCCCAAGACGTAAGGTTTAAGGGGTAAAAGAATATACATGATATAAATATAAGGGGTAGAAACTATAGATTAAGTTCCATTATACTCTATTTTTCCAAATAAAGCATGTTTGTGTGAGTGTTTGTGGCGTCACAACCACAAACAGCATTCGCCATGCTGCATTAACCTGAGAACCTTTTGTGTGAACGCTGCCATGACTTTTACATTTGCCAGATTTACATTTGGCGGTCAAACATACGAATCCTTTAACTACTTGCGGTTGGTGTCCCACTGTCATGAAGCTGAGCACAATGCTAGCGTGATGTGCGTGTGATACCGCCATCGCTGGAAGAAAACCAAAGGGTCGTTACGTCATATATATCATATTATAGAATGAATAGTTTTTATTCACTCTGATTATGAAGTGTACATTTCTTTAAGCCCTTCAGCTCCATTCGCTTCATTTCACTGTTACATTGACGACTGCCTTGCTGCTGCTGCCTCGAGGTGAATTGGATCCAATTTTTCTGGCATTAATAGGAAGTGGAAAAGTACTAAGTAAAACTTACTGTCTAATTCTTCTCATTCTAAATAATCTAAATTATTCATTACTTTTGCAGTCACTGTGGACATATATCCTGACATGTCTCAAGTATTACTTCATCTAAACACTATTCCCTCACACACACATACAACAGCCCGACACCACATACTTGCGTGATGATGTGTTTATTGCTGCTGTGACTCTATTTATTTAAGAAAGATAGAAGTGGGTTGTTTATTTGGGAGTAGCCTCTATACAGTAGGCCCAGTGGGATAATTGAGAGATTTATGAGCTGGATTAAACACCAGTGCTCAGCAGGGTCGAGTATTTCGGGTGAAGCTAATTCATCTTTCATGATTCTAATTCTTTTATTTTGTTATTCTTTCCTGTCTGTTGATTTTTGGAGTGGAATGAACAGAAGGTACCTGGAATGCTCTGACTATGAGGAGACGGGATGCAACAATCCAGTTTCTTTTCCATCCAGCTTTAGTTCTTAAACAACCAGCATACGTCTAATGTCCTCTACTGTGTTTCCTCACCTTGAATTCAAAGCATCCAGCTTAAATTCTACCATACTTGTTCCTTATTATCCTTCATAATCCTTCCTTTTGAGGCATGATGGGAGGTTAAAGCGAGCGTTCTAGACCATGTGCTTAGATCGTTAAAATTAGTCTCAAACCATAAAAGAAATATGCAGTTTGGGGTTTGGAGCATCATGAGTCTGAATGAGTCAAACAGAGATGTCTTGGCCGACTGACCCACTTAGCGTTCGGCCTCAAAATCAAAGTGCAGTGGTATAAGGCTACGAAGCAGGAGGCTGGTAATTGATTTGTCCCCCCCCCCCCCCCTCCCTCCCTCCCTCCCTCCACCACTGGCTTGGTGAAATGAGGTGACATGTACGGTCCTTAGGCGTGGCTGAGCGGAGGGAGTGACGAGGGGAGAACGAGGGGGTCCGTGACCCAAAGGACGATCGATAGCCTCCTACATGACAGGGGGGGGGGGGCTGCATCCCTTTGTTCTCACTCTGGCTTCAGCTATCTACCAAACATTTCTGTACTACACTTGAGAAGTTATTAGAAAAAACAAATCTCAGTGACACGGGCCATTTGTTTTTACTGGCCATATGTTTAGCTGTGCTCTTTCATACAACAGGCATGGAACTCTTTATTTTTCATTATATGTGATATCAAGGACATAAAATGCAATGTGGATCCCAAACAAAGGACTTTGTTTAATACACCATTACATGGAGCCCGGCTATGAAAGGAAGAGAGTCGTCACACACGCGCGGTGTGGGTTGTGAAGTTCAAATTCCACATTAGAAGTTGTTACGAAGATTAATAACCCACAACTCCGCTCTATTGGAAATGGATGAGCTCATACGGTTGGGATGTGGGCTTGATTGCAGTGTACAGTACCTGATGTCTGGGGAAAGCAATGTCCATTAAATCCACCGTCCACGTCTGCTCGAGGCAAGGCCGGGAAACTTTGTCAGCACAACATGAATAATGCAAAAGAGGAAGAGGTGAAAGCACCGAGTCAAATGTTGTGAGGCTGTTGTTTGGTCCTGGGTTGTGGGTCTTAGAATTTCATGTTTACGTTGCGTGTACAGTATACGATCTCAGCCTACATCCATTGTACAAGGTGGGATTTTCTCGCATTAAAGATTGACTTCTAGTGATCATTATAGAATGCAGAATTTAACTGAACAGCAGCTGTTGGCCAAGATGACTGGCTCAGCGACTTGTAACTGAGTGTCCATGTTGCGTTGTACACTGGTAGCTGAGGCTAATGCTGGTTTTCTACCTCTGGAAGGGAGTCATGTTGGTAGGAGCTTGTTGAATCGGTGAAGTAAAGCAGCAAGTGGGTGTGTGACTGTTTTTATCATCGTGTCAAATGTAATGTAATAATAATGTAAAAATCATCTCAGTTTTCTGCCCGTCCAGATTCTCACCCTCTCAGTTTTAGAGACTCTTAAACTCCGGAGTAATGTGGTCGCTTTAAAAAGAAAATGTATTAGAATGGACGTAGCCTTCAATGCAACTCAGTACTTAGCAACATTATTCCAACTCAGCTTTCCTCAGCCAAAAGAGGGGAAGAGGTTAATTGCAGGTGCACTTTTCCAGTCATAAAACATCCATATACAAGTTGTTTTTTCTTGTGGGTTTCAGGCAGCTGAAGTGTTGGAAGGAGTAACGGCTCTTTTCGCAGCTCATAAAAAAATCTGCGAGCACACCTTGAGTGTTGTTGAAGGCCTCTCGCTGAAGGTCCCTCACTAGCAGCCCTCTAAAGAGTCCCTGAGGTTTATAGGAAAGCCGAGGGAGGGCAGCTCAGAGGATATCTGCTTTCACACCGCCGATGTGTGTTCAGTCCTCTTCCTGCCGCAGTTTAAGCGTCATACACAAATGACAGGACATCGCATCATGAATCCCTGCGACCCTTTATTTTGTGAGTGGCAGCCGAGCAGCCTTTTCCTGCCCGCCCCCCCTGCATGACCACAGCTGCCAGTCGACACCCGACACATCACACAAAGTGCTAAAGTGTGTATTGCAAGAGTCTGGCCTGCACCGTTGGCTACTGGACTGAACTAGATGTGTGCAGTGTGTTGTGTGTTAACCCAGTTTGCGTGACTTGAATTTTTAATATCTGCTCCAGCAAGAAGAATGCACTCTGTTGCACCGGAATAACAGGCATGGGCAGCGTGCCGGGTCTCCATCGCTGCAACTGGTTTTATTATTCTGCAGAGGTGAACGTACACCCACTAGTGTATTTGGGCTGTAGACCGAGATGGAACTGAGCTTAACTGAAGATCTAGCACTTTATTGTATTGCACATATTGGAGTTGTGTTCTTTGACAAAAGTTTAGCTTGACAAAAACTTGCACAGTAAATCTCTGCAAGCATGTTTTTTGTCCTCTGTGCTGAAGCATAAGAAAACTAGAATAAAATCAGATTCATGACTTGTCATGCGTCAAATAACTAAATAAATCCAAACTTATTGGAAACATTAAAACTATAACAAACAGTGTTATAAGAATGACTTTCTCTTTGAGAAAACATAATTTGAAGAGCAATAATGCCTTTTTACTTTGATCCACGTCCCATCCACTAACATGGAGGAGGAGGAGGCAGGTTCACAACCGATACCGCAGCCTGCCAACAGGGGGCGATCAAGACGGTTTAGCTTCAATCTCAGAGGGTCGTCATGTCATCCATCTTTATCTAACATGTGCATCATGTTGATCAGGGATAACGGTTGTTGATCTTGACCATGTACGGTAGCGTGTTAGCATGCTAACCTGGGCTACTTAAGAACAGCTGCAGCGGCTGGGCAGGGAACAAAAAACTAAACATTTGACAATCCTCTGGATTTAGAAATTCTCCAGGTAATTTCTCAGTGATGCATGTCCGCTACATCAAACGTTTGGAGTCACTAGACGAGAAGTCAAAGAAAATTGTATTTAATAACGAGACAAATGTTATTTTTTCTCTGCACCTGGACTTTTAGTCGACATCTAAGAGAGAGATGGTCCAGGGTTCGTTGCCAAAGATGTTTCACCAAACCATAATTCTGCAGAGTGTATACGCCTCACTGGGTAGGAAAGGGGGGGGGGGGGGGGGGGGCTGAAAGGAATCTCTCTCCTAATTCGCTGACTTATGACGGGTCAAGCAGGCCGGTAAATCTCTCCTGTGAGGAGCCTCGTCCTCTTCTGAACTCTGTTATCTGTGATCTGACGTGCGAGCGGCGTCACATCATTAAAACCCTGCTGCTTGGTTCACATCTGTATGCAGCTGTGCTTTACATGATCCCCCCATGTCTCCTTACCCTCCAGTGGGTGTCCGTCCATTGTTAAGCATGTAGTTTGCAAGTAATTAGGTGCATCAGTGGATTAATCAGTGGTGCTGTTTTGCTCGGGAGTTTCTCTGGAGATGAGTCTCGGTCTTTTTTCCGATATATTAAAACTCAAATAGCCGAGCACCTGATTCTGAGTGTAACCAAGAGTTGTGCCACAAATAGCCTGTAGAGACGTCACAAGCAGGTGCTGCTCTGGATGGATCCACATGAATAGAGCCTCGGGACAGAGCAGTAGCGAAGCTCCTCTTTACCAGCAGGATTATTAGTATTACCTCGGCCAAGGAGGATATGTTTGTTTGTTTGTTTGTAAGCAGGATTACACAAATCCTACTTGACGAATTAACACAAAATCTGGTGGAAGCAGCATTGGTCAGAAAAGAGCCCGTTCAATTTGGGTGCAGATCCATGTTAGGGGTTAGATCCTTTCATTTTTCTTATACATAGGGAAATAGTGTTAGCGATTGCATTGTTAGTTCATGGATCTTGATGAAAATAAATCTGCCATATTAAGGGGACTCATAGTTAAGATTTTGTGCAATTTTGTGCAGATCCAAATAAAAATCGGTATCACGTGAATCTAGAAGTGTTTTCATAAGGGGACTCAGGTATTATATGTCTTAGGGCTAAATTTTTATTTTGTTAGATTTTTCCAACTAACAGTCCAAAACCCAACTTTATTCATTTTTTTAAACAATATGACATTGAGAAAAACTGCAAATCTTCACATCTGAGAATAGAAACGTCTCCTTCTTAAATGAAAATGAATCAATTACCAGGATCGTTAACACCCGACTTATAATTTCAGCCCCAAACTTGTCTTGTACGTTGTGTTTCTATCCTACACCACAACATCAGGTGAAAAGGGAAGGAGGTTTATTCATCCCCACAGCAGTCCTGAATATTTCATCGTTACTAATCTGCCGCTGCGAGTCAGAGAATCCCAAACCGCGCTCGGTGAGATTTCCCTGCTCCTCAGTGTTTGGGCCGTTAGCACGACGGTCGCACAACTTCTGTCAACACGTTATTTTTGAGATTATTGCTTCCTCGCTCCTTCACGGGGGGAAATTGGGTTGACACAGTGATTTTCTTTCCATTTAAGCAGCCTTAATACTTAATAGTGTTTTGTCTGCCCCTGGGGCCCCGCTGAGTGCGCTCTGCACTTTTCTGGGCTGGCACACACTCTCATTACCCCTGGAAAAAAAAACAAAAAGGAGAAAACTTCCCCTCGTTCATGTAAAACAGTGTAACCTGATTCCCGGGACCCGGAGTCGTTTGTGGGAGATTTAACATGGTGGTTGAGGCGATGCTGGTTCCCATGTACAGTCACTGAAACGGGGAAAAGAGCCCAGCAGATGATGAAGAGAAAAAACACGCACATGTGTTAACACCTATAAATATACAGGATGAGAATAACATCATCTGTTTTGCTCCAGTGAGAGGGATTGTGGGAAATCAAAGGAGACAAAGGGACTGGCACAGTGCTGCGATTCCAGCTATTCTAATGCAGCCATTCAAAACTGTGGATCCAGGGAATGAGGTAAAAACAGGAGAATATCTGACATGATAAAAACTGCTTTCAGGAAAGCGCCTCGTCTACTGATCCCACGTCAGTTCTTTCTCACGTGAGGCCGACACATGTTGTGGGATGACACTCGGGCTCGAGATCACCATGAGCACGATTACATGGTGACCAGGTCAACTCCAAACACAAGAGCGAGATTGCAGAAAACGTTCAGGAGACATCATCCATTATGCGCTGGAAGGAGTTATGTCTCACTCCCCTGATGAGATAATCTACTCTCACCCACAACGTGTCCAACCGGAGCCACACAAACAGAAAATCAGCCCGCTGGACAATGGGCCCTTTAGAATCCTGTAGGAGTGGTGATTGGCTCTTTGTTCAGCGGAAAGCAATTTGAAAAAAAGGTGAGAGACTTGTGTGTGTGTGTGTTTGATGTGCATAGTGAGGCTTGGTAAGAGTAAACGTCTGTGTGTGTGTGTGTGTGTGTGTTTGTGTGTGTGTGTGTTTGCTTTTTATGAGCTCATCTGAGTGATTTCCCAGTGAGTGTGTGTTTTACAGCCGGATTCCTCCAGGATGAGTCTTGACTATTTGATGGAACGGCCCAGTGGCGGCCTCCCAGTCTCCAGTCTAATGAGCATCATGTCTAACAGGTGGTCCATCTGACGCTGAGGACAAGCGGAATTAGGGTGCTGCTGCGCAAAGTGCTCGTGTGCGGCACGTTCCAGGAGACTTTCCCTTCTCCAGTAGCTCCACTTTTTTTCTCCTTCCAGAGGGGAAATTGAATCATAAACACAACCTTTCTCGGATCAGTGATTGGCAGCCGGAGCGCCTGTGTGTGGTTTATACTGTGAGTGACTGAACTGGTCCTGAAAACCTGGAGCTGCTCGAGTCCACTGACGGAGTTGGAGAGGATTTCAAACACCGTCTGGATTCTACTGCGACTCTTTGTCCTGCTGAACGTATTAAAATTTACACAGCTGGAAGGAAAGAAGAAACTATAAAAGTGTTAATTGCTTCCAGATCGTGTAATTGTACACAACTCTGGTTTGTTGCAGTAGAACTGGAGCGAAATGGATTTTTTTGGGGTCGATACCGGAAACATGAGCAAAAAAAGATCCCCCAAGATGTCGATATCAAACCATAATGACTACAAAAATGTATTGATGCTTGATAATTAACAGGTTAAACATAAACTCTATTATTAATATTCGAAAAACACAAGAAAATAACTTAAATTCAAAGAAATATATATATATTTCCTTCTTCTATGTGCAAAATCATTCACATACAGGAATCACAGATGGAATTAGGGGTTAAAAACAAAGTTATTTGACTAATACGCTAACAGATAAAAGATAAATATTTGCCACCATGTAACCTATGAGCCAACAGCTTTTTTTAAATGTTTCTGCAGAGCTTTTTGAGTTTGAAATCCTTAAAAAGAGACGAGAAACATGGAAGCGTGTTTTTGGCTCAGGCCCAGACGGCGCGGCCGCTTTGACGAAATGTCTGAGTCCTGATGAATAACTCCCATCTGCAGTCGACTGTTTTATCTGCATGATACAGAACTGCAGTGTCTTATCTCACATTTCTTTCATTACCTAAACATTTATTGGGTTAAGTTGATTGAATTACTCGATTCCTTCTCGTGTCTTATCATGAAATCGTCTCAATTCATGCAAAACAAAAAAAAACTCAGCCAGGAAAATAATAAAAGAAGAAATGAGCTTTGGAAATTAAACAGAATGAGATTCATCGTGAAGCCGACAACAAGTTTGCTTTGTTTAGCTGTAATAGAAACATTACATCTCGGCAATTGCTAATTTCTGTTATTCTTTATTCTTCTGCTGCCGCCTGCAACTTCAGTCTTATCCTTTTTTTTTTTTTTATGGATTTATTGTTAGAGCTGCGTTGAATCCGTCTGCAGCTCCAACACTTCACTGTACAGTCGGAGGAGCAGGAGCAGGAGGAGGAGCAGGAGGAGGAGCAGGAGCAGGAGCAGGAGCAGGAGCAGGAGCATTCATCGTGACCAGCGCACGTCTCTTGTTTTGTAATGCAGCTCATTAAAAAGTGGTGTGTTAGAATGCAAGGCCTCCGGACGGGACGGGGTCGCGTGGGGGAGGGGGGGGGGATGCTTGTGCCTCCCTCCCCCCCTGACCCACTCCCTCCTCTCCATTGCCGCTGCAGCTGACTTTTAATGGAATCTGATTTGAAAGCTTGTGAATAATACCCGTAGGGTTGCGGTTTGTAGGTCATTGTGCCATTATGGTTTGTTCCTGGTCTGTCTGAGGGACGATGCATGCACGCGTGTGTGTGTGTGTGTGTGTGTGTCTGTGTGTGTGTGTGTGTGTGTCTGGTGGGGGAGGGGGAGCTGGAGTGAGGCGTTGTCGTCGTCTGGTCGAAGCATCGTAGCTTCTCTCTCTCTCTCTCTCTCTCTCTCTCTCTCTCTCTCTCTCTCTCTCTCTGTCCTACTGTACACAAGGCCATCCCTAACCCCCCCTCCTCTCAGGCTTGACCCACAAATCCTTTCGTCCAGGCAACAAAGGGATTATGGGAGAAATAGACTAATCCACTTCTGCGACTTTACTTGTGCGCGGTGTTTGCCGCACAGAATCTGGCACTGGCTCAATCTGAGGGAATCTCGGATATATTGTTTTTTCTGGTTGTTTCATCACCCAAAGCTGCACCTTCTGTGCTTTCTACTTAATGTTGGAGCAAAGGAAGAAAAAAAACAAAAACCTGCTGCACTTCCATCCTCAGAGGCTTTGTTGTCTTTATTCGGGATACTTGAGAGGGAACACTGGGCTTGTAAGGGGCCACCTGCAATAACAAATTACTCCCCAGTGTGTAGGAAACATCCACAAGCAGCACTCCGGATGGTTTTTGTCTTGATTTATTAATATTCTGCTCAGGCCGGAGAGTTGTGCATGAAGTATAGCTCGGGGGGGGGATGTTGCAATATGAAAAATATACCTGTGCAAAGGGTCTTCCCAGTCTGGTACCTTCAGTAGCACGTACCAGTAATGACAGTTTGTTGCTGGGATAAACGCTCGCAGCACAACTTTCACCTCCCGATGGTATTTCTGGCTCGCTCGTTCCAAACATCTTTTGATCTCCTCTTTCAGTTTATATGTGGATGTCTTGTCTTTATCTGCCGCGGGAGGTGGGAGGTGAGTGATGGTGAGCGAAGGCGACTGAGCACGGGTGAACTTATCGGCCCCCGGCTTTGGCCAGACGCGTCGGGTGGAGAGCGTTTCACCACAGCTGGCTCCGTCTCGCTTGTTTGAGTGTTCCCTGTCTCCGTGGTGTGATACGCCGAATCCCCGGCTAATTCAAACAGTCCAGAGAGAAATAAGCCGAGGGATTTTCTGCAGTAAAGGTTAGCACGCCGGAGTGACGTGGGGGGGGGGGGGGGGGGGTGCTTCTTGGCAGCAAACACAAGCATTGTTCAGACATCCCCAGACGTTTGGAAATTATCATAAAATGATTGTTTCCCTGCACATTCGGTCTGATGATGAAACATGGTGTGATTTTGTTCTTGGGTGCTTTCGGTCTTCGACGGAATAGTTTGGATTCGGCTCCACGGGAAGAACACGTGAGTCGTTTGTTTGTGTTGCTCCGTGTTGGACTCACTTCCAGATCCCAGATGCTGGACCTGGGTGGTCACACCCTCCAGGCCTCTGTTTACTGCCTCTTTGTTTGTTAACCAAAAAGAGTTTCTGTTTTTTCTAGGTACCAAAAAAAAAAATGAATCACCCAGACACTGCAGTGGGCGTGTAACTGGTCGACCAATCAATTTAACAGACGAAGCCACTAAACTGTCAGTGATGTTCTCCTTCCAGATGTTCTAATGATGTTCTCATCAGCTCTCACCACCTCTGTTTTCACAATCAGAGCCAGATGTGTTGTTCCTGAGGATGTGAGGACACACTCTCTCGATATACTGGCCCGAGTATAGGATTTTTTGCTATTAAACATTTTTATCAACCAAAAAAACACCTTTTCAGACCGGTGCTCGTTTCCCTGAGATATATAAAGAAGAGATATCCATCAGCTCTGCGGCTTTTTGTCCTGTAGAAGTGAAACATTAAGTTATTTCATTAAAGCAGAACATAAATCCCTGTACGTGTGGGAGGGTCTGTGCAGCCAAATCCAGTTCATCAGTCATATTCATACTCAGGCTCTTAAACGGTCAGAATATTTTTCTACTGCAGTTCTCATTTTTCTTTTTAATCCCCTATCCTGAAACCAGTCTGGTTTATGCACATTATTTACGTTTGGTTTTTTTTCAAGAATTGTGACTAAGATGCTCATCAAAAGGGGCGTGTCCTACTGAATGCTTATCAGTGTTATCTGGTATTATAAAGCTGTCCCACAATGTTTTGTTTGACTTATATTATGATGATACAGATCTGCTTGGGTAATTTAATGACAGAGCTTTTACTAGAATTTACTGGAAAGCAGCAATTTAGAAGCGGTAATTGAAAATGATTGGATATAAGATAAAAAAGCGAACTGATGAGATTATTGTCAGTTTCAATAGGACATTGAAACACAGAGAACATGCAGACGATGCACGGCCTGAAAGGTTCAGCCGTCCTGATGTCGGCCTGCAGCTCTCTTGCAGAAGCTCGAGTTTCTCTCCCCTCTCAGCTCTCCATAAGAAAAGCGAATGAGCCTCTGGTGACTTGTTGATTTTGTAGCTCATGGTGTGAACCCGATGGTACACCGACTTGTTCCTTTTTATGACATGACTGTTACCGGGAGAGAGAGAGAAGCCTGGATCAGCTTTTACAGCTGTGTTACATCAACTATCATATTTTACAACATCAAGTCACACCGCTCTGTCCGAGGGCAGAAATCTGTTCTCAGCGTTTCCCCGGCTTGTTTAACCTTATCGCTGCTGATTTCCATCACAACCTGTTGCGTGGAAACCAGGGAACTGTTAAGCCCCCCCCCCCCCCCCCCCTGTAACAAGCTGCTGAGTGGAGGCTGCCTGTTTCTATACATGCTCAGCACTGACAGATATATAATGACACTTGTTAGGTGTGACCCGCTGGACAGGACGCTGCTCTTTGAACCCCCTGTCTTATCCGCTGGTGGATAACGCAGCTCTAAAGCCTCTTGTGTAACAGACCTGGTCAGTGACACTGGGATGGGGACGGGGGACAGGGGATGACGTAAGCGTCCTCTCGTTCCTTCCTTCCGTTCCGCCAGGATCTCTTTTCCTAGGGAGGTCAGCTCCTCTGCTCCGAAGACCCTAGTTCCTTGAAGAAATGTTTCCTGGGAAGACTCCCTGCCGGCTGACCTGGAAACAGCAGCTGACGCGGACGAGGAGCTTTTTGTTTTTTTTGTTGTGTTGTTCTGTTGAAGGCCGCAGCTCCATCTGTTTCCTGCTGCCGAGGGCTGCGGCACTCGCAGTCAGATCGGATGAAGACAAATGGGTAAACGGAAGGATGAGTCACAGCTTCGTTCCCGTGTTTTGACAAGTGCTTCTGCTCGAGCGCGTGCGACTGGAAATATTGACATGTTTGTTAAACGACTCTGAGGCTGTTTGTGCGGCACGCGTCATTGTAAACACAAATAACAGACACTTCTGCTGACAGCATTCTTTTTCTCGCCTCTGTCGCGGTTTACCAATCCCAGCGTCACCGTGTTTACCGTGTAGGCTTCCATTGTCTGCTCCATCAATACACAACTCAAAAATGTAGAACGCAAACACTTGTTGTGCGTCCCCTCAGGAAGCCCTCGTCTTCTCAGGAGTGTCTCTCCTTTCTTTATGCCTGCCATCCGAACCCATCCGTCTCCCTCCTCTGGCTCTGTCCTCTTGTCTCTTCCCCCGGCACCTGTCAGCTCCATTGTCCTCCCGAGAAGACGAGTAGACCCTATGCAGACGTGCTCCTGCGACCTCTTCACCGGCCCCCCCCTCCTGATGGGACGGGTGTCTTTGTTCCTCGAGCCTTTCTTACCAGGTTCTGGGTGCAATCAGCAAGAGGGCATCCGTCTTCCCATTGAAAGAGGCGTGGCGCTCGCTGCTGGTGATAATGGACCACACATGGCGTGCTCCAGCGGCTCAGCGAGACCCGGGACTCAGTGCGTGGGCACCGGCCCTGGCTCTGCATCCTCTGTCCTCCCCAAAACCACCCAACCCAGAAAGCCACCCTTCTTCTCAGGCTTTTGTGAGGACCCTTTCACTCGGCCTGGGCTCCGCTGGGCTCCTTTGTGCTCCTATCTGGGGGCCCGGGGCCTCAGCGTCCACTCCCCCCCGCCTTTGTACACTCCACCTCCAATATGCCACCAACAAGTATTCCAGAAATGCAATGAATGCAAGTCTTTCTATCTGATTGAATGTGCCTAAGTAAAGAGGAGAGAAAGAGGGTTTTGATTTCACGTGGCTCAGGAGGTTCTGCTGAGCTGATGATGTGGATAAATTCATTGGGATTTCAATTATATAATAAAACTGTATTAAATTAAATGAGATGTTTGCGTTAAGGAGGTTAGATTAACATTTTTCCTGAGTGAGGGATTTCTGTTCCATTTCCAGAATTAGCTCAAAATCGAATCCACTAATTAAAGTGTTATATGTGAATTAAACCTTTCTCTACTTAGCACAACTCCACAATTCAGAGAGCGCCACAGGTTGAGTAGCCTCCACCACAGGCGTTAGAAGTCTGGATACTGCCTTAAAAACCTAATATATGCTCCTCTGTCTCCACGACCCTCTAACATGTCTGACTTTGCATTCATAAATCTTTATGTCCCAGGACTTTTCCTTTTCTGTCCTTCTTTTCTGAAGAGCGGTGTGTTTTGATGTTTGACCCACATGTCGCGGAGGTTTCTTTCTTCTTTCTTTCATTTCATCGGAAGCCTCGCTAATTTACAAAACTCCTGTCGTGGGCTCGTTGCGATGGCACCGTCCTGAAAATGTATTAACATGAGGCCTGTGTATGGTAATGATCGCAGATTTAATGAAATCTCCATCCTTCCTGAGCTAGAATTTCATTGTGATGGTTTTAAACTGTAGAAGGGATGTCATTTTATGATCCTCATAAAGTCATTCAGCAGTTTTTCTCCGTTGGACCACATGAATGGCAACTGCCCGCACAGATCTGCAAGAGTGAGGCATCACATGCAGTTTCTTTCAATGCTCTGCACCGCACGGCCCTTTGTTGTTCTGCCGCTAACCAGGAATAGGTGTGGAAACATCAAAGTGAAGTGACGGCCCCTTGGAATAGCCCGAGCACAACACATTCCTTGTTTCATGTATTCAGGTCACCGTCCTGCCTGTGGAGTTTAACGGTCTTTTCAGATACAAGTAGGTTTTTCAGGAATTGTCGGGTTGAAAAATCAGCCATCTACATCGGGGTAAGATTTCCAAAATATCAAATTGATCTGTGGTTTAGAATTCCACCCTGTACGTCTCAGCATCTTTTCACAGCCACCGGGGCGACATCCAGGCTGCTGCTTTCTAGTTTGAGAACGCATCTCTGCTCGCTGCGTGTTCGCCTGCCACACACGCTACTCCGGAGTTTTGAGAGCGCATGAAATTGAGAAGTTTGTGAATGCTGCTGGCCCTGTTCCAGTTAGAAGACTCCAGGGTTAAAAGTAGATGAACAAAAAGAAGAGTTCTGGAAAAGATGACCGCATTCGCCTCCTTATTGGTTGAGTCACGACTGCACTATCAGCGACAAAGACAAAACTTTGCAGCAGCTCGTCATCATCGCTGGTCCGAGGGAATCAATACCTCATCTTACTTGCTCGGTTTCATTTGCTGTAACGAAGCAACCAACTGCTTCCTGTTTGCTCCAGCACGCTCACACTGCCACGCTAATTTGGATCAACATCATTTTAGTGTCAAAACGTATCTGTATGGATTCAGCCCAACGCTCTCTAACATCTGATCTCAGTCGCGTCAAAAACCTTTAATACCTCATCAAAACAATACGAGCCCTGAAACCTCTGAGGCCAGTGGGGCCGCCCTGAACCTCCACATTTGTAGGAATGTAAATGTAAATAAAAAAATATGTTTTGCTTCATAAAACACAGACGTCATTTAATGAAAAGAAGATGTATGTGTTTGCTCAGAATTCCATCATCGCCGGGGGATGCTTCTCGATTTTCAACCCAAGTCCCTCAGGGTGATATTGACACGGAGCCACTCTCCCTGTAATCGTTGTGAAAACACAAACACACAATCAAGTGTCTGTTTTACCGTTAACCAGCTCCCCCCCCCCTTACTCCAACACTATGGATCTGTGTTGTGTGTGGTACCTGCTCTCCGAAGAGGAGACTTCAGCCAAACACATTGATTTCTGCTCACCTCCTCCAATTGATTGGGTTAAGTTCCTTCCACAGTGATTCACAGAGAATGATACAACCTCATTAACACCTGACTTTCTTTGTTTTCTTATCAATTCAATTATCTTCTGCCAGTCTTTTAATATATTTTGTTGTATATACATATTTTGACAAATGCGCGATCGAGTGGGTTAAAAGAATAACCAAATTCTGCTGACTGTTGCAGTTTCTGCTGTGTTTTAGTTTGGAATTCAATGTAGGCCCGTCAGTGGGAACAAAAGAAAATTGCTTGTGAATTATATTGACTCAGAGAAAGAGATTAGCTGAGGGAAAGTCTTTTGTGGTGCGTGTACAGACGGGAGTGACAATTCAATACGATACAAAGGAGACATGAAGACACAAAAGCAATCACTGCTGATGGAGGAGCTTTTTCCATTTTAGGCCATTTCAGGGCACAGAGACCTGTTATTAGATACACGTACACCGAAGATGTATTCTACAAATGTCTGTTTTGCATTTCTTCGATAGGTCTTTTTAATATTTGGAAAACTAAAAAAGTAATAACAGATGTTTGGATGGATTCAAGTCATCAGTTTAGTAGTGAAACCTGCAGGGAAACAATTACAGTGACAGTTGGAGTCGTGCTTTTGTGTAAAAATGCAGCACGCAGAGTTGGTGCGGGACCAAAGTTAGGTTATGATTTCATTGCCTGGGATCAACTTGCGTCCCAGCCGTGCATTTTCGCTGTTGTGATTTATGCATTTGAGAGATTCTGCACATTTTCTACACGGAAAAAACGAAATGAGGAAATCCAAAGTCTGAAAAAAAGAAAAAGAAGCACAGGCCCTGGTCACAGAGGCGTTGTGGTTTTGTGTGATTTTGGTGGCTGTAAAAATCTAAATGCGCAAAAAAATGCTCCTTTTGCGAAAATGCAAATTGACACCATGTGGAAGACAAAGCGTTTAAAAAAACAACAAACACACAAGAGGCTGTTTGGGCTCCTCTCTGACATGTTTATGGGTTTACAAGGTGGGGCAGTCTCACGCTAGGGCAGGCGGTTCCCTTCCCGTCCACACGGAGCTTCAGGCCCCGGAGACGGAGCTAATGGAAGGTTTTACTTTCCCCATTGTGTCTTTACTTTTATCTTCATCTGTTTCGGTTGTGTATTTAAACTCTGTTTACCGAGTGTTAGCCCACGGTAACAGCTGATCTTTCATCTCCTCGTGTAGAATATAAGCATCAACTCCCCCTGAAGCCTGGTTTTCCTTTTCCAATTTAAGTTGAAATAAATAACAGATTAGCTTTGCACCGACCTGATTTCCTCTCTGCGCTCAGGTTCACTCGGGCCGTGACTATCTGAGAGCAAGCAGAAGTTAATGAGGCGGCGATATCAGCCATCAGAGCTGCAATAGTCCTGTTATTGAAAGACCTGCGCTCAGTCCTGAAGGAGCATCAAACCCCCGTCCTTCCACTGACACACTGACAGGCTCCACACACACACACACACACACACACACACACACACACACACACACACACACACACGTGGTTGTCGACGGGGGCTCCAGATCTTTGTGTGAGTGGGTTACATGTGCCTTCAATTAGGGCCTGGACGTGGAGCCCAAATGGGAGAGCTGGAAAAAGTCTGGGTTGAGACTGAGAGCAGAGTGAGAACACTGGCCTGTTGTGATGGTATCTAATGAGATCACTCAGAGCTGCATCCTTGAACACTGCCATTCATTAATGTAATGATTCTTTGTGTGTGTGTGTGTGTGTGCGCGTGCGTGTGTGTGTTTGTGTACTTCCCAATTTACCAAATAAGCTCTCATGCTGTTCTCATGTTGCTGCCTTGTGGGGAGCTGGGAGAAGCTACACAACCGCTTCAGGGCTGTAAAGGTTTCTACAAAGTTAATAACACTATGATCTGGGCTGAGAGAAACGAAAGCAGCCACCGGTTTAGGGGGTGAAGGATGTTTTCTCCTGCATCGTTTTGGGCCTTAAGCTGATTGGTTCTCTCTCATATTTGTGTTTGATTGATCGCAAGAGGATGAGCTTCCTGAGTCCTCTTGCACTCAGGCAGCTTCTTCATATTTAAACAGAAGAGCCGACAGGAGGAGGACGGGGACATCACACAGCTGTTTCGAATGCTGAACATGTAAGATGGCCGGGGCACTAAAGACGTCTTCTCCTTTCTGCTCCACTGGCATTCTCAAAAGCTCTTGCTGCACTTAAGCCTCCATGCAATAAACATCAGTGAGCGGAGGCCTCCACAGCGATGCGCCCATGATTCAGGCTCATCCTTCAGGGTTGCTGTGCCTTGTAAAGCCCCTCCATGCAAAAAGGTTTGGAGAAGAGGGATGGCGGAAGAGATCTATTCCAAGCCCCGGCATGTGCAGGGTTTTTCCATCCCGCAACGCTGGTCCCATCTGTCAGGGGAAGGTCTCGCTTAACCCTTGCACGGGTCAACATCCTCCACGTCCAAACCAGAACACTCAAACAGCCCGGTGGTGGGTCAGGCTCTGTTGGTCTGGCACGCAACAAGGCCACAAGCCCTAGAATAGCGGCCCTGCATTGATCTCCCTTCACATGCGAAGGAGAAGCACTCTAAACAGGAGAGGAGGAACAAATCAAACTAATTTATTACCGCATGGCCAAAAAGGTCAGAGCGTGACAAAAGCCCTCCTGTTGTGAGGAGGAGTGCTGTGGAGTGGCCCCATCCAGGCACAGTCTGGGTGACTACTGCAGCATTAGACATGGGTCAGGCTGAGGGGAAACACAGAGGTAGAACCAGTGGGAGAACAAAGACCTTGTTCTTGGGTTTTTGTTAGTGTGTGACTTTTATTTGATAAAAGCCTGCTTGGTCAAATGTTTCCATTTTAGTGATAAATTGGATAAAAAGCCTTAAGTGACCCAGAGAAATTGAATTTTTCAATTATGCGACCGTAACGTTGTCATTGTAAGAATCAACTAAATATGGTCAAGTAAAGTTCACGAGAAAAGCAAACATAGCTCAAGGTGTTTGTAATATCTTTATTAAATTATTGTTTTTCCATAAATCTCACTAAAATCTAAATTAATAGGCTGAATGCTTTTTTCTAGGGTCAATGATAATTTGTACCTGTGTTCAAGACGTGTGCTGGTTTACTGATGGATATTATAGATTCAGAGATTCCATTAAGAGCTACATTTGTGTCTTGAAGGAACTTCTGTGTCTCAACAACTTTTGAGTTGCCATGAAGTTGGACACCAATCTTCATGTTCCCCTGAGGATCCCTTTCAATAACTTTGGTTCTCTCCTGGCTCTTTGTCTAGCACTAGCATAATATGTAACTATTAACACGCTAATATGCAAAACTAAGTTGGTGAACCTACATTAAAAAAGATGGATACAAACATATTTGAGCTTTTATGACTTTTGCAGCCAGAGTCGGCGCAGAGGTGAACGTGGTGTGGAGCGGCTGCTTTGAGATCCTGTGTCTCAGCTGTGAATCATGAAGCTTCTCACCCCCTTGTTTTAGCATCAAATTGCTAATTTAATCCAAACATATTGGAAAGACCAACACATACATACAAACAAAAAAATGTCGGCCCATGTCCCATCCACTAACATAGAGGAGGCAGAGTTTAAAACCTGCCCCCAGCCACCAGGGGGAGATCAAGATAATTTTGGTTCACGTCTAAGGGGCTGTCACATCGTCCATCTATATACAATCTATGAGAGTGAAGCAGGTAAACACTATGTTGGTTACACATGGACAGCAGGTGCTCTTGCGTCAAAATGTGGAATTGCAAAGTGTCCGTTTGAGTTTCGCCCTCAAGGACTAAACCATCTCTTATGAAAACCATCTGAACCGGAGCTGGGGAGAGTCGACTGCCCACTGCGCTCCGCCGTCTGAGGCTGCTGCTGGAAGATCAGAGGCAGTGACAGATTCTGTTTAGCTGGAAGGAAAGAGAGAAGAGGTGATGCTTGGGAAAGAGTGGGATGTGTGTGTGTGGGGGGGAAAGAACGAGCGAGAGGGAGAGAGAGAGAGAGAGAGAGGGAGGCCCACAGGGGTGACCCGGCAGCTCTCTGCTGTCTGGCCACAGCCCTGCACATGCTGACAGATTTATTGGATACAATAATCACAGTGTAGCCCACTATATCACCCCGCTCTGCTCTCTCTGCACCGGCAGCTCCTGTAATTGGCTTTTGCACCTGGAAGTGACTATAAACATCTCCCAACTTTACACTGGGAGCGAAAATATAACTTTGACGTCAACGTCATCAGTTTAGAATACGACAGATGCGATGAAGGACGCTGTTGACGCTTGAGTTTTTAAGTTAAACATCAGGTGAAGCAAAGACGTTTGAAAACAAGTTAATTTCAGAGTCAAAACATACATAGGTGTTAATAACCTGACAAAATATGTGCAGTTGAGTGAGTTGTCTGCAGTTTCTTTATGGTTTCTAAATTCAATTAAATAATTTGTATACGCAAGTTTTTAAGATAAATTTAAACTTTGGATATTTAGCGAACAATAAAATAATTTGATCTTTGAAAATCTGTTGGTCAGAAATGAAAGAGATGGACTTGCAGACAGCTTTATCAAACATGGCAGAGGCCCTCAGGCTGGGCAGGTCTCATAAGTACATCTGGCAACTTCCCACCCTGGGATTCAAGGCCGGGCTGCCAGGATTCCTGCTCTCTCAGCCTGGTTGGTTGGGAAAGAAGTGTGGCTCACTGGTTGGTTGTTTGGTTGGCTCGCTGGCTGCCATGGTTAGCTCTGGTGATCAGTATTCCGGCCATGCCTCCCCCTGCCTGTCCTGCAGAGAACAAAGGGCTGATCAGGGATGCTAGGCAGCAGGCGTGGGTATTCACCGAGCTGAAGCCCTCTGTGGAGCTGGATGAGCTCGCCCTTCTCCAGACTCTGTGTCTCAGTGTCCCAGTGTTTGCTTGTCTACTGTGCCATGAAATGGAGTGAGTGTGTATGATTGTGCCAGTGGAGCAATGCAAATACCCTCCCTGAGGGGAAGACCTCTTCCACTTAGTTAGGGAGTGCTGCCGGGTGAAACCAACAGTGTTGCATCTTGAACTCTGAGAAACACTTTGCTTCCTTTTAGCACTGTCTCTTTCTGTGCATTTTAAATGTGTGAACACACATTCAGGATATGAACACAATAAAGTAGGTTACTAAAACATATATTCATAAATACATAAACATGCCCGGGAAGCGTAGTGGATTGTGTATTTATACATCAACTTTATTACCTTCACCAAAAGATGATTGGGACATGGACCAAGTAAGAAACCATTATATTTTGGTGAGGAACTATAAAAAGAGGTTGATCGAGGAATATTTTTGTTTATCTTTCTGTAACATTGTGAGATCGAGCGTCCGCTGACATTTCTGCTAATTTACGGGTAACCATGGATATTGATGGAAAAAAAATCAATTTGCAATTTGGTGCAGTTCCAGACTAAAATCTGGATGTTGCTGATTTACTTGTGGTTTTTATGAAGCTATTGTTGGTCCTTGTTAGATATATTGGCTCCACAGAGTGTAGTGTATTTGTCAAGTGCTGTTCTTTTCTCTAAATTTAGGCAGGAAGCAGAAGCATTGATACACAAAGAGGTAAACACAACAACAATATTGAAGGTCAAAATCCTTCAGGCCCAGATTCGGCCTAATTACCGTCGTCCCTGACCTTTTATCACCATCACCAGTTTCTCATCCATCCTGAATCTCCTGCCTTTCATTAATTACAGTGACGGAGGGCAGGCAGGTGTCCACAACCAACGATCAGAGTGCAACAGCCTCTCAGGAGTGGTAAATTTATATAAGCCAAGAAAAGAAGGTTGGATTTGTGCAACTATACAATATTTAAGATGTTTAAATCAATTTAAAACAGCAATTTTTTATAATAAATGTGATTACACCTGTTAAAACACAATGAAAAGGAACAAAAAGATCCCCGCCCTCTCCAGCTCTCCCTCAGGTCCCTCAGGCTGTTTTCTTTTATTGAAGGCTTTTACCATAGGCTTACTAATCACATATGTCAAATGAAAGAAAGCAGCCATTCACTCTGGACAAGAGGGATTTTACGGCGGCCCTGGTGGTGCTGTGTGTTTGCTACAGTGACTAACAAACGTTTATTTCTCACCGGCCGTCCTCTTTGTCTCACAGTGCTGCCCGGCCTGTCGAAGCTCAAACATCCCAAATATTCACAGACACTTTTATTAATTACATTTTGGCAAATAGACTCAGAAATAGCGAGTTGTGAAAACCAGGCCAAAGGAAATCTGGCCTGTTTTTCTCCATGTTGAACGGGACCCAGGTGCTTTTTATTTTTTCTGCCTGGCTGAGCGAGTCTTTAAATGTTAACGCTTGATTACATTTTATCTTGTTTGGCTCGGGTCGCCGATGGCTGGCGGGTCCCATCTTTATCCCCATGCTCTCGGAAGCTGTTTGCCACAATGCAGCAAAAATAGAACACAGTAAATTCCCCCTTCTTTCTTTCTTTCTTTCCTTTTTTTACAAATTCTCTCCCTCCACCTTTGTGCTTTTCATCCCCGTCACCTTTTTGCATTAATAATTGATGTATTCAAATGAGCTCTTTCAGAGTTGGATTTGCTTTCTGACTTGCTGAATACATTAATCACTTTAATCCAAAGACACAAAATGGGACACGATTTATTTTCCCATGTCATTAAAGGATTTCAGAGCATTCCAGACTACTAATATTTTCTTAAATAGCGGATTAAAATTATGGGGGGATTAGACCTTTTTAGTGTATTTTCCCTGTTACGTGTCTTTCTACTTAACTATGTCTGCTAATATGAGCTACTGTGAGTGCAATGGAGCTTTGCCTTTAATGACCTGCTCGCCCATGGGAAGAAACGTTACACAAAAGCGTGCCGGAAACAGTGAGCGGGCTGCCCCGGTGTCTCCGTGGGCCGTCTAAAAATACCACTGTGCTCCATTCACATATTAAAGCCGGGTGGTGACATGTGGTTGGCAGACCTTTGATCGCTTTCCCCAGACACCCGCCACATTTGATTTCTCTTTTCACATGCTATCACAAATGGAAATCTTTATGTGCTTTGTATTTGAAACGGCTGCTTTTCCATTCTTCGCTCTCCAGAGAGAGAGAGAGAGAGAGAGAGAGCATTGGTTTTCTGATGTCTCCCACTGTGGAACCAGTGGGAATATGATTAATTGATCGAGTCTTGTCTGCACTTAAGTTTTGGGTCAATGGGTTCAACTGGCAGGATCCAGTGGGAACTGCTGACTCGTACTCAGACGGCTGCTCTGCTTGTGATTTCGATTTCAGTTGATGTTTTTTATCTTGATATTCATGTAAAAGCATCTGTTACTTTTAAACAAATCATTTCTCGTGAGTGTGATTAACTTTAATGAGGATGTTTTTCATTATCTATTCCTCAGGAGGGTTATGTTTTCACCTCTGTCAGTTTGTTTGTTTGTTGGGTTGAAAATGACTCAACGGATGACCACGAAACTTGGTGGAGGGATGTCATGAGTTATTAAAAGTCTCGTTGGCTACTCCTAAGATGTTGGTTCTGATCCGGATCAGGGACTGGATCCATCCTTAGACATTGCGATATATGTTTTTGGGTTGTCCGTCTATCCAACCCGATGTGAACACGATATTTAAAGAAACCCTTGATGGTATTTCTTCAAATTTGGTTAAAATGCTCAGTTGGCTTTGAGGATTAACTGATTAGAGTTTCAGTCAGCATGTCTGAAAGTGGACAGCATCTATTTCTTTGCAAAAGGCTTTTTCCCGAATTCACATTTTTATTTATGGAATAATTCATTGATCTTGATGAAATCTGGTTTATTCATGGGACTGCTATCTGAGTGTGTGGAGCTTGGTGCAGATTGATTGAATTTAAGGGAACTGTTGCCATTCTAGTGTTAATGGCTGTGTCCTTCAGATTCGCTTTTTCGCTTCATCTCATATTCATTGAGCGGTTATAAAGGAAAAGCCCTGTTGACATGTCCTTGGTTTTCAATCTGATCTCCAATATCAGTCTCATCTCTCATGTGGGCGAGTCCCGCCCAGAGCGAATCAATCTTCAGTTTTTGATAGCCTCTTTACATGGGCTCCTGCTGTCATTGAACCGGGCTCTCTTCCTCTTCATCCTGCTCGTGCACTCGCATGGTGAGTGACTCTGTTCCAGGGGTTGGCTCTCACATGATTATTTCTCGGCTAAGGAGATAAAGAGATGGCAGGAAGATTTTTCATGGAAATGCTTTTAAACTCAGCAAAAAAAAACGGGGGGCTCCGGTTTTAGTAGGAAATTGATTTTACTCTGGGTTTGTAATTACATGGTGCATTGCTCCGTGTAAGCAATAAGCCTTTGTTAGAGGCTAATTTATGCAAGTGATGAATTTCCAAATAGTATAACACAAACACGACTCTTTGTTTCCATCTTGGTTTAGGGGTTGGAGGAAAAACAAAGACTAATAATGCAGCTTTGTGACAAACTGGGAACAGAAACAAAACGCTCAGCTTTGAGAAGTTGTGAGAAGAGCGAGTCCCACTGATGATACAATAAAACAGACACGATTTCTTCTGCAGCATCTTTGGTTTGGTGAATTTTATTACGGAAACATCTTGGGTCTCTGAGTTTAAAGTAGTCTTTCAGATAAGTGGTACAGTGTGATTTGTACAGCAGGCACAAAGGCCTCATATAATAACCCTGATCTCTCTAGCAGAAGACGAAAAGCTGCTTTCACACGTGCACTGAACTCTGAACATTCCCCTGAACTTTTCTGGACGGGCTGCATGTGAGAACACAAGTCACTTGCTCAGGACATTTTTCAGGACTTTTTCCTTTAAGCGCTCTAGCATTGTCTGAGAGAGCCTATGAGAGAATAGAGCAGAAAAGTGTCCAGATAATAGTGGACATGATGATGAAGATATTAATAACACAGATGATTCAAGAAAGAGGTGCGATTGATAGAGAAGACATAGATGTCAACGTGCTGAGGCAACGGAATTCATGACTTTTCGGGGATGAGGGTAGACTCCAGGGTCAATGTTGTTATTTACAAATCAATTCCTACTTCTGCCGCAACTCAAATTTCCTGTTGTTGTCTGACTCTGACAATCTGCTGCTGCGTCCTTCATACGTCCGAATGATAAACAAACCGGAAAATGTCCAGAAAATTGGGTCTGAACAAATTTCATGTCTGAAAGCAGCTTGAATAAACAGAGCTGTATTTAAACAATTAGAGAGTTCACATAGAGAAATAAATTGGTTCATATTGTGACGAGGAAACGGGTTGTGGTGCGTGGTTGTGAACTCGAGGAGCTGAGGATGAATCGACGGTGGCAGGATCGAGACGAGCAGTTTTCAGGGGCTGCTCTTGTTAGCGGCGACATGATCCCCCCCCCCCCCCCCCCCCCCCCCCGTTCCTGTGGGAGTCGGCGTGCAGGCCGGCGGTCAGGGGAGGAATGTGCTCCCAGCTGGAAGTGGTCCTCCTCGCTGCCAGCTCTGCTGAGAAATGAGCCCGAGCAGCCGCGGAATCTCAACCTTCCTCTCCAACTGGCCTCCGAGCCGGCGGAGACGTGGGACGATGGAGAACTTCTGCGGGTTAATGAGTTGCCGTGGACTGAGGAGACTCACCGTGACTAGTATGGTCATGGTGAGTTTACACGGGAATAAATAACAAACGTGTTAATCAGCTTGGGGCGTATCCCCCCCCCCCCCCCCCTTTTTTTTTTGTTGTTGTTTCAAACGCTAGGTGCTCACCGATGTGCGTGACATGCAGGAGACAGTCTGAGAGGGTGGGCTTCTGCCTGGCACTGGAGTCTTGTCCGTGCTGCTGCTGCCAGAGAACAAAAAAAAAAAGTCTGCTGTGGTTTTGAGGCAATATGTAATGTATCTGGCCTCACTGGCTCCTCCGCAACGTGCAGTGGAAAAATGAGGCACTTGTCTCCAAGACAGCTCGGAGATGTAAATGAACCATAATGCCTCTTATGCGAGCGTCTCGCGGTGGAATGAAGATCTCACTCGACAAATGGGCCAGAGGAAATAGACTGGCGTGCGTGAGTCATGAAGTGGAGAGCCGGGGGCTCTACGGCCTCTTAGAGCCTCTGGCCGCCTCGCCACAGAAACCCAATCATGTGTGCGCTGACCTCTCAGGCGTTTCTATTGGATCCCAGCTGTTCTGCTCCGTGCCCCTCCTGACGTTCCTTGGCCAGGTATTTATTTCCCTTGGATCCATCATGAGGTTCCGTTCACCCCTCCGCAACTCATTTTTGTGATTAAGCTGCACCCCCCCCCCCCTCCACACCAGCTTTCTGGTACTGGAGCGGTTGTTCGGTGGACGTCTGCCAAAATGAAGTCTTATTATCCTGAAGGAAGCAGCTCATTACTCTTGAGTCGACCGTTTTGGGGTTTTCTCACTTATATGCTTGTTTAAAACTATCTATTCCAAAGCGTCATTTACGACTCGCCCTGTGCTACTCTAAGACTTCGCCGTCTTCTCCCCAAACCGACTCTCCGAACTAACTGAGTGTGTTAATCGTGGCTGCCGTCGAGGACACATTACAACCTGGTGCACTTGGCTTCTTATCACTTGTCGTGTCCCATTCATCACGCGTTTAATCACAACACTTCTGCCGTTGCCAGCCACCTCCTCTCCGCGGGGTCTCACTCTGTTGTCTCCCAGTGGAACCAGCAGAGGTTTGCGACTCCTCACACCGAGGCAGGAAAGACAGAAAATGCGTTTTAACGTCACCGAGCTCCTGCAGGGAGAGTCAGGCCTTTCCTGTCCCCGCTTTGACCCCTGCTGGACTTCCCCTCAGCCTCCGACACTAAAGCAGCTTGAGGCTGATGTAGCGGCATTAGGTCGGGTCGCACGGGTTCATCCCTTACAGAGGGGAAGTCCAACTGACCGCTTACGTAGCCAAGTAGACACTAAAAATACGTGTAATCTGTTTAGGAATAGTCCTTAAACAATCTAATCTGGTTGTTTAGCTCCGCTGCCGCTTCGTCCTCTTAGGAAAACCTCAGAGCTCTGGAAGTCTGCATTTTGCCAACATGGCGTTCCGCTACTGCGTTGCCTGTGTTTGTTTGTGGTTCAGGGTGTGGTGCTCTCGCTTAATCCCCGGAGTCCACAGCTGTAAGGGCTCTAGCTGCGGTGGCAAAGCTGCCCGGAGCTCAGCGCTGGCACTCGGCTTCTCTGTTTGTGAACGCAGCCTGACCACACTCTCATGGGGGGAGGGGGGGGGCAGGGCAATGAAAAGTTTCATTTCTCATCAACCTATATTTTCTGCTTAGTCCATACTGGTAAAGAATAACTGTGCACTCTCCTCAGAGACTCCGCAGTGCAATGTACAATAAACTCTTTTATTGAATGTGGCGCGGCGGTGAAGCAGTGACATTCACTGAGTCGACTGAAATGTCATAAGTACTCCATCAAATATCAATTCTTTATCCATCCATCATCAATAAATCATGCTTTTCATTTTTGTGTTCTCTCTACAGCCGTGCAATCAAGACCAATCAGGACCTGCTCCCAGAGACGCCCTGGATAAATATCTTCTACGATGACTTCTGGGGAACCTTGCTCACGCACAGCGGCAGCCACAAGTCTTACCGGCCCCTCTGCACCCTCTCCTTCCGCCTCAACCATGCTGTGGGCGGGCTGGAGCCCTGGGGCTACCACCTGGTTAACGTGGCCCTCCACGGAGCTGTGACCGGCCTGTTCACCGCGCTGGCTCGCCTGCTGCTCGGAGGAGGCCTGTGGAGCCTCCTGGCCGGCCTCCTCTTCGCCTCCCACCCCATCCACACAGAGGCGGTGGCGGGCGTTGTGGGCCGGGCCGACGAAGGCGCCGCTCTGTTCTTCTTGCTGTCGCTGCTCTGCTACATGCGTCACTGTGCGCTGCGGGGCCACGCCAGGCCCTGGCGGCTGGTGGCGTGGCTCCTCTGCAGCCTGGCCTGCGCCGCCTGCAGCATGCTGTGGAAGGAGCTGGGAGTCACCGTCCTGGCTGTGTCAGCGCTGTATGACGTCTGCGTTTTCCACAAGCTCAAGCTGCGACAGGTCATCATGCTCCTCTACAAGGTAAACAAGCTTGTTCTCGGCCCTGTGGTGCAGCTTTTTCACTTTTATCTGATTTCCTGCATCTGCTCTGCTGTCAGGATTCTGGCAAACTTGTGATATATCTGGCACTCGGCGGAGTGCATACCTCCGCCGAGGCCCAACGGTCTTCAATTCAATCAAGCTGCACCAAATTGAACATAGATATCAGAACTTTAAGTATTTGTTTCATCAAGATCTCTCCATTATTTCCTCAGAAATAAAAAAAAAAATTCCAAAATTGTCTATCTTGCGATGTTAAAACATATTCCTGGATCAACCCATTCAATCAAATCCGCTCCAGATGACTGGTTCTTCCTTGGCCCGTTACCCAGTAGTTTTAGAGTAATCCTGCCAACAGAGTAACAAACAAACAGCAATGATCACATAATCTCCTTGGCTGAGGTGAATATATATGTTTATATGTTTGAAAAGGAAATCAAACATATATTCAACTCTGAGTCTGTGCATGAGGAACATTCAGTTATGATGTAATGACAGCGATTCCACTTCCAAGTTAATCTATTGATTTATATTCTGAAACAAATATCTGATTACATTAACCCATTCCTGTCATTACGGCTTTAAAAGTGAGAAATACTTTTATCTTTACAAACTTCACCCTTTCAGCCTCAGGACTAAACTGACTTAATCTGTAACAGGGTTAAAGTCTCAGGTCACGACTGCATTCAATTCTAAATCTGTCCCATCGTGTGGCTCCATCTTTAAAAGTGACTTTCCTCTCGCTAACAAGCATCCAAATTAAGAACCAATTTAGTCAATTAAATCAAACCCAGGAAGAGAATATAGCTAATCGCCCATTGACCCCTAGATGTTCATTGCTTCTTGATGGATGGTGTCTTTAGTTTAATGGAGGCTGTGCACAACACAACTGTTGAGATATATAGATGATTTGCATCTGCCGTCCGTGAGCTGGAAAATGTGTGTGGTTGTGTGTGTGGATGTGTG